>NW_016814114.1:141822-232113 GCF_001698545.2 Rhinopithecus bieti
TATAGTAAGTTTATTTAAAATAATAAATAACAGTTATTTTAAAACATATTGCCTGTTATTGAGTACCCACTAAGTTTTTTTCCATTTCTCTTTATTATTTCTAGGTGAGATTTTTTTGATTTATTGACGAGGTGTTCCTAGGAGGAACTAGTAAAGGAGTGGGATAAGTAAGACCGAACAGAAAGACATGCAGGCTGATATTTCAGGAACAACCTGAGCCTGATTATGCAGAAAGCTCTGGAGCATTAATTATACTTTGGAGTTGGTTCTGACTTGAGGCAAGGGAGTTGGGCATTCATTTTACTGTACTAGTCAGTCATTGGCTATGACTGTTGAAGTTGGAGGTAGGGGAGAAAATGTAAAATCCCAGGCAGCTTTCAGCATTCCAGTACATATGGGTAAAGCAGGTCCAGTACACAAAGGTAGTAGTTGCATAAGCAAATTGTTGAAACAAAAGCATGCAGAAACTGAGAGATAGTTAAAAAGAACCAGTAAGTGGTTTAAAACTGTCTGGAGAGATAGTTAAAAAGAACCAGTAAGTGGTTTAAAACTGTCTGGGAGGAGGCCTGACAGTGTTTAATACATCAATTTAACAAATACTGATTGAAAGCATGAGCTGTGTCAGATCCACCATTTTAGGCGGAAGATATATCAGTGAAAAGGAAAAAACAAACAAACAAAAAACAGACAAAAGCCACTGTCTTTATAGAAGTTACATTCTAATGGGTTACATAATTTTGCAATAAATCAGAATAAGAAACAAAGACTTAAGTAAAAAGCCTTTATAGGGGTGGTAATATATGAATCATCAGAAGCACATTGATAACAAGAAAAAGCCTGTATCACGATATGTTATTGAGTTGGCATTTGCTAGAAAGAATTAATTAATCCCATACATTCTCTTGAAAAACCCTATAAAATTTATTCTAGAAGCATCTGTTAGAGCAAGTTTGTCCAACTCACAGGTGCAGGCCACCTGTGGACCAGGATGGCTTTGAATGTGACCCAATACGAATTCATAAACTTTCTTAAAATATTACGAGATTTGTTTTGCATTTTTCTTTAGTTCATCCACTATCATTAGCGTTAGTGTATTTTATATGTGGCCCAAGACAATTCTTCCAATGTGGCTCTGGGAAGCCAAAAGATTGGACATCCCTGTGTTAGAGGATAAAAGGCAAGGGAGGCATTTATCTATAGGCTTCCATATTCTATTGGTCAAAATTTCACCCCACAAGGATAAACTGTGCTGCACCAGCAGAATGTTTATGTTTATGCCAAGAAGTTTCTTGTAGCATCCTCACTTTGGCAGCCACTACTGTGTTACCCTTGAGTAGGCCAACAGTAAAGAACAGAAAAATAGAAAGCACAACAAAGAGCTCATGTGAGATACTCTTAAAGCACATCCAGAGCTGATTCACAACAACTATGACTAGAGTAAAAAACAAATGAGAACAATCACATAAGATGCCATGCACAAGAAAAAAAACAACCCAATCAAAAAGTGGGCAAAGGATATGAACAGACACTTCTCAAAAGAAGACATTTATGTGGCCAGCAAACATATGAAAATAAGCTCATCATCACTGGTCATTACAGAAATGCAAATCAAAACCACAATGAAATATCTCACACCAGTTAGAATGGTGATCATTAAAAAGTCGGGAAAAAACAGATGCTGGCCAGCATGTGGAGAAAGAGAAATGCTTTTACACTACTGGTGGGAGTGTAAATTAGTTCAACCATTGTGGAAGACAGTGTGGCAATTCCTCAAGGATCTAGAACCAGAAATAACATTTGACCCAACAATCCCATTACTGGGCATATACCCAAAGGATTATAAATCATCCTACTATCAAGACACATGCACACATATGTTTATTGTAACACTGTTCACAATAGCAAAGAGTTGGAACCAACCCAAATGCTCATCAATGATAGACTGGATGAAAAAATGTGGCACTTATACACCATGGAATAGTATGCAGTCATTAAAAGGGATAGGTTCATGTCCTTTGCAGGGACATGGATGAAGCTGGAAACTATCATTCTCAGCAAACTAACACAGGAACAGAAAACGAAACACTGCATGTTCTCACTCATAAGTGGGAGTTGAACAATGAGAGCACATGGACACAGGGAAGAGAACATCATACACTGGGGTCTGTCAGAGAGTGGGGGGCTGGGGGAGGGATAGCATTAGGAGAAATACCTAATATAGATAATGGGTCGATAGGTGCAGCAAACCACCATGGCATGTGTATACCTATGTAACAAACCTGCATGTTCTGCACATGTATCCCAGAACTTAAAGTATAATAAAAAATAAATAAAGATGTCATGTACAAGCATTATCTGATGCAGATCACCCCTTGTACTGCACTTTTCCGTATGTTTCTTCCCTTAAATCCAACACTGAGTCACTGTGAAGATTATGAATCACGGAAATTA
Organism: Rhinopithecus bieti; assembly: GCF_001698545.2. NCBI lineage: Eukaryota > Metazoa > Chordata > Mammalia > Primates > Cercopithecidae > Rhinopithecus > Rhinopithecus bieti. Next base: position 144,274 of record NW_016814114.1, read on the forward strand.
AAACATCCTCATACATTTAATAAAATCAGTTGTCAGAAGTTTCTGACAAAAACATCAACTTAGAAGAGAGTTACAGCTTAGTATTAACCATTAACCAACTTATTCTTTGGTTTACTTTCTTACAGTTTCTTACTGCCTGTAAGTGAAACAGACAAGGTCCCAAGGTACTAATTTCCCTTAATTGTTTCTATAGATAACATCTTTAAGGTTGAGAAACCTCAAGTTTTCCATTTGAAATATTTTTTAGATCTCGCATTTCAGTGAAACTACCAATGCCAATTAGTGTGAGGGCCCTCACCGAGGCACTAACTCAGCCGAAGAATGCAGTTTTCACATCCTAATGATCTCTTCCACCTCACCCTGACCAATCAATGACCCCCAACTCTTCAGTCCCTTGCCTACAAAAATCACCTTAAAAACCCTAGATCAGAACCCCTGAGGAGGATGGATTAGAGGGCTCCTCTCATCTCTTTGTTTGGCTGCTCAGTGACTATTAAACTCTTTCTCTATTGCAACCCCTCCTATTCGGTATATTGGTCTGTTATTGTACAGTGGGCAGATGAGACTGGTGGTCCTGTAAATTACCTGCAAAGTCTTGTGGCAACAAAGTAAACCACAATCGACACTACAGCCACTGATCTTTAGGTCATATTTAATATTTATTAGATATAACTTTCAACATCCTTCTAACTTTCACTCACCCTCAGTCATCAGCTTGGCTGCTCTGAGTTGTTACAAGACCCAAATTTCCAAACAGTATCAGCTCTTCTTGGCTTTGACATTGTCAGCCTATGGTTGCTGTAATGTGCATTCAAATTTATCACTAGTCCCAAAAGTCTCAAGAGACTCTGAAGAGAGTATCTTGGATTCCAACATATTCCTCCTCCATTATTTAACAACAATCCTAGTTCTTCATTTTAATTGGAGTCAATTATCCTTGATAGTATAGTAATTTCTTTCTTTGACTGACAGTCTACCAGAATGAAAAAAAGCAAAGTGAACAGGTGATAGTGTTAATTTTCCATATAACAAAGAGTGATTCCCCAAGCAGAGGCATTTTTCACATCCTCAGGAACCAGGAAGTTGACTCTAGCAGAGTCAAACATGCTAGAGACAAAAGTGGTACTACGGTAAAGAAAGGTAAACCCAAATACGAAGTAGATGTCAAATGTATAATCCCTGTCCCTTCTAGAGTGGGGTTTGGGCCATAATCACCAAAGATGTCATAACCCTGAATGTTGAAATTTTGAAAGATCAAAATTTCTAAAGTCTAAAATTCTGAAAATTACAACCCCAAAATATCAAAATTTGAAAATATAATTATAGAAAAAATTATTGTAAAAAATTATTTTAAAAGACATTCATTTACATTTTTACAGGGAGATGTAATCACTTCTCAGCCTTTTGGCTAAGATCAAGTATAGTATCTGTTCTTATCAGTAAAAGGGAATTTCTTTGAAATACATAAAAACACAAGGGAAAACTCCATAGGCCACTTCACACAGTAGAATAGACAATAATAACATACATACTTGTTAACCTAAAATAATCAAAAACTTCAGAATCTAGTTTAAAGAGAGTTTGTTCAAGCAGAAAGGTTAAGGATGGCCACCTGGGAACACAGATTCCAGTTGCCCTGAATATACACTCCAATTAGCAGCCCTGATAAGTAGGTTTTTGAGGAAAAAAAGAGAGAATGTTTATAGGTTGTTTACCAAGAGTTTACATTTATTAACATAAGCTATTGGTTGGCTATACAGTGTTCTTTGTATTACAAATTCTAAGAACATGATGATAATGGGTGAGGCAGCAATTCAGGAATAAAAATGTTTCTAAACAATTGCCTCTAGGCATGGGTACAGGAATATTATTAACATCCCATACTCATGTCTCTCTGGACCTGATAAATTTTGCATACCTCAAATAGCTCAGACAGCTCCAAGAGATTTTTCTTTTATCCTCTCCCCACTTTTCATCAGGGTTTTTCAAAGAAAGCATTGTAGATGAACTCAAACAATTTTGGCTCCTTTTATGTTCAGGAGCTTAGTCCCACATCACTAGAAAAACTCATTCTCAGATGGTCCTATCCCACATGGGTAATGGGGGAAGAATGTGTTTCAGTGAGGAATTGTAAAAGCAACAAAAACCAAATTGTGATGGCATCACAGGGTGACAAAAAATGAGATATAAGTAAAGTCACTGATGTATAACTACTGTCATTTGCCAAATCATCTCTTGTCTTCAGGATACCGTGAGTATAGTTTTTTTTCTAAAGAAGTAAAATAACAAGAGATACATAGTAGAAATATAATGAACATAGAGGTTACAACAAAAAGAATTTGCATTCTAAACAAACAAACAAACAAAAAAACACACTATTCCACTGGGAATCAACTAAAACTATCACACAAAAAATAAAAAATAAAAACCGAGTCATTCTTTAGAGACTTGTAACCAAGAAATAATTCAAGATTTAGTCTAAATTGTAGGAAAATGATAAAACTCAAAATGATGGACAAGGTTAGAATCTAACATTTTGCTTCTAAAATATAATTTTTCTCTCTCCAGTTTCCCAAAGAAAGATGTTAGTAGGGCAAATTTATTTGCAAAATAACATTTATTATTATGCTTTGCCTGATTATTTGCATAAAGTGAAACAAGAGTAACGAATGGCCACATAGGCCCTTTTAAGTTGGATTTGCTGCATTTTTTTCTTTTTTAGATGATGTCTCACTCTGTCACCCAGGCTGAAGTGCAGTAGGCACAATCTTGGCTCACTGCAACCTTTGCCTCCTGGGTTCAAGCAATTCTGCCACCTCAGCCCCTTGCGTAGCTGGGACTATAGGCATGCCACTACACCCAGCTAATTTTGTGTGTGTGTGTGTGTGTGTGTGTGTGTGTGTGTGTGTGAGTATTTTTGGTATGGGCGGGGTTTCACCATGTTGGCCAGGCTGGTCTCAAACTCCTGACCACAAGTGATCCACCTGCTTCTGCCTCCCAAACTTCTGGGATTACAGTCACAAGCCACCTAGCCTAGCCCCTACTTTGCTAAAATTTTTTTACAAGTAATCTCAGATAAGACTTTTAAAGCTTCTTGAGACTAGGAAGCAAAAACAAGAATTCATCATCAGAATATGTCTGTAATAGCTGTAAAAATGGGGTAAATTCCTTTTTTCTTGAGGACCTAAAATATCTTGAAATAGTTGGTCCTCTCAAAAAGTGACATTCTTTACTACAGCAAGGTCAGGAATGTTGCAAGGGAACTTTGCAGAAAAGGCACCAGGGCAGTCTTTATAAGGATCATTTTATTGGCTCTAAAAGTTAACCTCAACTAATTAAAGCAGTCTTGTTATATCTGAAAATATGCCACTTCAGCCAAAGCATTGGTAAAATAACCAGTGTATCTAATTTTGTTCTGTTATAAATGAAAACAGATTTTTAATGAACTTTTGTAAATAACTATATTGCCATAATTAAGAATAGTAACATATAGTTTTCAAATTCTGCATAACTCAGGTAGAGAGAAAGGCATATGTTTCCATTTTGCTCACAAAAGTATAGTTTACTCAATTACTATAAGCTATAAGTAACACAAAAGAAAAGTTTTTTGACCTTGGAAAATAATAAGAATCAACAATGTTCCAAACAAAAAAATTATGAAATCAATTTAGTCCTCTATCAGCTCAGTCTCAAGTAATCAATTCTTGTACTGTTTGATGTTGGGTTTGCAATCTTCATGAACACTTCAGTTTTATATTAGAGTTCTGGAAGTCTTAGGCCAATGGTATGATCTCTAAAGTTATCAGAGACCTATATTCAAGAGTACGTGTCAGAGTCTTTTTTCATGAATTTTCTTAAAGAAGCAAATTTTGAACTGTTTACTATATCTAATTATAAACCACTTTTGAGAAGAATTGAAGTAAAATAATTATCTGTGGATGACAAAAGGCTTAGAACAGCCATGCAAAATTGAGGCCAGGCATGGTGGCTCACGCCTGAAATCCCAGCACTTTTGGAGGCTGAGGTGGGCAAATTGCTTGAGGTCAGGAGCTTGAGACCAGCCTGGCCAACATGGTGAAACCCCATCTCTACTGAAAATTAAAAAAAAAAAAAAAGCTGTGTGTGCTGGTGTGTCCCTGTAGTCCCAGCTACTTGAGAGGCTGAGGCACAAGATTTACTTGAACCTGGGAGGAGGAGTTTGCAGTGAGCTGAGATCATACCACTGTACTTCAGCCTGACTGACAAAGTGAGACTCTGTCTCATAAAAAAGGAAAAAGACACAATTGATAAATTGATAATGAAGTAATAACCATAATTAGAACTGAAAACATATACTATTATTTATATAAAAAGTAAATTAGTAATTATTACTAATTTTCCTTTATTAGGCTATATCAAATAGAAAGAAAATATCAGATTTATTTAGCCAAAGTGACAATTCAAGGGTTTTTAAAAGCCAATACTTCTGCCCTTTGATAAAAGGAGACTCAGTTTCATAAGCAATCAAAAGACCCAATGAAGACAGCATAAGATAAACAAAATTTGTCTCTCTCTTTCTCTTCTTTCTCTCTTTTTTCAGTTTACTTAAAGGTTCAACAAATTTTTTTTACTATCTCTTATTAATACTACATGAAAATCTTGTTCAAAAGACACAAATTTTACTGTTATAGTAGTGTATTATCAATACTAAAGATAATTTTAATAAGATCTTATAACAAATCCATCTAATCTCAGCTTTGACCACACACAATAAGACTTCCGTAAACTTTTTATAATATCTTATAATTTTATATTAAAGAGCAAATCAGTTGCACCAAAAAAAAAAAAAATACTATCCTTTCAACACAGGCAACCAGTCTCTGGCATTGCATCAGTGTGATTTTGAAGCTAATGCTTAATTTTTAGAAATGTATAAATAATTCTGTTCTAATTTTGGCCCACTTGGTAAAAAAACAAAGTTACTTTTACTAGATTAATCTTCCACAAAATTGATGCAACTTGCTTAATCCTTCAGTTTTGCCTTATGCTTTCTTTCTGTATTGACACTTTACCTGAAAACAAACGTATACTTTACTTTCCCCGTTATCACTTTGACTACACTGTGAAAGGAAAATAAATCTTGGAAATCTTGAGGCCCCAAAATCACAAAACTAAAGAGAAAAGTCAAGGTGGGAACTGCTTAGGGCAAACCTGCCTCCCATTCTATTCAAAGTCATCCCTCTGCTCCCTGAGATCAATGAATATCTGATTGCCTTCTTTGGAAAGGCTCATCAGAAACTCAAAAGATTGCAACAATTTATCTCTCACCTACCTGTGATCTGTATGCCTCTGCCCTGCTTAAGTTGTCTCATCTTTACAGATGGAACCAATGCACATCTGACATATATTGATTGATATCTCATGTCTTTCTAAAACATGTAAAACCAAGCTGTGCCCCAACCAACTTGGGCACATGTCATCAGGGCCTCCTGAGGCCGTGTCACAGGTGCATGACCTCAACCATGGCAAAATCAACTTTCTAAATTCACTGTGACCTGTTTCAGATTTTCAGGTTCACATTTTGGTACCCACAAAGGGATTCTGAGTGGAGATGCCCCTGACCTTTGATAAATCTTCTATTGGTTCTTAGTACCAGCATGAGTTAACTTTATGGTTCAAACCAATAGGACAACTTGCTGAGGTCTGAGAATTCCCTCTCTAGAGAATCCCCGATGTCCCCAAATTTGGTCAAGATCTAGAGTTTATTTTGCTATACAATTCCTGTTTATTTTTTGGAGTTTTACTTGCTTCCAACGAGGAAGGCAAGATTTTCTGTTTCCATGACGATGGGAAGAAGGTAACTACTTTATAGAATTTGAGCTTACTCCCAGCAGGGAAGACAAATTCTAGTTTGTTTGTTTATTTGTTTGTTCCTGCTTCTAGGATGATAGAAAGCAGTCTTCAGCCTGAGAACCATCCTCAGGTAAGTAGCTAAATTGGGGTTTTGCCTTGGCTGAAGCTTAACAACCAGCTGGTTTTAGTTTGTCCTTACCAATAGAGCACTCACTGATCACATTGTTGGGGTTTTGTGTTGTTGTTGTTTGTTCTGGTCTTTCTCCCATCAGACTTGACAAATTCTACCTGACGTGGTCAAATCCAAGTGAGAATTCCAAACTATAGGTAAAAAAGCCTCTCTAATTTGGCCAAAATCCCTTGCAGCTTCAAAAGAGGAAAAAACAAACAAAGAAAACCCCCAAAATCATGCGCTTGGTTTCTATGTTTGCTTCCTGTCTTAAAACAAACAAGAAAAAAAAAAACCCCAAATGTTCTCATTTACTTTTTTTCTACCTGATCTCTCCTTCCTCCTTCACAATCTGCAGTACCAAAAATCTAGAGAAGACTTCTAATGACTTGAACCCCTTTAAAGAATTCAGAGCAAAGGCACCCTCACCTCTTTTGCAGTGTTCTCTTTGTGGAGCTTCAAAAGTCACAAGCAGATTCTTCTTATGTCTAAAGCTCTGTTTTCCTGTATTGCATGACCTGTCCTCTTTGGCTTCAGAAGTACCAGAGATTACCTTGTACTCTGACAGGATTTGACCTTAGCATGTGTAATGGCAGATGAGAACCACAAAGTAGGGGTGGCTGAGCACAGTTTACAGGAATTGGCCTTGGCTGATTTTTTTTTTTCCTTTCCTAGAAAGCTGTTGTTTAAAGATTCTAATTCTAGTTTGGAGAAGCATTCTAAGGTGCCTTCTCTATTGATTTTCTCCCAAAATTAATCCCAATTTGTCTTGTCGGTGTGCATTTGCATGAGGAAATGGACTGTTGTTCTCATAAAGCTAATAAGAGACTGAGATTTCTCAGCTCCAAAGAGAAAGGGCATTTGCTCCCCTCAGCCAAAATGCACTTCTGAGTGATCAGGGGCCTCATGAAAATGCCCGGGGGGTTGATCCCCTGTGATGTGGAGCAGCCCTGCAGGGGAAATTCCCAACAAAATTTTTTTTTTTTTTAAAAAAGCTCATCCAGGAAATGCACATAAGGGCTGATCACCCAGCATTTTGAGCCCTCTCACAGGTCAAAGAGGGTGGAAATGACCCAGTGGTGACACACAGCAGACTCCTGCCCACAAGCAGCACACATTGATCCATTATATTAAAACCCTAACCTACAACTCATTTCCTACTTATAAGAAAAAAAGTGGGAAACAAATAACCTAAGAATGAGGAAAAAACAAGGAGGATGATCCCCTTGCTAGCACTCCGTAGGTTTTATGGCACCTCCACCTGCAAGAGTTTATGTAAAATTGAAGTAATATGGTCTTTGTGCACATTTACATTAAAAAAGAAAAAAAAAAAAAAGAGCCCTAAGCCCTAAGGTCTACATGCAAACTATAGAGTTCCTAAGTTCTCTTTTTCTCTATTTTCCTTTCTGTCTGGTTTAAATCTGCTATTTTTCTATTAACATAAAACCCACCATTTGGATCCAACAAGTGTTTTTTGTTTGCAAGCTGGTGAATTTGTATTTATCTCATGGCGAAAGTTGTGAGGTAAAAGCTATAGGATCTTTGTGTGTGTGTTTATGTGCATGTGTGTATATATATTTTAAATGCCCTTATAATTTCTATAATTTTATATTTAATTTGGCAATTAAATCCATTTTAATTTCCCTCTAGCACACCAGACTTTTTCTCTTCATACTTTATGAGGTAAATTTTCTTATTTGATTTTCATCTGAGTTGTTTCTTTTAATATGCAAAATTAAAGCTATTTAGCTGACAACTGCCTAAGGTTATCAAGTATTGATACAGGTTACCTATTGAAACAGGTTATCCAGAAGTTAAAAGTTGTAGATGGGAAAAAAAGTTTTTTATGAATCTATAAGATGTACTTGTATCAGCATACCTAATGCATCTACATGTTTATGTGCTGTGTACACAATGTGGCATTACTGAAAATATATAGATAGGCTCTAATTAATTGGTTTAAGAAAATGAAAGTGCTTAAATAAAATATTTTATCAGAAAGAAAGACTAGTCAAATGCTTTTTCAAGTTCATGTAACTTAAGTAAAATCTTTAATAAATAACCTAGCTTTAAAATTATTGGTAAAGTATAATAATATTAGAAATGTCTTAAGAATTGCCAAAATACATTTTTGTTTACATTTATAAATCAAGCAATTTTATACTTATCTATGCCAAATACTATAAGGTGTCAAAAGTTGGAATAGGGGTTACAAAACTGTAAACCCAGCCCCAAACAGAGTGATCTTTGCTTTTCTAATTTTTAATACATTTTTAATAAATAAGACATTGATATTGGCATAATGAAAATAGCTACATCTTGAATTATTTAGTAAAATTACTATAACTTCTAATCTTGTGGCCTTTTGGTAAAGGAGTGTTATCATCTTTGTTTCAAAGCTAAACTATAAACTAAGTTCCTTCCAAAGTCCAGCAATGAACAAGAACAGCTTGGATGTTAGAAGCAAGATGGGTTTAGTTAGGTCATATCTTCTTCACTGTCTCAGAATTTTGCAATGGCTAGTTTTATAATTTTAAATGATGACTATCACAGTTTCCATAAATAATCTAGGTAAACAATTAAAGTGAAGTAATTCAGTAAATGTAACAAGATAGATAAATACTTGTAGACAAACTTGTCATAATTTAAAATATAAAACTATTAAATTAAATAATATATATTTTATTATTTTGGTATTTTCAAATAAAAATATATTGTTGAAAAGCATTATTTCTAAAAAAAAGTCTTTTTAAAAAGGTGAACAATTTTTGTCTAATTTAAAGCTTATTTAAAGGTTACACAGGTATAAAATAAGGTAAAAGGACCCAGAAATAAGACAGATGTAAAGAAAGTTATAAAAATATAGAGGTATTTTTTGGTAAGAAAGTTTAAAGATAAATAATTTCATATGAAAAATAATCTTGTATGGTAAATTTAGGCCCAGAAAAAAATGAGTGGTTGTTTAAGGAAGAGGAACGTACAGGACAAACCAGAAAGTCCAAGTGTGTCATGAATGGTCTGTATAAGGCACAGTAAGAGGATTTATTTTAAAAAAAAACAAAAAACTTATATGATCAAGTTGTCTATAATTAAAGGTAGATTATAGTAGTCTTACTAGAGATTGGGTTTGATGTAAAAACACATACACTAAAGAATTGATTAGAACAATAAAATTTTCTTAAGGGATTGATTTACTCTTAAGAAATTATAAGAGATTTTCTTAACCCAAAGTTCAACTTTTATTGCCTCTCACTCTTTTCGGTTTTCTTTCATCTTTTAAAAGACAAGCAATAGTCATGATCTCCTTGAACTCATTTTCAGCTCATACAACTTTTTTTCCCATCAAGTTCTGTTTGTTTTGGCCTGATGCTAACAATATTTTTTTGAAGAACTAAAGGAAACTTTTTCTTCTTACATAATATTCTGTGTACTGCAGAAGGTCTTTTCTCTTACCTTTTGGTAACTGGCCTAACAGATTTATTTTATTTTATAAAAATAAATTTTAAGCCATTATTATAAAGTTTTGGTTTGCTTAGAAAAAAATCGAGATAAAAATTTAATTAAGATTATTACATCTATGTATCTTTCTGTATGTGCTTTTAAAGTCCTTGTGACATTGAGGTAGAGGGCTTTGATTCCTGGATCTAAAAAGGATACCAAGTCCTGCTAAATCTTAAACAATGACGGCAATTAAAGCCTCATCTTCAGGTCCCATAGAAAATGCCAATCAAAATAAACTGCATTCCTGAGACACAAGTCCAGAAATTAAAGTTTTTCAACTCCTCAAAGCCCAGAGACTATTGCGGAAGAGGGGGACATGTAAGATTGTAAGAGACAATTTTATAAGATGAAGTAAGTTCAGTTTCTCTATAAATTAACCATTAATATCAAAGGCACACAGATGCAAGACAAGAATATGGACCCCTGTGTCATATTAACAAGGTTTTCTTGAAGGATTAACTGGCTCCTTAATAAGTTTATCAAAGACGTGTGGAAGTTATATCTTATGCTCAAGATTAAAATTTTATAGATTATTTATAAAATTTTGGAAAACAAATTTAATTGGCCTCATGCTGTTATTATTAGGGCTTATTGTTTGAAAACTTAAGTCTTCTCTCTCAAAGAATGATGATTTTTGCCTTTTTTTGAAATTCTTAAGTTAGCACCTTGGATAAATGAATGACTTATTTTACAATGACCTGTGATCCTTTTTTTTGTTATATCAAGTGTTTTAAATCTTTGATATTTGACAAACTTTCCAAAATCAAATTATACATATATCTTTTACCGACCTAATTAATCCTTTAAGATATTAGGTTCTGTAAAGTCAAAAATGACATATGTCTTTTTTGATATAAAAATTAAACAAGAGGCATTTTCTAATGTGAAAGATTAAACATATAAGTGTTTGGTTTTCTTTAACTGTATTTATATAAATATATTATTGATATATGTTCCAAAATTATGACAAATTCATATAATTCTGATATGACTTAAGATACATTATTAGTAATAATTATAACTGTTATGTTAAATTATTGTGTGCCACAGAGGTAACAAATTTACTTGTGAATTGTGTCTTTGACTATGGCTGCTCTAAAGCTTTTTGTCATTTTTCTATAATTCTCTTGTTTTAGTCCTCTTTAGAAGGTGGTTTTATAATCAGCTGTAAAGCTATAACAGGTGCTCTTGAATCAGACCTCTGATAACTTTGGAAACTGCAACATCAGAATAGAGGAAAAACTTTCAGGACTCATGGAGAGCTGAAATGTCTATGTATATTAAGCAGAACAGGAATTAACTGCATGGACTAAACTAATAGAAGATTGAAGTAATCTTTTTGACTTTTTTCTGAGTCACTGAAACTTTTCTTTTGAGCTATTGACAGCTTTTAACAGTTAAGTATACTCCAATGAAGAAAATTTGGATCATATTTGTTTCTCTCTACCTGATTTATCTAAAATTTGGAAATTATTTGTGAGTAGTCTTAACTTATGGCAATATAGCTATTTGCATAAATGCAATAAGAATCTCTTTTTATTTGTAACATGACACAGTGAAAGAAACTGGTTATTTTACCAAGTCTTTCGTGGAAATGTTGGGCTTTCCTTTCAGGTATTAAACTTGACTTATAGAACCAATAAAAGCCCATTGGAAAAACTGGCCTCATACCTTATTTACACAGTCCCTGTACAGGATTTCTAACCTGTGGTAAGTAAAGAATGTCACTTTCAAACAGGCCCAGGGTCCAAAGTTATCTTGCGACCTCAAGAAGAGAATTCACCCAACTGATAGGCATTTGATGATATAAATCCATGGCTGGGCTTGGCTTTACAAAGCTCTATCTGAGATTCTTTCTATGAAACAAAATTTCATCAAAGCCAATTTAAAAAACCTATGTAAAAAATAATTATTTTTGCTTCACTTGAGACAAATAATATGGCCGAGTATAGTAAAGAAAATCAGTCCTACCATGATGTATCTTTAGTAAAAATAGAAAACCAGAGAGATAAAATGTTTCAAAACTATAATATATCTGTTGTTAGATTCTATTCTTGCCTAAAGTTTTCAGTTTTATTGTGTTTTACCGCTTGGACTGAATTCTAATTTTCTTGGCTACAAGTATTCAAAATAGTGTTTTTCATTTTTTTCCTCCTTTTTTCCCATTTTTTTTTTCTAATTTAGCATCACTGAAAACTAAGCTGTGCTTTCATAAAGCTCTGCAAACTGAGAATAGACAACTTAAACTTCAGAGGAAAATAACAGCACCCTTTTTTACATACATAAGCCACTTTTATACGTGCCTACTGATATATGGACTTCAGAGTGATGTGGCCTATATTGATTTTCCAGGATTGCTCTTTTGTTTGTTGGTGTTTTTCTCCCTTCCCCTATTTTCTCTTCATAGGACATGAGACTTCTCAACCTGATAGAAAGGAGCTTTCCTAGTAACTTGGGACCTACCCATCTAGGAATAAACCATCCTAGCCATGACAGATCAGATGAAACCTGAGATCAGAGACTCATTTTCTTCTATAATGTTTTCTCCAATAGATTTTAAAAAGGAAAAGTAGGGAAATGTGAAAGAAAAATAAATGCTGGAAATCTTGGGGCCCAAAATCACTAAGCTAAAGGGAAAAGTCAAGCTGGAAATTGCTTAGGGCAAACCTGCCTCCCATTCTATTCAAAGTCATCCCTCTCTTCACTGAGATACATTCATATCTGATTGCCTCCTTTGGAAAGGCTAATCAGAAACTCAAAAGATTGCTACCGTTTGTCTCTTATCTACTGGTGACCTGGAAGCCCCCTCCCTGCTTGAGTTATCCCACTTTTCTAGAAGGAATCAATGTACACATTACAGATATTGATTGATGTCTCATATCTTTCTAAAATGTATAAAACCAAGCTGTACCCCAACCACCCTGGGCACATGGCATCAGGACCTCCTGAGGCTTTGTCATGGGTGCACATCCTCAACCTCAGTAAAATAACCTTTCTAAAGTAACTGAGATGTCTCTCAGATACGTGCGGTTCACAACACAAAATTCTCTCTCAAGCACAAGAGAAAAAACACTATGTGTTCAAGTTTCTTTATCAAAAATCCATGTTACTTTTTTGTACACTTTCTGCATATTTTTTTCTTATTTCTAGGAGTTTTAATTACATATATTAATTAGAATTTTTAATATACGTAATTTAAACTCTCAATAATTTAGTTGTTTGTGAAAACCTAGAAATTAAGCAATTTGAACTGTCACTTATCAATATTTTATAAATATACATTTCATAATTTTTAGAAACATGTACTCTCTCATAAAATAAAACGAAAATGTTTACTAACAGATTCAAATATATTTAGCTTCTCTATACTATAGGGGTGAAAGGGCAAATGTCCCCTTCACTCTCTTAAGTTTCACTGGAAGTCAACAGAAAAAAGGAAAATTAATAAAATAAAAGGAAGACAAATTTATTGTGCATGGGGGGTGAATACCTCAATTCCCCAATGCTGCACAGGAGCTTATATACCCTTTTTCATACAGAAGGGAGGATATGGAGAATGTAGATAATTTTCTGAGAGGCGGTAAATGGTTATTAGGGAGAACGAACAGTCCAGGAAGAAAAAAAAATAACTTTTGATTCTCTTTGAATTTTTTTTTTTTAATTTTATATTTCAGAGGCAGGGTCTCACTCTCTCACCCAGGCTGGAGTACAATAGCACAATCATAGCTCATCGCAGCCTCGAACTCCTGGGCTCAAGCAATCTATCACCCCTCAACTTCCTGAGTAGATGGAACTATAGGCACACAACACCATGCATGACTAATTTTTAATTATTTTGTTAGAGATCTAGTCTTGTTTTGTTGTTCTTGCTTGTTATGAACTTCAGGGCCTCAACCCATCCTCCCAAAGTGCTGAGATAGCTATTTTGAGCCACCATGCCCTGTCCATCATTAAGATTTAAATGAGTACAGGAGACAGGCATTATATTATGTAAAAGTACATCCAGCAGTGCTTGTATTCCTCAGTATTCTTTTCCTAAACAGATCATGACATTTCAGGGAGAGGAAATTGTGTAACTTTTACAAAGAAGCTTTCCTGGTTAAATTAGAAAATTCTATAAAGAATTTTCCCCTGTACTAGGGGCAGAGATGAATAAGACAAGGTAAAGGGGATCTTGAGTTTGAGGCTTATTTCTGAGGTCTTTTAATTTTCAAAAGCACTCTGCATGCTTAAGCACCATATTTTGGGAAATAATTTTCTGTACCCCAACAATACCACATAAAAAAAGATGTATATAAACTTTAATGTATGCTTAATGTTTTATATTATAAAGTTATGTATTACAGTTATTATAGTTTGTTTTAATATTTTTACTTATTTATGAATGACCTTGACATTCAATGAGTATCTATTATGTAATTTCACTTTAAGGTTTCAAATTACCAAAAGATTTCTGAAACTATGAAGAGTTTGTTTATATGTATTTGCACCTGATTTACTTATTTTTAACAACCATATAAACTATTCATTACCATCTTATGAGACATTGAATAAAGCTAGGCATTATCTTTAATTATTTCTGGGTTATTTTTACAGCAAAAAAATGTTAGAAAGGAGCCACCTAAAGAAGAACCCTAAAGTTAAATACATGAGTATTTTGCTACTCTGAGGACACAGCTATTTTCATTAAACTGACAATATTCACTAGTGTTATTTACCAAAGATTTATCTAAGTCACTAGCTCAAAGGCATTTAAGTTACTTTCTACTTTTCTGATAAAGTATTTAAGTGCTTTCTTTTAATGTAAGCCAATTAATTAAAACTCTTTGATATATTCTGGCAACGAAATATCACATATACATTACATATGTAAACATACAGATGCAGAGACAGCAGGAGATTTTTGTGGATTTATAAGGTTCTTCATTTGCTAGTCTTCAAATAGTTACTCTTTCTCTCTTTACCAAATTCTAAACAATTGTTAGCCAGCCAGATGCAGTGTCTCATGCCTGTAATCCAAGCAAGTTAGGTGACTGAGGTGGGAGGATCGCTTATGCCCAGGAGTTTGAGACCAGCCGCAGCAATGTATCATGACCTAGTCTCTACAAAAAATAAACATAATTTTAAGAAAATTGTTAGCTAGGCAACTCTAAATTTGCACTTCTAAAGGGATGACTCTGAGGATAAAATTTACATCTCAAAGGCATAGAATATGGATCTAAATTTCATTATTTACTGAGACAAAAAAAAAAAGGGGGGCAAGTGAAGCTCAGTCAACACAAGGTTGTCAGCTGGGCATGGTGGCTCACTCTTGTAACGTGAGCTACGCTGGAAGCTTTCTTGAGGCCAGGAGTTTGATACCAACCTAAACAACATAGTAAGACCCTGTCTGTTAAAAAATCTTTTTAAATTAGCTAGCTGTGGTGGCACACACCTGTGTTTCAGTTGCTTGGGAGGCTTAGGTGGGAGAATCCCTTGAGCCCAAGACAAGGCTGCAGTGACTTATGTCTGCAATACTGCATTCCAACCTAAGGGACAGTGACATTCTATCTCTAAAAAAACAAAAATGCCGTGATTTTCAGGAAGAGAAGATAAGGTTTTTAATGTAAACTTTAAGCTAATGTCTTCTCTATTGTGAAAGCTTCCAGATGCTTTGTTGCAGGAAGATACCCTTAAAAATGGAGATTTTCTTTATAGAGGTGAATTTCTTTTACAAAATAGCCTGGTGAATGCCAGAAAGCCATATTATTGGAGACCAATCTAGCTTAATAGGTGGTCTTTTCCACTTAGCTTGTTTATTGATTAGATTACTGACTTCAGGGTAGAGTCATTTAATGAATAAGGCAAAGAAAATTTTTGCAGTTTCCAGAACAGTGTTTAAATGTAAGAAAACCAGGCACAACTGAAAGACAGTACAACTAGATCTTTAAAAATCAAGGATCTCACTTTTACAATGAATCCCAGGTCCTCCCAAATAGGGAAACACGATGAGACTGGGTCACACAAGCTTTCACAGTATACCTCACTACAGAGATATTTCTCCAAGGCTGGTGGGCAGCGCATGCGAATCAGCCTACTCTGTAATTAACCTGTTGCCAAGGGGAGTCGTATCCCTTGGTGGTAAACAATCTCATGGCCTTCAAATATTCAAACCTGCCTTTATATCTAAATGTGCAAAGAAATGAGTAGCCCCTTGAAGTAACAGCTATTCATTGAAACCTCTCTCAGCCAACTCTAAAACTGCAGCTGTAACTGCTCCATAGGTTCACCTTGCCCGCTTCCTAGACAGAGGTAATTTATTAAGACAGGGGAGCTGCAGTGGAGAAAGAGTAATTCACACAGAGCTGGCTGTGTGGGAGATTGGAGTTTTATTATTACTGAAATCGGTCAACTCGAGGATCAGACTTTTTAGGGATAATTTGGTGGGTAGGGGGCCAATGTGTCAGGAGTGCTGACTCGTTGGCTCATGATAAAATCATAGGGAGTTGAAGCTCTCCTCTTACGCTGAGTCAGTTCTAGGGTGGGGCCCACAGAACCAGTTGGCAGGTCCAGGTTGGGTTATCCAGTTTTCAGAAATGCAAAAACTTGAAAAGACATCTCAAAAGGCCAATCTTGGGTCCACAATAGTGATGTTATCTTCAAAAGTAATTGGGAAAGTTGCAGTTCTTATAATCTCCAGAAAAATGGCTAGTAAGATTTAGAATTCCAGCCCCTCTCATCCTAACTTTGTGGCTGGTAGCCTTTCATTCATTTTAGGAGAACAGTTTTGCTTTGGGGAAGGGCCATTATTTAAACTGTAAGCTAAATTCCATCCCAAGGCTAGTTCAGCCTATGCCCAGGAATGGGCAAGGACAATTTAGGGGTTAGAAGCAAGATAGACTTGGGAAGGTCTGATATCTTTAACTGTCATAATTTCCTCAGTTATAATTTTGCAAAGGCGGTTTCACAGCCTTTGCCAGTTACACACCAGTCATTGAACACATATAGGTGGTCTTCTCTCAGCACAGAGTAATCCCTGGCACCCAAAAAGCCAAAGAGATCAAGTAACATAATTCAAAAGGGAGCAGAGTATTAGGCCTGAGAAGAATGTGTCCATGACTCTTTAGATTCCACAGGAAAACAGAATACCTCAAAAAGAGAGTGAGTGGTACATTTTTGTGTGTTAACTGGTCTGAGTCATTAGAAATCTCTAAATTTCTTCATGTGTTACTGTAGACAGAAAAGAGGAAGAAGAAGCTTGAATATCAGCTTTTAATTAAGCTGACCTTTGACCATGGAGTTCTTAAAAAAAAATCATTTCACATATTTTATTGTCAGATTTTTGCTGGACAAAACAGCTTATATTCCTGGTTTTCCATCTTTTTTTTTTTTTTTTAACAAAACGTACCTTTTGAAGTGACTCACCAAAATCAATAAGCCTTAGCCAAGGTTATGAATTAACCAGGGATGCATGAGGCATCTCCAAAGTGGTGTAACACAGTCCTCACAAGATGTAGAACCATCACAAAAGCAAGACAAAAGAAGTTTTGCTAGTTGTAAATGGAGTACAACTCACGTTTTTATCTGGTGATGTTTTTAGGATCTCAGCTTCCTAGCTGAGTGCCTATACATGAAACCCAAAAGCCCTGTATGCCCCATAGGTGAAAAAAAAATTAGGAAATCTAAAGCTGTTTATTGTAAGGGAAAGGGATCAATAGCAAATATTTGCTCCAAGTGGTTGAGTAAATAATTTAAAACAAATGAGACTGAATTTCCAAGCATGAATTGAACCTGGGTGTAGCCATGAAAGCACAGAATCTTAGCAACTAGACCACAGTGTGGAGGACTTTTTTGTAAATTCTGCAGGGGATCAAAAGCAGGCAGTTTGAGTATTTAAAGGATTTTAACTTGTTTCAGATCAGATCTCAGCTGGAATGCTGCTTAGCTAATTTCCTGGACGTTCTCATTTCAAAAACGTGATAGGATGTATATCTCCAAGGAACTGCAGGGCAAATTTAAAGGGTATGTCTGATATTGGGTCAATAAATCAGTGTTATTTATGTGAGTTTTTGTTTAAAAATTGTTGAAACTATATATTTATAATCTCAGCAGTTTAATTCTGTAGTTGTTCCATTGGTTCCCTCTCTTCCAAATTTAAACATATTTTCCTCCTTTTGAGAGAAGGAAATAAGTGCATTGTGACATTTCAGAAATCTGCCTAAGAGATGTGTGGAAGCCAAGGAACAAGTAGAAAAGGAGACAGTTGTAGGCGAAGAGTGTATCTGCCCAATGGGTTCTCCTTGCCCACTGCCTACACAGAGCTGATTTATCAAGACAGGGAAATTGAAGTAGAGAAGGAGTTTAATTCATGCACAGCTAGCTATATGGGAGACCAGGTTTTATTATTAGTTAAATCAGTCTCCCTGATAATTTGGGGATTGAGGTTTGTAAAGATAATTTGGTGGGTAGGAGCCAGTGAGTCCAGAGTGCTGACTGGTTGGGTTGACAATGAAATCTTAGTGATTTGAAGCCTGCGTGGCGGCCACAAAACCAGATGAGCCAATTTACCCATATGGGTGGTGCCAACTAATTCATAAGGTGTAGAATCTGCAAAATATTTCAAGCTCTGATCTTAGGTTTTACAATACTGATGTTCTTTCCATGAGCAATTTGTAGCCTCCAGCTACATGACTGCTAAATTGTAAGTCCTACAAAGGCAGTCTAGTTTCCAAGCAGGAAGGGGATATGTTTTTGGAAAGAGCCATTATTATCTTTGTATCAAAGTGAAACTATAAACTAAGTTCCTCCCAAATTTAATTCAGCCTATGCCCAGGGTGAACAAGGACAGCTTGGAGGTTAGAAGCAAGATGGAGTTGGTTAGGTCAGATCCCTTTCACTGTAACAGTTTTCTCATTTATAATTTTTCATTGGCAGTTGCAATCCCTTCCTTTGGGTTTTATAACACTTTATTCTTAAGGTGTGGACTATGAAGATGGGAAAAGGCTGATGATCATTCAGGTTTCTTCCTGCTGAAAGGGGGCAGAGTGGAAACAGAAGTTGATCTCAAGGTGAGAAGAGCAGAAATGCTTTGCAGCTAGCTCTCTGATTATACTCTTGCACGCTGGGCTGGGATTGTAAGACTTTCGTGGCAAACACGTTAGTATTCTCATCTATAGTTTTAGTACAGAATTTACACAAACAGCATAGTATAAGTAAAATAATGAGTCCTAGGATAAGAAGTGCAATTACCAGGTTTAAAAGTAAAAATTTGACAGCATTAGTTTGGGGACACAAATGCCCACAAAGAATTTAGGATTTAGTCAAAATTGCAGAAAATAATAAAAACTGAAGAACAACTAAAAACAGATGTACTATAATTTTTTGCAACATAATTTTCTCTCTCCAGTTCCCATTTTATTAAAGACAAATCATAGTGGGACGAATTTATTTGCAAAATAAGTTTTAGTATTATTATACTTGTCCTGATTATTTGCATAAAATAATAACCACGGATGCATGAGTTTTCTAAAAGAGATGGTAAGCAGTTTCTCTCAGACACACGCACTCTTTTTAATTTAATTTTATTTTTTACAATATTTAAAATCTCCCCATAGGTAGTTCAGAGAAGGGAAAATTCAAGACAAATCAGAAGCTGTTCATGGGGTAAAAAGAATCAATAAATGGCAAAACTTACACAAATAATAAACCAGAAAGGATTTGTTTCATAAGGTGGGAATAGAACCCAAGCCACTATTGTGAAGGTTCAGAGCTTTAGCTACTGAGCTAAAGCACAGGATTGTTTACTGTTGCTCTCCCCAGGAGTCTAAGGCAGCCGTTTCTGAGCTTACAAATGAGTTTTAACAGCTCAAGATAATTTTTAAGATTACCTGTGACATGACCCCCAAAATTCCTGTCCTCTGGATGGCAGAGATCAAGAGGAAATATTCTCCACATTATCACAACATTAAGTTCTCAAGGACATAAAACAAGACAAGAGAGACACTTATTCTGGTATTGGTTTCAGGGCCCCTCATCAAACTTTGTAACTGCCCAGCCTTCTGTGCTGTCTTAAAAAGGGGTATATAGAGGTCCTAAGCCCATATTCTATCCTATGATACCAATCTCTCTATTTCAGAACAACAGAGAAAGACAAATTTATAGAACAAAGCACGCAAGATTTGCTACAACCTAAGACTAGTCTCACAAATCCTTTCTTCTATTAATCAAACCTTTGCATAGGAGGCAAACTGTGATGTTTACTGTGTCATACACACACACACACAGAGGCCAGAGGCCTGGCTGGTAAGAAGTGTTTATGCTTTTTGATGGCGTACCAGGTTTCCAGGTTCCCTTTCTCTGCAGCTTCCAGGAGAATGAACAGTCACCCTGAGTCAGGCCTATTGAGCTTCTTGTAACAATTGTTTCAAGATTCAGTGAATGTAACTGGCCAGACAAACTGGGAGAACCTACTGGATTTCAATCCACAATTTCTTCAGAGATCTCCTCTACATATACAAACACACACAAGAAAAAGACAAGAAGAATACTTTCCAGACAGAGATTCCAGACAAATCACAAACTAAGAGTGTTCCTTCAAATAAGTCCTCTATTCTCCATCCAATTAGTACAGACTTCCAGTGATGGGGAGACAGAGAGACATCCTATGATGGGGCTACAGACACCTGGTGATGAGGCTATAGATATGGGACTCTCCCTGAGAGTATTTTTTCATTGAAATTGAATCCGTCCACACTGGCACTACAGTAGCCCACTAGTAGAGAAGATGCCAGAGACAGCCCCTAGTCCAAGAGAACTAGGCGGCCACTTGGGCTGGCTTCTGGATCCATCACCAGAGGAGGGCTACTGAACCACAGGCAGCTGGCCACAAGGGTGATCCCAGATGACCACCCAATTTTTTAACTGCCCAGTAGGTTCTCCTTGCCCACTGTCTAGACAGAGCTGATTTATCAAGACAGAAGAATTGCAATAGAAAAAAGGGTTTAACTCATATACAGCTGGCTTTATGAGAGACCACAGTTTTATTATTACTAAAATCAGTCTCCCTGAGAATTGGGGATCAAGGCTTGTAAAGATAATTAGATAGGTAGGGGCCAGTAAGTCAAGAATGATGATTGGTTGGGTTGGAACTGAAATCATAGGGACTTAGAGCCATCCTCCTTCACTGAGTCAATTCCTGGTGAGGGGGTGGGGGGTGGGACATGGGGGTGGGGCACAAGACTAGGTGAACCAGTTTGTTAATCTGGTTGATGCCAGCTAATCTATCAAATACAGGGTCTGCAAAATATTTCAAGCACTGATCTTAGGTTTTACAATAGTGACATTATCCCCGGGAGCAATTTGGGAGGGTCAGAATCTTGTAGCCTTCAGCTGCATGACTGCTAATCCATAATTTCTAAACTTGTGGTTAATTTGTTAGTCCTAAAAAGGCAGTCTAGTTTTCAAGTAGGAAGGAGGTTTGTTTTTGGAAAGGGCTATTGTCATCTTTGTTTCAAAGTTAAACTGCAAGTTCCTCCCCAATTAGTTTGACCTATACCCAGGAATGAACAAGGACAAGTTGAAGGTTAGAAGCAAGATGGAGTGGGTTAGGTCAGATCCCTTTCACTGTAACAATTTTCTCAGTTGTATTTAATAATTTTGCAATGTGGGTCTCAAATGGAGAAAGCTTTCAAAGTCTTTTTAAATATGTAAATAGTTCCAAATATCTTTTTGTTTATTTCTTTAATGAAGACAATGCTTTTCTTTCAGAATTCTTTTAGAAGCTTCTAGGTGATACTGGACATAAACCTCCCATTCAATTTGTCTTGTTCTAAAACAAGATTTTTCTAATTGTGCACACAGAAAAATTAATGCACAACTTCTAATTGTGCAACACAGATAAATTTCAAAGGAACTACGTTTTAGCCATTGTAATCTGCAGTTATCATGAGTTGTACATTACCGGTGTTCTAAATATTTGCATTTAGAGATTTTGTAAGTTTTTAACATAAATCCAGCTGGTGTTTATAATGGCTGATTTTTTTCTTAAGGAAGAAAATTTGGTTTTAGAGACACAATTGCCCATAATTTAGATATTCTTTCCCAAATGGTCAAAATCCCAGTGGACCTCATAAATAGTCATATATTATTGTGGTGTCTCAAAAAGAATTGTTTTAGATTTGTCAACTGAACCAAGATTCAGATTCTGGGCAGTTGTAAATATATACATATATATAAATCAGCTATATATATATAAGATAAATATATGTATAGCTTAAGCAAATATATATTTATAATTTAGCTATATATATAAAATAAATATATGTTTTGTTCCTTAAGTTACAAACATTTTACTTTCTCTTATCAAAGAGAAACTCTTTTCTCTTTGACCAAATTTTGAACAAGAGAAAAGGTTGTGAACTCCAACAGGTGAAACCAACAAAACGTTAACCTCAAAGAAAAGTGAAAATCACAATTCTGCTGTAAGCCGATTCTCTAGAGAATAACAAACAAAACTCTTACCTTAAAGGTTTAAAGTAGAACTGTAATCTGCCTTGAGCATGGAATCAGGTCACTTGAATAGAGTATGAATCTCAAACCAAAAGATCAGGGAGATTTGAAATCCAGGAGGAGACTCAACAGATACCCCTGCCAGCTCATCAAGGTTGGGCGATCAAAAGTTTGTTCATGCTTGCCAGAGATAATGAATTCCTCTTCGAAGGGTTTAACTGTGTAATGTTCTTGTTCTTTGTTCAGAGGCTCAATCTTCTTGTACTCTCTTTTCTCTAGCCTGCAGACAGCCCTCCCACTCTTGCTGTGCCCTAATGTGCCCATACATGTCTCAACCTCACTCTACATGCCTTTCCTTATTTGGAAAAAGGTTAGCCTTCTCATTCTCTATAGGAAACCTTCTTCCCTTTCCTCCTTCTCCCCCATCACATGCCTATCTTATCTAGAAGATTTAAGTGTTTAGCCAATTGGGACTAGTTCAGGTTGTGTGGTCTGATTCTAGCCAATGGGGAATGACATAAAAGCAGGGACTGTGTTAGGAATAAAAATCTTTGCTGTCCTTTGTTCAGGATGCTCTTTGCAATCATTACTGATGCAGGCAGCACCCTTCTGCAGAAGTAAATTGCCTTGGCGAGAAATCCTTTGTTCCACTGCTGGTTCTTCTTTGTGGCACTGAGCACTTGTTTCCAACAATCTTGGGGACTCATCGGGGATTTCCTTTCTCCTCCAGGGAAGGGTCCCCGATTGTCTCCCATTAGGAGATGTAGCATCCCACTGCCTTGTTGCGGTGGCCTCAGGGACAAGGGGGTTGGGACCTCCCCCAGCATGACACATAAACCCAGACTCTTAGCAACGCAACTAGAAAGGATCCTCACCTGTGATACACATAAAGCTAAAAACCCCTGGGGAAGTAGTAAGAAGAAAACAATATCCCATTCCCCTATAAGGCAGAATAGGCTTGAAGCCCATAATTGAAAGTCTTACTCACAATGGGCTCCTTGAACCCTGTGTGTCCCCTTATAAAACCCCAATACTGCCTGTAAAGAAATCAGACAGGTCATACTGACTAGTACGAGACCTCAGATCTATCAGCCAAATAGTCTAGACTATTCATCCCGTTGTGCCTAACCCTTATACCATCCTCAGCAAAATCCCATATGACCATCAATGGTTTACAGTAATAGACTAAAAAGCTGCCTTTTGGGCATGTCCCTTGGCTGAGGACAGTGGGGACATATTTGCTTTTTAATGAGAAGATCCTCATTCTGGATGGAAGCAACAGTACCGATGGATACTTTTGCCCCAAGGGTTCACAGATTCCCCTAACCTTTTTGGCCAAATTTTAGAACAAGTTCTAGAACAACTTCATACCCCAGAACACATATGTCTGCTCCAGTATGTGGTGCTCTTCTAATATCTGGTGAAGATGTAGAGAAAGTAGCTGTTTTCTCTACAAACCTTCTTAACCGTTTACAAGGTGAAGGATTAGGATTACAAGTTTCAAAAGAAAACCTCCAGTTTGTAGAACCTGAAGTTAAATATTTAGGGCACTTGATAAGTAAAGGTAAACAAAGGAACGAGTAGAAGGAATCATATCCTAACCTTTGCCTCAAACTAATCAGGAGCTCAGAAAATTTTTAGGATTAGTTGGATATTGCTGCTTACAGATTGACTGATATGCTCTAAACACTAAACTTTTATACCAAAAACTTACCTAGTGGAAATCTGACCATCATCTGTGGACTTCTGAAGAAATTCATCAATATGAAGAATTAAAACATATGCTTATAAGTGCCCCTGTTCTAGCCTTACCCTCCCTAGAAAAAAAATTCCACTCTTTTGTTAACATGAATAATGGAGTGACTTTGGGCGTGCTTACCTAGGAACACGGAGGCTGCAGGCAGCCTGTAGCCTATCTATCAAAGATTTTAGACCCAGTGACATGTGGATGGCCCAAATGCATTCAATCCATTGAGGCAACCATGTTATTGACTAAAGAAAGCAGGAAGTTAACCTTTGGGGGAAAATTAATGGTAATCATGCTCAAGGAGGTGGCTCACTGACTCAAGGATCTTAAAATACAAAGCTATTCTATTAGAAAGAGATGATTTAACACTAACCACTGATCACTCACTCATCCGAGCAGGTTTCTTAACAAGGACTCCAAACCTAAAAAGAGAACACACATGTTGAGATTTAATTGACTACCAAACAAAATTCAGACTAGATTTAGGAGAGACCCCTTTCAAAATGGGGTGGCATTTATTTATAGATGGCTGCTCTCAGGTAATTGAGAGAAAAAGACATAATGGGTATTCAATAATGGATGCAGAAGCTTTAGCAGAAACAGAAAGGTTGCCTAATAATTGGTCTGCCCAAACTTGTGAACTATTTGGATTGAGCCAGGCTATAAAATACTTGCAAAACTAGGAAGGGACCATTTATACTGACTCTAAGTATGCCCTTGGGGTAGCTCCTACTTTCCGGAAAATTTGAACTGAATGAGGTCTTATTAACAGTAAAGGCCAAGATCTCATCCACAAAGTTAATCACCCAAGTATTAAGTAACCTCTAGTTGCCAGAAGAGATAGCTATTGTCCATGTCCCAGAACACTAAAAAGGTGTTTCCTTTGAATGTCAGGGAAATAACCTTGCAGATCAGGTAGCCAAACAGGCTGCTATTTCCTCGAAGGCACTTGTTTTTCACTTAACCCCTTGTCCTACTGCACTCCCCATTTTCTCTCCCACTGAAAAGGAAAAATTAATAAAATTAGGAGCTAAAGAAAACCCAGAAGTAAAATGTGTATTATCAGATCAAAGAGAAATGTTATCCAAACCCCTCATGAGGGAAGTCTTTTCTCAGCTGCATCAAGGGACCCACCAGGGGCCCCAAGCAATGTGTGACACAGTCCTTAGAGTTTATGATGGGTGTACAGAAATTTATACCCTGGCCTAACAAGTTATGGATAGCTGTCTAATATGTTAAAAAAAAAAAAAAAAAAGAACTAATAAGCAGGCTTTAAGAAAATCACCCCTTGAGTGAAGAAATCCAGGACTAAGACCGTTCCAAAGTGTTCAAGTTGATTACACAGAAATGCCTCCAATTAGTCACCTGAAATACCTATTAGTAATAGTGAATCATCTCACTCACTGGGTAGAAGTTATTCGCTATTCAAATGTGACTGCTAATAATGTAGTTAAGACATTAATTGAAAGTATTATAACCAGGTTTGGATTAATAGAAAATGTTGATTCATATAATGGGACTCATTTCCATGTACATGTGATTTAAAAAGCTAGGCCAAGCATTAGAAATAAAATAGAAATACCATACCCCCTGGCACCCACCTTCATCAAGAAGAGTAGAAAGAATGAACCAGCCTGTGAAGAACCACCTAAGCAAATTAATCCTAGAGACTTGATTGCCATGGACTAAATGCCTCCCCATTGCCTTGTTAAGAATCCGAAGTGCCCCTCGAAAAGATAGTGGCTTATCTCCTTAGGAAATGCTATATGGGTTACCTAATTTACACTCCATTGCTGGTATTCCTATGTCTGACACTAAAGATCAGTTCCTCAAAAGCTATATACTCGGTCTGTCTTCTACTTTTTCTTTGCTCAGAACTAAAGGCCTTTTAGCACAGACACCACCTTTGGAGTTCCCAGCACATCAGCACCAGCCTGGGGATCACATCAAAAGCTGGAAAGAAGGAAAACTCGAACTGGCTACGGAAGGACCCCATCTAGTGCTCCTGACGACAGAAAGTGCTGTCCTCACAGCTGAAAGGGAATGGACGTACCACACACGAGTGAAAGCAGTGACTTCTACAGCCAGAGAAAAATGGGCCAGCACCCCAGAGTCTACCCCCACCAACTTAACTCTAAAAGAGCTTAATAATCACTTGTTTATTTTCCCTTTTCTTTCTAACAGAAAGTCACCTTGTCATTAATATGATTCAAACTAATCATCCCTTAACCCTCCAGTTTGACACTTGTTCAGTCATCCCATGTGAAGATGAACGAGTTCAAAGGCAGCTATCAAATGTGGATAAGAATATATGTCCATACCATAGTGAGTCAACCAAGTATAAGTATAGAACCTTAAAAAGTCCCTGTGGTGACTGGACAGTTGTTTGGTGGACCATCTAATATGGAGGGTGGACAGCCAGGCTCCCTTCTTGAAACAAGTTTTGAGGACTAAAACAGAAACCCTGACTTATTTGTGGTCCCACCCCACCAAATTGTAAGTCATTACAGTATAACCCCTTATTGCTAATTATGGATAACCCCCAATGACCCAAGAACCCTCCATATTTGAACGGTATGGCTTAGGAGCAGATGTTACAGGATGGGACCCCATAGAAATCTTCTCTCTGAGGTTAGCTAAACCATCAGCTAAAAACAATAAAGAAATCCAGATCCAGAGTCCAGAGAACGTATGGAACCTACCACTCTTCCCAAACATATCAGGCTCAGCGATCTCCTATCTCCAGAACGACCCAACTAAGGTAATGGTTGTAGAGTTAAAGAATTTAAGGCAAACTATAGCTCTAGAGATGGGGTACAAAGACGCAAATTCCTGGCTGGAATGGATTAAACATTCCATCCATAAACAAAAGCAATAGTTACCCTTGTGTGCACAACAGGACAGAGGCCCAAATTGTCCCCTTTGTCCCCTTTCCACTTGAATGGTCCTCTAGCAGGCCAGGCATTAATTTTTTGGTAGGTCTCTTCCAGCACCCCACAGCCTGGAGTAATGAATTATGTCAAGCTCTCTCTCTGCTATTCTGCCAAAGTCCAGCACCCTACAGGTCAGCCCCCGAGGGTCATCCAGCTTCTGTCTCTTGATGCCAATTTTATCTCGTGCCTCTCAAGACAAGGGGAAAACTTAGCATTTCTTGGAGACCTAAAGGAATGCAGTGAGCTTAAGTCATTCTGAGAGCTAACCAATCAGTCTGCCCTAATCCATCCCCAAGCGGATGTATAGTAGTATTGTGGCGGACCATTACTGGACACTCTGCCAAGTAACTGGAGTGGCACTTGTGCTCTATTCCAATTGTCTATCCCTTTCACCATGGTATTTCATCAACCAAAAAGAATAAAAACAAATAGTCATAAAGCAAGAGGTGTCCCTCATGGGGCCTTTGACTCTCATGTTTATATAGATGCCATTGGAGTCCTGAGAGGGGTGCCAGATGAATTTAAGTCCCAAAATCAAATAATTGTGGAGTTTGAGTCTATACTATTCTTGTGGTTAATTGTAAATAAAAATGTAAATTGGATAAATTACATTTATTATAACCAGCAACGATTTGTTAACTATACTAAAGATGCTATTAAAGGGATAGTTACACAGTTAGGACCCACCAGCCAAATGGCTTGGGAAAATAGAATAGCATTAGACATGATACTAGCAGAAAAGAGTGGAGTCTGTGTCATGATTGGAACTCAATGGTGCACTTTTATACCTATTAATACTACTTCCAATGGAACCATAACAAAAGCATTATAAGATCTTACTGCTTTGTCCAATGAACTAGCTAAGAATTCAGGAATAAATGATCCCTTCACTTATTTAATAGAAAAATGGTTCAACAGATGGAAAGAACTTATGTCCTCAATCCTTACTTCTCTTGCCATCATGATAGGTGTGCTTATTCTTGTAGGATGTTGTGTCATACCCTGTGCGTAAGGCCTAGTACAAAGGCTTATAGAAACAGCTCTCACAAAAACCTCCCCTACCTCTCATCCTATAGAGTCAAATAAAATCTTGTTTCTAGGTGATAAAGAAGAACAGCAAAGCCAAATCATGTTAGAAAAATTTGAAGAGAAATAATCATCAATAAAACAAAGGGGGGAATTGCCAGAGATGATGAATTCCTCTTCAAAGGGTTTCATTGTGTAATGTTCTTGTTCTTTGTTCATAGGCTCAACCTTCTTGCACTCTCTTGTTTCTAGCCTACATACAGTCCTCCCCCTCTTGCTGTGTGCTAACATGCTCAGACATGTCTCAGCTTCAGTCTACATTCCTTTCCTTATTTGGAAAAAGTTAGCCTTCTCATTCTCTATAGGTGGCCCTCTTCCCTTTCCTCCTTCTCCCCCATCATGCACCTACCTTATCTAGAAGGTTTAAGTATTTAGCCAATCAGGACTAGTTCAGGTTGTGTGATTTGACTCCAGCCAATGGGGAACTACACAGAAACACAGACTGTGTTAGGAATAAAACCCTTACTCTCCTTTGTTTGGGGTGCTCTTGCGACTGTGGCTGATGCAGGCAGCACCCTTCTGCAGAATTAAATTGTCTTGCTGAGAAATCCTTTGTTTCAGTGCTGGTACTTCTTTGTGGCACTGAGCACTTGTTTTCTAACAATGCTGGTACTAAGGCCCTCATTGTGCACAAAAATGGGAGATCTCTGGAGGCTTGCTTTAAGATACCTACATGATTACCAAAATGTCAACCTAAAATAATCAAAAAGGTCAGAAGACAGTTTAAAGAGAGTTTATTCAAGCACAAAAGTTGAGGATGGCCACCTGGGAGCATAGATTCAAATTATCCTGCATATACATTATAAGTAGGTTTTTAGGAAAAAGAAGAGGCAGTTCTAAGTTGTTCACCAAGAATTTATATTTAAATAGAATAAGGTATTTATTGGCTTATCAATTGTATTTTGTATTACAAATTCCTGGAACATGAAGATAGTAGGTGAGGATGTTAGGAACAAGAATACCTTTAACACTTGCCCCAAGGCATGGGTGCAGAAGTGTAACTAAAGTCCTATACTCATGTTTCTTTGGACCTGATACATTTTTGCATACCTCAAATAGCTCAGATACGTCTGAGCTATTTTTTTCTTATGTTTTTGCAAGCATAAACACTCAGTTATATGACAGTTGCTTAGGTATAATAGTTGTAACCAGATGTATCATATTCATTTTAAAAAGGTCAAAAAGTAAAATGTGTAAATATATATCACTATCGTTAGTAATTGTATGAATGCAGCTTTATAATGGTTGTCATCTGAAATATGTGAAGTATAACCAAAATGTTTTGAAGCATTCAATAAAAAACTGTGATGAGTCACCACTGCATATGTAATGTTATCTATCATAAGTGCAGATATACAGGAAGGACATCTCTTCATTTAGTCAGAAAGTTTCAACAATTTTATGTATGTGCACATTGCTTACACACAAAGTCAATGTTGTGATAATGCACTTTCATAAAGTCAATTTTGTGATAATGCACTTTCATGAAGTCAACTTTGGAAAATGTGTAAAATGCATTAGAAATCTCCCAAAGTCTTTACACAATATATACCTTCAGTATTGGAAATGATGTAAAGATGAAACACACAGCATAGCAAATTGTAAACAGTCGTGCTGAAAGTTTAAAGTCGTTGGGAAAACACACACACACACACACACACACACACACACACAAAATCCTCCCATCAAAAAAACTAAATAGAAAATTTGACATATGAAAAAGTATATTACAGGGATAGATTTGAAGCAGTTACACAGAGTGGCTAAAAGACGGCCAGTTTTCACAATCATTAACTGTATTTTGTTTTGTTTTTGTTTTTGTTTTTTTAGAGATGGAATCTTGCTCTTGTTGTCCAGGCTGGAGTACAATGGTACAATCTTGGCTCACTGCAAACTCTACCTCCTGGAAACAAGCAATTCTTCTGCCTCAGCCTCCCAAGTAGCTGGGATTACAGGCGCCCACCCCTACACTTGGCTAACTTTTCTATTTTTGGCAGAGACAGGGTTTCACCATGTTGGCCAGGATGGTCTTGAATTCCTGACCTCAGGTGACCTGCCTGCTTCGGCCTCCCAAAATGCTGGGATTACAGACATGAGTCACCATTTCCAACTGTTGACTATATATTGAAGTCAGCATCTTAATGAATAGCACTGTTTTGTCCTAGGGCATGATTCTCCTCAAAGAATATGTTCATGTTCATTTTCTATGTGGCACTTGTTTTTTGAAATTCTTCTATGATTTGTTTTACACTAACATGGACTTTCCTTATTAAGTTTTTCCATTTTCTTTCTCATGTTTCTATATTGTTTTAAGTATGCTGAAATCCATTCTGCATGCACTCATATGCAGACCACATTTTTGGCAGAGACAATACTGGTGATCATAAAACATCATTGTGTCTTCTTATCTTACTGGACATACAATTATTTTTAAACCAGTAAGTAATTTTGTTGGATTCTTCAAGCAAATGCAGCTTTCATTCATTAAATACTTCTGGAATTTCATCAGCTAAAATGTATGGCAGTGCAGGCAAATGAAGCATTCTTGAATTGAAGTTTTTGTTATTGCTGTATCTTGTGGCCAATCCATTCATCTAAATTTTGTGCCAAATGCAAATAAAGACAGCAATAAGGTAATAGTCCTATCTATTAATACGACTGTCCTGTGTACAACCAAAGACACACTAATCCCTTCTTCAGAATTTGTCTTTCAGGATTTTGACATTCAGGCTTTTATTTTCTCAGGATTGTGATTTTCAGGATTTTAGATATTAGGGATTTTAAACTTCAGGGATTTTCATATCTTGTTATTTCAACATTAAGGATTATGGAGTTGTGAATTGTGTTTTTTAGGATTATAATCTGTACTGTCTAGAATAAAAGGCATCTGATGCAGTCAACCTGCTATTCAATGGCAGGCTAGTCTCCTTAAGGATTGATGCTATGAGAGCTTAGCAATGCTCTCAAGAAATGCAGTGTGCACATTCAGTGTGGTCATAGATCAGCCTTGGAGAGAGGATTGCACAACCCTGCTGTCATGGCCACACACACCAACACTGTGATGACAAAGGAAAGAAGTTAATTGTCACTCCTAGGACAGGTCATCCTCTCAACCTGGTTGTTAAGTGTCTTCTTTGTAGTGGATGATTCTCTTTTGTGAGCATTAACTTAATACACAAAGATATAAGCAATCTGTTCCTAGCCCTATAGGTATGTGCTTGTGTTCCTTCCCAGAATTTCTTTTCTCTAATCTTTTTTTTTTTTTTTTTTTTTGAGATAGAGTCTAGCACTATCAGCCTGGCTGGAGTGCAGTGGCACAACCTCGGCTCACTGCAACCTCTGCCTCCCGGCTTTAAGTGATTATCCTGCCTCAGCCTCCCAAGTAGCTGGGATTACAGGCACCCACCACCACGTCTGGGTAATTTTTGGTATTTTTAATAGAGATGGGGTTCCACTTCTCTAATCTTTAAATCTAACTTCTTCCAGATCTCTGACTAATCTGAAAAGTCATTTACTTTTACCCAGCAGTCTGTGCATATCAATTCATATTTCAGGCTGCTCTTTTTCTTCATACAAAGTGAATGACAAAATATGACGCCCAAAGCTCTACCAAATGGGAGAATTCCATAGTATTTTAGGGCTTCCCAAGAGACAGTCTGTGATACATATCAATATATTATGCCTTCTCACTTGGAAACCAGACTGAGCTCTCTGTCAGTTGGTCACAGACAAGATCACATGAATCTCTAAATCTGATCTGAAAAAGGGCTTCAGTAGGAATCTAGGTTACCTCATCATTTAATTATCTTGTTGCTTCTGGATGTTTTTGTATTGACTCTTGAAATGCACCATTTCAAGTGCAGAATAGATTGTTGTTATACCTGCCTGATCTGATGAAAGAGTGGAACTAAATATAGCAAATCTCAGGATTCAGAAACTTAAATAGATGTACATTATGGCCTGAGGAAGGGATTCCTATTTTATGGAGTGGGTTTGTTAGCATTTCAGTTGTAGTTGCTGCTTTAAAATAGTAGGCTGCTACCATAACTTTTTCCCTTTCATTAGCCTTTATTTGTAAGAAATAAAATACAAGATATGATTGAATATGTGTGTGTGTATGTGTGTGTGTATCTATATACTAAACCTTGTCAAACAATAACTTTGTATGCCATGGTGGCTAGGTATTCAGTCTTGATAATACTCAGTAGCATATCAGAAACTTATTTTTCTAATGATACTAACACAGAAGTTACAGGTTCCTACAGAATCCTCAAGGTCTATGCTACAACGCTTATATTTTTATTCACTAAAATTATCCCTAACTGTGCCATATTGTATGTCACTGTACCTTGCATCTCCTGCAGTGTCCTTCCTTTTTCTGGACACATTTAAAATGGACAGATTTTAGAGTCACTAATAACAGGTTAAAGAGTAATAGCATATATGTTTTATGTTGTCTCCAAAATCCAAAGATGTCCACTGAGTACTACACCTTTTTTCACAAGGTGCAACAATATTCTTTTTTATTCCAGAAAATCCCAGGGGATGTTCCATACCATTGGATTTCTATAAAGTTCACAAATGTGGCAGGCAAGAGATCCCATGCTATTGTACATATGTCTTCCTAAGGCTTTCAGGCTACATGGCATTTTTTTTTTTCCATCAGGTCCAATTAGCAAGATGTGGGACCAGCATTATGATCTGTGGAATGGCAAGATGATCAATGTCCTATGGACTGTACTGTCCAGAGAACCCCGAGGCAAGATAATAAACATACACTATCTTTTAAAGTGAATGTGAATAGTTTTGATTCTCTTTGGTGATAGAGATTAGTAAAAATGCTTTGACAAAGTAAATATTGGCAAAACAAGCACTAGACAACCAGGCACAGTGACTCATGCCTGTAATCCCAACACATTGGGAGGCCGAGGTGGGCAGGCCACCTGAGGTCAGGAGTTTGAGACCTAGCCAGAAGTTGAGCCTGGCCAACATGGTAAAAACCCATTTCTACTAAAAATACAAAAATTATCCGGGTGTGGTGGCAGGCACCTGCAATCCCAGCTAACTCAGGAGACTGAGAGAGAAGAATCACTTGAACCAGAGAGGCAGAGTTTGCAGTGAGCAGAGATCATGCCATTGAGCTCGTCTGGGTGACAAGAATGAGACTCCATCTCAAAAAACAAAAACAAACAAAAAACAAATACCAGAAACTGTGTTGATCTGCTGTATTCAAAATGCTGAACTGAGCATGGAAGTGAACATCTAAATTTTCAGTAGTCCAACACAATTCATCTATTTTTACCAGGGACAAACAGGTAGAAATGAAAACATCATGACCACTTTCCATAAATTCTTTAAGTCTGTGATGAAGGTATAATGTGATATGGCTTCTGGTTTATAATCTTGACTTGTTGTAATGACTTTCACTCGAAACTTCCCACTTAATTTTTCCTATTAGAATAGGTTAGAAAACCTATGCAAGAGTTCTGCCAACTGCTAAGCATATTTATCCCAATTATACATTTGGGAATCATAAAAGGCACCATACAGTTGTTCTACACACCCATAGTACTCATTATGAGGTGGACTAAGACCAGAAATACATTTATTATCACCTTTCTTCCATGAATTTCTACTTCAGTGAGAAGAGCTTGATGGCATTTTTGTGCACCCTGATATTATGATAAACTCAGTCCAACAGTTCTCATAAAGTTTCAGAATTTCTCATTGTCCCGTGTGCAACTTCCTTTGGGGGAAAGGATTGAAGAAACATTTGTCACACATACAGCATTATTTCTGAGTCATTCTTGTTCAATCATCTGGCTCTAGGCTTGTGAAATTAATCATATTTAAAATCCAAGGAAATAACTGTGATTTCCCATTTCAATGGCAGATGTCACATTTTTGCTTGCCAACTCTCCATAATTTTTTTTTGTTTTTATTTTTATTTTAGATTCAGGGGGTATATGTACAAATTTGTTATGAAGGTATATTTTGTGATGTTGAAGTTTGGACTTCTATTGATCCTGTCACCCAGAGAGTGAACATAGTACCTAATAAGAAGTTTTACAACTCATGCTCCCCTTCCTCCATTTGAGTCCCTAGTGTCTATTGTTTCCATGATTATATTTGTGTGTACCCAAGATATAGCTCCCACATATAAGTGAGAATATGCAATATTTGTTTTTCTGTTTCTGTATTGATAACAGCATTCAGCTGCATCATGTTGCTGCGAATAATATCATTTCATTTTTTTATGGCTGCATGGTATTTCATGATGTATATGTACCACACTTTCTTTATTCATTCACCATTGATGGGCACCTAGGTTGATTCCACATTTTTATAATTGTGCATAGTGCTGTAATGAACATACACGTGCACGTGTCTTTTTTGTAAAACAATTTATTTTTCTTTGAGTATATACCCACTAATGGGATTTCTGGGTCAAATGATAGTTCTAATTTTAGTTCTTTGAGGTATCTCCAAACTGCTTTCCAGAGTGACTGAACTAATTTGCATTCTCACTGTGTAAGCCTTCCCTTTTCTCTGCCTTCTTGCCAACATCTGTTGCTTTTGACTTTTTAATAAAAACCGTTCTGACTAGTGTGAGATGGTATCTTATAGGGATTTTGATTTATATCTTTCTGATGATTAGTGATATTGAGCATATTTTTCATGTTTATTGGTCACTTGTATGTCTTCTTTTGAGAAGTATCGGTCATTTGCCCACTTTTTAATGTGGTTGTTTCCCCTCCCCCACCCCCCCCCCGTTGAATTGTTTGTAGATTCTGCTAAATGCATAGTTTGCAAACATTTTCCCCATTCTGTAAACTGTCTGTTTACTCTTTTGAGAGTTTATTTTGCTGTGCAGAAGTTCTTTAGTTTAATTAAGTCCCATTTGTCTATATTTGATTGTGTTGCATTTGCTTTGGGGGATGACCACTATCACTATTCAATATAGTACTGGCAGTCCTACCCACAGCAATCAGGAAAAGAAAGACTTAAAAGGGATCAATAAGAAAAGATAAAGTCAAATTATCTCTCTTCACTGACAATATGAATCCATACCTGGAAAATGAAGAAAACCCTAAAGATTCCACCAAAAGACTCCTAGACTTGATAAATGGCTTCAGGAGTCTCAGGATACAAAATCAATGTACAAAAATCAGTAGTATTCCTATAAACCAGTAATAGTCAAGTTGAGAGCAAAATAAAAAATGTAATCCCATTCATAATGGCCACAAAATATTTTAAATACCTAGAAATTCACCTAACCAAGAAGGTGTAAGATCTCCATGGGGAGAACTACTAAACACTGCTGAAAGAAATTATAGATAACACAAACATGTTGAAAAGTGTTCCATGATTGCAGATTGGAAGAATCAATAAAATTAAAATAGCTATACTGCTCAAAGTAATCTACAGATTTAACACCATTCTTACCAAATTATTAATGTCATTTTTCACAGAATTAGAAAAAAGTTTTCTAAAATACATGTGAAACAAATAAACAAACAAGCAAAAAGCCAGAATAGCTAAGGTGATCCTAAACAAAAACAATGAAGCCAGAGATATCGCATTACCCAACTTCAAAGTATACTACAAGGCTGTGGTAACCAAAACAGCATGGTAGTACAAAAATAGACACAGAAACCAATGGAAGAGAATAGAGACTGATGAAATGAAGCCGTTTACCTACAACCAGTTGATCTTCAACAAAGTCAACAGAAATAAACAATGGGGAAATGACACCCCATCCAATAAATTGTGCTGGGAAAACTGGCTAATCTTATGCAGAAGAGTGAAACTGGACCACTACCTTTCATTACATAAAAAATTGGCCCAAGATGGATTAAAGATTTAAATGTAAGATGTCAATATTTAATATAAAAGTTGAGCGCATTCTATCTATCCTTTAAGATTACCATGATTCTTTTATCACTTCAGAAACCTGTCAGACAATTTTTATGCCAATCTTGCTACTTTTTACAGTAATTAAGTCACCTTAACTCTGAGTTAAATGATGCAATTTAGTTTCTGCCTTTCGCTAATTTTATTTATCTCCTATATACTAGAGAGCTCAGTAGCATGATAGCATCTCCCAGCTTATAGAAGACAGCTGTTACTGAACTTCTCAAGATGCTGTGACATATCTCATTTATTTTTTACTTTCTGCCTTAAAGGAGGTAGTATTGCCTGCGCCCTCTTAGGGAATATACTCTGGTGATATAATGAATCTCATTTTTTTTTTACTTTTCTATGTTTTCTTACTCTTGTTTGGTGCTACAAAATTTCCAACATCTTTGCTTTATTTACTCAAAGATGTTTACTCAAATATTTTAGCTTGAAATAGCCATTCCATCAAAATGTTAACAACAACTCTAGATGTCCTCACCAGAACACTGAATTTTTTGAGATATGGGTGAGTGTTATTAGCTAAGAAAATTACTTCAATAGAGGTTAATCTTCT
The DNA here is from genome assembly GCF_001698545.2 of Rhinopithecus bieti. Taxonomy (NCBI): domain Eukaryota; kingdom Metazoa; phylum Chordata; class Mammalia; order Primates; family Cercopithecidae; genus Rhinopithecus; species Rhinopithecus bieti. Next base: position 180,501 of record NW_016814114.1, read on the forward strand.
ACCCTATCTTTTTGGTCTAACACTTTACAAATCACTGCCTCCTCTAGCTTCCTCTCCTTCTGATACCTAATAGCCAAACCTTACGATTCATTTGATGTGTAATCATTTTAATCCTGAAACACAGACTGTATTTCCACACCATTGGATTAAAATATGATTTGGGTGATTAAAATTACAAAAATTGGTGGGGGTGATGTTCAAGTATTATATTTGAAAGTCCATCTTCCAGTTGAGGTATTTAAGGGATCTTAAAGAATGGGGAGATATCTATCCTCTGTCAAAAAGTAGGAAAAGGAATTTTTTATAACACACAAAATGTTGAGGGAATTAGTGTTCCAAGTTCCACAGAATCATGCACCAAAATGTCCCCATCTCATTCTCAGACTCTTGCTATTAAGGCCTCAAACAAAAAGAAAGAGAAAAAGAAAGAAAAAAAAAACACACCTTTTAAAGCTATAGATTCATCTTCTTTGCAATTCTGCCTTCCTTACACTTAGATTCTGGTCTGATGTTCAACACTGTCTTGAGACAATAGGAGTTGAAGTTCTCCTTATATTATCATAGAGACACATCAGTCTTCAGTTGATGGCTATATAATTTAACCTGTAATTTTTATTTCTCAAGGATCTCAATGCCAGCCTCTCCATAACCTTTGTAATGTTAATATTTATTGCCTCCACAGTTCTCAAATGTCACAGTCACAATATAGCACAATGTGCTTTCTGTGTACACTTCATTCCGGTCCAGCACAGGGAAGAATTATAGGAATTGTAAAACGAGTATGCATCTCAGGGTTTTTCAGCTCCCACTTAACACCAGCAATAGTTTCTTGTTGCCATATGACCGATTCATAATCGACTTCCAAATTTTCAGCTTTCTAAGCAACTATGGGTACTATTGTCTTAACATGGGCTTTACAACAGAGCAAAACCTAAAATAGAAGGTTAAATATAAGTAATTTACAGGTGAAGAAAATCCAGGAAGCAGAAGTGAGGGATGGGGGAAAAAGGCAAAACAGAGAGAGAGGCAATACAAGAAGGCCACAGTGAATAGGCCATGCTATGGGCAACTAGTTACTCAATATCACAGAATCTTTTTTTATTTTTATTTGTATGTGTTTATTTATTTTTTTTTGAGACAGACTCTCACTCTGTCATCCAGGCTAGACTGCAATGGCACATCCTCAGCTCACTGCAACATCCGCCTCCCAGGTTCAAACAATTTTCCTGCCTCAGCCTCCCGAGTAGCTTGGATTACAGGCAAGTGCTACCACGCCCTGTCATTTTTGTATTTTTAGTAGAGACGGGCTTTCACCATGTTGGCCAGGCTGGTCTTGAACTCCTGACTTCGTGATCCACCTGGCTCGGCCTCCCAAAGTGCTGGGATTACAGGTGTGAGCCACCATGCCTGGCCCTCACAGAATATTGAAAAGATTTCTTAGACTACTACATCATAATGATGAAAGGAGAGAATATCTCCCTATTGGTTCTCATTCTCTGCAGGTCATCCCACAGAGTGTTAAATTCCCATTTCCCAACCGTGTATGTGTGAGATCCAAGAGCCTTGTGCCTGTGCCAGCAAATGCAAGGACAAGGAAACTAGACATTAAGGAGGTAAGGCCTGAGATAAGAAACCACCAAGTGGTCCCTACATGAAGCTGTTTGGAGCCCACACAGAACTAACTATCCAGCAGTGACTGATGTAAGACAGGGGAGGTTGAGCAAATCTGAAACAGCACACACACAAGAAGTGGCTGATACAGGGGAAAGATAAACAATAAACAAAATGTACAATATGGTAAATTATGACATGTGTATGGAAAAATACATAGCAAGAAAAGGGGATGGAAAGATCAGGGACTGGTGAGTCAATTTTAAATAGGATGATTAGAGAGAGCTGGAGAGATAAAATGTGGCAAAGTTACATATGGCTTTGAAGGACATTTTAAGGAATTTTGCTCTAAGCAACACAGATAGTCTCTGGAAGACATTGAGAAGAGACATGATGTATCCTGACTTAAGTTTGTCTGCTGTCTGCAGAACATGCTACATGTAGGGAAATAGCTAAAGCAGAGAAATCTATTTGAGGATATCATAGTAATCTAGTGGAAGAATATAAAGTTTTAGACCAAAACGGTAGTGTTGGAGGTACTAACAGGTGGTCAAATAATAGATATATTTAGAAGGTAAACCTAGGACCATTTGCTGATTTTATGTGAGTTCTAATATTATGGACTTAAATAATTCAAAGAATTGAAATGGAAAAAAGTCACATATTATTTATTATTTTTAATGTGTTCCCTGCACAACTGGTGTTATTATCACCATTTTCTAGATGAGGAAACTGAGGTTCAAGAGAGGTGAAATGAAATATCCAAGGTCAAGTCGCAAGGAAAAGAGCTGGCATTTGAAAAAAGCCAGATGCTTTTCTCTCTAACATTACACTTAAAAGAAGTAAGGTCAGGTCTGAAAATTTGACAAAAATGGCCATTCTGAGTGTCATAGCTTGAAATAGAGCCTCTTACATCATTCTTGCCTCACTGCAGAATTTAGGAAGGTACACAGTTGCAAAGCATGTATTTAATAATCTCAGTTGTTGGGATGGGAAGGTCTTACAGTTATTTTGAAGTTATAAAAATTAAAGCGTGAAACTCTAAGAATTGTGAATTAAATCAATATCTTTATGATCCAGATTGTCTAAACCAATGCTCAACTTAATAGCTACTGAAACCCTGAAGATTCTCTGTAGTTGTCAGGTCTGTAATGCTGATAGTCACATTGATCCACCAACGGAAGAAGAGAAGGTCTCATGCTTCATAGTTTAACCAATAGACATTATCCTTCAATGAAGGATGGTATATTAATGAGCAGTGATCTTGAAGGAAAGGAGAACTACTCTGGGAATATCAACACTTAATTTATTAGTTTGGCAAGAGGGTATGAAGAAAGCAATCCCATAGTTTGAAAAATAGGTCCCTAGAGACTGTACAGTCTGCCTTTTCTCATTAAGTTCATTCGACACAGGGCTACCACTGATTTCCAAGGGAACTCTAACCTTGCATTGACATCCCGAAAGATGAAGAATTACAGGAAAAACTGTCTAGTTCCACTCGGAGAATCTGTAGAGATGGAGGATGGCAAATTCCTTTACATTGGGCTTATGATCTTATCACTTTAAGAATTCCACAGGTTGAGTGGGTACTAGGACAAGAATGTAAATATAAAAATAGAATATGGTTTAACATCAAATTAAAATTCTAGAATTAAGTTGTCATGTGCCATTAAAGAGATGTAGAAGAGATGATAAAGTATTTCTGCAGAGATTCTTCTTCCAGCTATAAAAAGAACATGAACCAATCTACAAAGCTAATGACTTGGTATCCGGTGACTAAAAGTGAATTAAGTAATTAAGTAAAATGTAAAGTAAAATCTTGGCAATGCAAAATCCTTCATTAATGACTCACCTGACACACTGAGGAGACATCATGGTAAAATCCACTGTACATTTCCTTCCTGAAAGGAAAACCAAATAAAGGATTTTTAAGAGAGTCCAAATAATAAAGCTTTTACTTTATGATTCATTGTCTTAAGTTATTAGTTATTCTGGTGCACTGCAGTGGAGTGTTCTATAATAGTTCAGCTGAAAATGGTGTTATACATAGCATTAAAAGTTTAGCAATTGTCATGGTAATTAAAACTTGATTTCTTAAAAAAAAGAAGTCAATCTGTCTCTTTTGCAATTTCTGCAAAGTATTGATTGAAGGATGTGCAGTTGCATTAATTGCTAAGTTTTGTAGCATCATTGTGTGTATATGTGTTTGTGTTTGTGTGTATGTGCTCATAGTTTTAACTGGAGAAGCAAAGACTGAAGCCATCTTTCTCCAATGGCTTTTTTTTTCAAACATTCAACTCTTTAAAAAACTAAAATAAATGTTACTGTGTATATTTGAAGTTTACAACATGATATTACACAATACATATAGATAGTGAAGTGGTTTTAACAGTAAAGCAGATTAACATATCTATCATGCCACATAGTTACTTTTCTTTTTTATCTGTACAAGCAATGAAGAAACACATAGTTACTTTTTACTATTTTCATGATGAGAGCAGCTAAAGTCTACTTATTCAACAAAAATTTTTAATACAATTCAATTTTATTAATTTTAGCCCTCATTTTGTGTATTCGATCTCTAGATTTATTCATCCTACATATCTGCCATTATTTATTTATTTATTGACTCTGCTTGATAACATCTGTCATTTTGTTCAACTCTTTACACCATTTAAAATAGCATGTGATTTATAGAACACACATGGAAAGCGAGCTCCTTTTTATGAGCCTGAACTCATCATTCTAGGTTACATGAAACATGTCTGACCGTGGTTATGAGAAGTGGTAATTTCAGTATTTCAAGAATTTGAAAATTTTATTAGGAAAAACATGATTCAATGTTTATAATTGTCATCATCAGAAGGGGACATTTTGTATATGTATATTGGATGTCTAAGTCCATTTTGTGCTGCTGTATAACAAAAGACCTGAGACTGGGTAATTTACAAAGAATAAGAATTTATTTTTCATGGTTCTGGGGCTTGAGAAGTCCAAGATGAAAAAACTGGCAGGTTCAATAGTCTGGTGAGGGACACTCTCTGTTTCCAAGATGCCACCTGGATGCTGCGTCCTCCAGAGGGGAGAAATGCTGTGTCTTCACATGGCAGAAGACAGAAGGGCAAGCTTCTGAATGCTGTGAAGGCTCTCTGATAAAGTCCTTAATCTCATTTATGAAAGAGGAGCCCTCATGGCCTAATTACTTCTTGAAGTTTCCACTTCCTCGTACTGTTATATTGACTACATCTGAATTTTGAAGGGGACACATTCAAACTGTAACATTGAGTCATAGTATTTATTCCTTAGTTTTGACTTTTAATGTTAAGTCCAGAAACAAAAAGTCTGACATATTGAAATTCTTTTTTGATTTGTAGATATAAATGGTTTATTTGTCCCACAAAACACCAGCTCCTTTCCATTTAAAGCTAATAAAGTTTCCTCCCTAGTAGCCCCCTTGTTTCTCTTACTTTAGCCACTCTCTTCATTTAGATTTTCATCATTTTCACTAGGATTATTTTAATTCTCTGGTAACTGGTATTCCAATCTCGAATATTTCCTACATCTACTATGTATTCAGCAACACAGGGAAAACATATGTCCTAAAATATGGTTTTGATTCTCCTTAGAGATCCTCGTATGATTTATCAGTCATGGTTTAATCGAATAAGTGGAACTACAGGACACACACACATGCGCATACACACACACTCCCACACCACTGTAGGGGCTGGTTAAGCAGTCACTGTAAGAAAGACTGCAATCTTTGCATCTGACGCTAGAGCTTGAAGTCTGCAGGACAGGTAAGCTGACAATGGTGACGGATGTAAAGTGGGAGAGAGTGAGAACAATTTGTTACCTAAAAGCATGAGCTGGAAAACACATGCATGTTAAACTCTGTGTCAGGTCTCACTTCTCCTGACTTTGTTCATATGTATGTCCTCAGAGAAGCTGGCATCCTTCAGGGAAAGATTGAACAGTTTAAAGACTGGCTGCTGCCCCAGGCTGATAAAGTAAGCCAGCAGACTGATGACAACATGTGTGTGCTAGAAAATGCCTCATTGTTCACTTCTCCACCTAAATCTTGCATGAAATTCTCAGTTATAGCCCACCCTAAATGAAAACATATGCAGAAAAAACTTGAGGGTTATATATTTTAGTCTAGCCAATTTGAGACATTACAAAGCCACTACATATGACATACTACTATCTTAGGCTAAAGTTCAAACATTTTAGCACATTTTATAAGGTTTAAAATATTTTTTTCTGGTCTTTCTACCACTCTTACACCCCTACCAAACTGCATGCTACATCAGGGGCTCAGAAATTTTATCTGTAAATGTTAAATAAATATTAAATATTTTACATATTGTGAGCCATATATGATTGCTCATATTCTTGTGTCTTTGTTTGTTGTACAACCTTAAAACCATTGTTAGCTCATAACCCTATAAAAACAGGTCACAGACTATATTTTGTCTGTGGGCTGTATTTTGCAATCCCATCCTACCCTATCCTACAACATAGAAACTCAAAATTATATTCATTGTCCTCAAATCTCCATATACTTTAAATCTAATTCTTCTTATACATACCTTTCTTTAGAAATACATTTCTCAAATTTTTGTACCTATGCCACTTCTATTTATCTCATACTACTCAGATAAAATGTCCTTATTCCTAGAAAAACTGTCCCAGGCAATAAATTACATTTGGTTCCCACCCATAAAACGTTGTACATAATCCTAGTATAATGCCTTATGATTATTAATTTTCCATGCCTACCTTATCCATTGAACTAAAAGTTAAATAAAATCAGAGTCAACACTTTCTACTCTTTTTTGTTTTGTTTTGTTTTTGTTTTTGTTTTGAGACGGAGACTTGCTCTGTCACCAGGCTGGAGTGCAGTGGCACCATCTCGGATCACTGCAACCTCCGCCTCCCAGGTTCAAGGGATTCCCCTACTGCAGCCTCCTAAGTAGCTGGGATTACAGGTGCGTGCCACCACGTCTGGCTAATTTTTTGTATTTTTAGTAGAGACAAGGTTTCACTGTGTTGGCCAGGATGGTCTCAATCTCTTGACCTCACGATCTGCCCACCACAGTCTCCCAAAGTGATGGGATTGCAGGCGTGAGCCACCACACCTAGCCACTTTCTCCATTTCAGTTCCCCAATGGCCAGGACAATGACTGGCATCAACTGGGCTCTCAGTTGGTATAACTTGAATTATAATCACATTTATGTCCACTTTGCCTTTCCATAAAGGAATTGAGGTGGCTTACAACAAAAGTATAAACAATGAAATGACAAAATAGAAATATAAAAACAGAATCTTGGAAAAGGAGGATACTAAACTATTAAAATACATATCAACTTAGTTTCTGTGGTGAGTTTCAAATTCGGATTTATTGTTTTGGTGGGGGAATGAAAAAAGAAACAATTTTTTATGATGTTTTGTTTATAAAACAGAAGCAGCAGCATACCATTTGATCATGAGAAGCATTTGCTTTCTCACTGTGAAATTTTAAACCATTCTCAAGAAGAACTTGATACAGAAAATTGGAAATTCTCGTAGAATTATAAGATGAACAGTGTCCTCCAGCTTTTTTTCTTAGACACAAGATCTTGCTATGTTTCCCAGGCTGGCCTAAAACTCCTGGGTGAAAGCAGTCCTCTGATCTCAGCCTCCTGAATAGCTGCAACTACCTGCATGTGCCATGGGGCCAGGCAATGCTTTGAAAGCAAATGCAGTAGTGAATTGTATATAGCTTTAACTTGGAGCTTAAGAAGAATGATAACTTTCAGATGGAACCAGGTACCTTGACTAATCTTATACTACCATTTTGGAGTGATTTTCTTACATGTACAGACATTACATGGGCAGTTCAATTACTATGGTCGTTCCTTGTAGGAGCATAGGCTGAATCATTGAGTATGACAATTGAAGGAAAGAAGATCAATAGGTTGATTTGAAGGAAACATAGAATGAAAGACTGCATAAGAGAACTGCTCTTTCACACCCTGCCTAAAATACGAATTTGCAGCAAAAAAGGTCAGATTTACTTTAATTTATTAATCTGATAATTACTCTTAAGTGGAGGAGTGAATAAAAAGAGATAGAACAAACTGACTAATATTGATATTTCAAAACTGTTGTTCATGGCTGGGCACAGTGGCTCATGCCTGTAATTCCAGCACTTTGGGAAACCAAGGCGAGATGAGATGATTGCTTGAGGCCAGGAGTTTGAGACCATTCTGGACAACATAGCAAGACATCATCTTAAACTGTTGCTTCAATACTGAATGGCAATGAAAGTTTTCTTAAGGAATACATGGGGATAAGATAATAGAGGTCCACCTCACAGTCATGACTATAGGAAATAATTCCCAAGTGCATTAGAAAAAACGAAATTGTGGTTAGAGCCTGTATCCCCCTTAGGGATGATATTGCTGCAACAATACCTGAAGTATTAAATGGCATATACCTAAAATATATTTTCTAAGTATGACCTTTCTCAGTTGGAGCGTGGATAAAAACTCGGGAAGAAACGATTTTCAACTCTGTTTTTTTTATGAAGGCAAAAAAGTTGACATTCTATGATACTTCTATATTTCTTATTTAATAGCCCCATGAAGAATTTCTTAAATGGCTGAAATATAGGTGATTCTCTACTTACCACCATATCTCTTCTATCTTTGTCCCTTCATAACATGTTCTCTTTCCTGCTGCCTGCAAGAATTTTACATCTGTCTTACCTCAGTTTCTTTTTTTTTTAATTTTTTACTTCAATAGCTGTTGGAGTACAGGTAGTTTTTGTTACATAGATTAATTATATACTGGTGAATTCTGAGATTTTAGTGCACCTGAGTAGTGTACATTGTACCTAATGTGTAGTAATTTATTCCTCTCTCCCCATGACCCTCCCCCTTCTGAATCTCTAAAGTCCATTTATCACTCTGTATGTTTTTGCATACTCATAGCTTAGCTCCCACTTATAAGTGAGAACATACGGTTTTCGATTTTCCACTCCTGTGTTACTTCACTTGGAATAATGGCCTCCAGCTCCGTCCAAGTCCCTGAAAAAGACATTACTTTGTCCTTTTTAATAGGTGAGTAGTTTTCCATGGTGTATATATACAACATTTTCTTTGTCCAGTCATTAGTTGATATGCACTTAGGTTAATTCCACATCTTTATAATTCAGAATCGTGCTGCTATAAACATACTTATACACGTGTCTTTTTCTCTATATATTTTTCCACTGAGGTAATACTGATTTACATTTCCACCAACAATGTATAAGTGTTCCCCTTTCCCCACATCCATGCCATCATCTATTGTTTCCTGACTTTTTAGTGGTGGCCATTTGTATAGGAAGGTGGTATCTCATGGTTTTAATTTGCAGTTCCATGATAATTAGTGATATTAAGCATTTTCTTTTCATGTTTATTGGCCATTTGTAGATCTTCTTTTGGAAAATGTCTGTTGGGTTTTATGCTCACTTTTTGAAGAAATTATTTGTTTCTTGCTGATTTGTTTTTCTATATGAATTCTGGATACTAGCCCTTTGTCAGATGTATAGTTTGCAAATATTTTCTCACATTCCTTGTGATGTCTGTTTGATTATTATTTCTTTGACTGTGCAGAAGCTTTCGAGTTTAACTAGGTCTCATTTATTTATTTTGTTTTGTTGTGTTTGCTTTTTGGGGTTTTAGTCATAAATTCTTTGCCTAGGGCAATGTCTAAAAAAGTTTTTCCAATTTTTGTTGTCTTCTAGAAATTTTATAGTTTCAGGTCTTGTATTTAAGTCTTTTATCCATCTTGAGTTGATTTTTGTATACAGTGAGACATAGGGATCCAGTTCTATTCTTTTACGTGTGGTTTGCCAGTTTTCCAAGTACTACTTATTAAATAGGGTGTCCATTTCCCAATTTATGTTTTTGTATGCTTTGTTGAAGATCAGTTGGCCGCACATATTTAGCTTTATTTCTGAGTTCTCTGTGATGGTCCTTTGGTCTATATGCCTACTTTTATACCAGTACTATGCTGTTTTGTTAATGATAGCCTTGTAGTATAATTTGAGGTCTGATAATGTGATGCCTCTAGATTTGTTATTTTTGCTTAGGACTGCTTTGGTTATTTAGGCTCCTTTTTTGGTTCCATATGAACTTTAGGATCGGTTTTTCCTTATCCTATGAAAAATCCTGTTGGTATTTGGATGGAAATGGCATCAAATCTGTAGACTGCTTTGGTTAGTATGGTCATTTTTACAATATTGACTCTTCCAATCCATGAGCATGGAATGTGTTTCCTTTTGTTTGTGTCATTTATAATTTCAGCAGTGTTTTGTAGTTCTCCTTGTAGATATCTTTCACCTCCTTGGTTTAAAATATTCTTAGTTTCTTTTCATTTGTTTGTTTGATTTTGTCATTGTTGTTGTTGTTTTCAGCTGTTGCAAAAGGTATTGAGTTCTTGATTTATTTCTTAGCTTGGTCATTGTCAGTGTATAGCAGTGCTACCGATTTGTGTAACATTGATTTTTAACCTGAGACTTGACTGAATTTGTTAAGAGTTTTTAGCATGAAACGATGTTGAATTTTATCAAAGGCCTTTTCTGCATCTGTTAAGATAATCATATGTTTTTCTGTCTTTTGTTTATCTGATGAATTAAGTTTATTGATTTTCATATGTTGAAGCAGCCTTGCATCTTAGTAATGAATCCAATTTGATCATGGTGGATAAGTTTTTTTTTTATGTCTGCTGGATTTGATTTGCCAGTATTTCATTGAGGATTTTTGCGTTGATGTTAATCAAGGACATTGGCCTGAAGTTTTCTGTTTTTGTTTTTTGTTTTCTGCCATGTTTTGGTATCAGGATGATATTGCCCTCACAAAATGAGTTAGGAAGGAGTCCCTTCTTGGTCTTGGGTAATTTTTTTTTTTTTTCTTGGCAAGCTATTTATTACTGCCTCAATTTTTGAACTTGTTATTGGTCTATTTTGGGATTCAATTTCTTTCTGGTTCAGTCTCAGGTGGGTGTACGTGCCCAGGAGTGTATCCATTTCTTTCAGATTTTGTAGTTTTTGTGCACAGAGGTTTTTTTAGAATTCTGTGATGATTGCTTGTATTTCTATGGGGTCAGTGGAAATATTCCCTTTATCATTTCTGAATGTGTTTATTTGAATCTTCTCCCATTTCTTATTTATTAGTCTAGCCAGTGGTCTATCTATTTTATTTTATTTTTCCAAAACCAGCTCCTGGATTTGTTGATTTTTTTGAAGTTTTTTTTGTGTTTTAGTCTTTTTCAGTTTGCTCTGGTCTTGGTTATTTCTTGTTTTCTGCTAGCTTTAGGGTTTGTTTGCTCTTGGTTCTTTAGTTCTTTTAGTTAAGATGTTCAGTTGTTAACTTGAAATTATTCTAGTTGTTTGTTGTGGGTATTTAGTACTATAAATTTTTCTCTTAACACTGCTTTACCTGCATCCCAGTTATTCTGGGGAATTGTATCTGTGTTCTCATTAGTTTCAATGAACTTCATAATTTCTGCCTTAGTTTTGTTATTTATCCAAGAGTCAGTCAGGAGCAAGTTGTTCAATTTTCATGTAGTTGTGTGGTTTTGAGTTAGTTTCTTAATCTTAAGTCCTAATTTGATTTTGCTGTGGTCTGACACTTTTATGATTTCAGTTCTTTTGCATTTGCTGAGGAGTGTTTTACTTCCAACTATGTGATCAACTTTAGAGTGAGTGCTATGTGGCGCTAAGAAGAATGTATATTCTGTTGTTTTGGGGTGGAGAGTTCTGTAGATATCTATTAGGTCAACTTGATCCAAATCTTAGTTTAGGTCTTAAATGTCTTTGTTAATTTTCTGTCTCAATGATATGTATAATGTTGTCAATGGGGTGTTAAAGTCTCCCACTATTATTGTATGGGAGGCTAATTCTCTTTGTAGGCATTTATGAACTTGCTTTATGAATCTGGGTGCTCCTCTATTGGCTGCATATATATTTAGGATAGTTAGTTCTTCTTGCTGAATTGATCCCTTTACTATTATGTAATGATCTTCTTTGTCGTTTTTGATCCTTGTTGGTTTAAAGTCTGTTTTGTCAGAAATTAGGATGGCAACCGTGCTTTTCTGCTTTTTTCTGTCTTCTATTTGCTTGATAAATTTTCCTCCATCCCTTTATTTTGAACCTATGTATGTCTTTGCGTGTGAGATGGGTTTCTTGAAGACATCATACCAATGGGTCTTGTTTCTTTATCCAGCTTGCCACTGTGTGTCTTTTTATTGGGACATTCAGCCTGTTTACATTTAGGATTAGCATTATTATGTGTGGATTTGATCCTATCATCATGATCCCATCTGGTTATTTTGCATACTAGTTGATGCAGTTTCTTCATAACGTCATTAGTCTGAGTACTTTAGTGTGTTTTTGGAGTGGCTAATAATGGTTATTCCTCTTCATATTTAGTGCTTCCTTCGGGAGCTCTTGCAACACAGGTCTGGTGGTAGCAAATTTCCTCAGCATTAGCTTGTATGAAAAGCATATTTCTGCTTCACTTATGAAGTTTTGTTTGGCCAGATATGAAATTCTAACTTGGACATTCTTTCCTTTAACATTGTTAAATATTAGCTCCCAGTCTCTTTTGGCTTGTAGGGTTTCCACTGAGAGATCCACTGTTAGTCTGAAGGGCTTCTGTTTTTAGGTGACCTGGCCTTTCTCTCTGGCTGCTTTTAAGGTTTTTTTTGTTTGTTTGTTTTTTGTTTTTTGTTTTTTTCATTTCAGCCTTGGAAAATCTGATGCTGATGTGTCTTGGGAATGATCCTTTCATGGAGTATCTTATGGGATTCTCTACATTTCCTGAATTTGAATGTTGGCCTAATTTGCTAGGTTGGGTAAGTTCTCCTGGATAATACCCTGAAGTACATTTTCTAATTTGGTTCCATTCTTCCCATCTCTTTCAGGTACTCCAATCCATCAGACATTCAGTCTCCTTATATAATCTTATATTTCTCAGAGGTTTTGTTCTTTCATTTTCATATTTTTCTCTATTCTTGTCGGCTTGTCTTATTTCAGAAAGATAGTCTTCAGGCTCTGCGATTCTTTTCTCTACTTGGTCTATTCTGCTACCAATACTGGTGATTTCATTGTGAAGTTCTTGTAGTGTGTTTTCTTTTTTTTTTTTTTTTTTTTGAGACAGAGTCTGGCTCTGTCGCCCAGGCTGGAGTGCAGTGGCGAGATCTCGGCTCACTGCAACCTCCGCCTCCCGGGTTCAGGTCGTTCTCCTGCCTCAGCCTCCTGAGTAGTTGGGACTACAGGTGCCCATCACCATGCCCAGCTAATTTTTTGTATTTTTTTTCGTAGAGATGGTGTTTCACCATGTTAGCCAGGATGGTCTCGATCTCTTGACATCGTGATCTGCCCGCCTCAGCCTCCCAAAGTGCTGGGATCACAGGCTTGAGCCACCGCGCCCAGCCTGTAGTGTGTTTTTCAACTCTAACAGGTCAGTTACGTTCTTCTCTAAACTGGCTATTTTTGCTATCAGCTTCTGTATTGTTTTATCATGAGTCTTAGTCTCTTTGCATTGGGTTACAACATGCTCCTTTAGCTTAGTCAAGTTCATTATTGCCACATTCTGAAGCCTACTTCTGTAATTTCAGCCATCTCTGCCCCAACTCAGTTCTGAGCCCTTGCTCTAGATAAGTCATGGTCATTTGGAGGAAAAGGGGCACTCTGTTTTTTTGAGTTTTCAGTATTTTTTTGTTGTTGTTGTTGATTCTTTCTCATCTTTGTGGGCTTATCTACCTTCAATCTTTGGATGGAGTTTTTGTAGGTTTGTTGTTTTTTCTGTTTGTTTTTGTTTTCACAGCCTGGCCTCTCATCCCTCGGACTGCTACAGTATGCTAGGGTCCACTACAGACCCTAGTTGCCCCAGTTTTTCCCATACCTGGAGGTATCACCAATGAAGGTTGCAAAACAACAAAGGTGGTAGCTTGCGCCTTCCTCTGGAAGCTTGGTTCTGGAGGGAGCTGACCTATTGCTGGCCTGAATGTGCCTGTGGAAGGTGGCTGGAGACCCAGGTTGGGAAGTCTCACCCAGTCAGGAGAAACAGGGTTAGGGACGCACTTAAAGAAGCAGTCTGGCTGCTTTTTGGTAGAGCAGCTATGTTGTGTTGGGGATCCTCTCAGCCCCCAATTAGTTTGGGCTCTCCAAGACCCATAGGATGGACTGGCTGAGAGGCCCAAAAAGGCCAAGGTGGCAGCTTACGCTGGCCCTCAGGCATTATATCTTAGGGAGAAATTAGAGCTTTTTCAGCTTCATAGAACATGAGTGGGGGTGGCTGGAAGCCCCAGCTAGGAAGACCCAGCTGGGAGGATGTACCTCGTGAGGAGGAATGGATCAGGGTCCAGCTTTAAAAAGCATTCTGGCTATGCCTTGACAAAAGAGCTGTGTTGTGGTGGAGAACCATCTGTGCCCCTGTCAGCTTGGACTCTCCAAAGGCCGCAGGTTGGAAAAGCAGAATTGTCCAACCAGCCCAGGTGGCAGCTCTCTCCTCCCCCAGGCATTCTGTCCCAGGCAAAGATCAGAGCTCTGCAGGTGGACATGGCTAGATGACCTCCCTTGGAGGCCCTGCCCAATGTGAAGAAATGGATTGGGGCCTGGCATAAAGAAGCAATCTGGCCATAATTTGGCAAAGCCACTGTCCCATGGTGCTATAGGGACCCATACTCATCTGGACCCTTTGGATGCTCCAAAGCTCACAGGCTGGAATGGCTGAGTTGACCAAACAGCAGAGATGGCACATACCCCTTACCCTAAGGGCTCTGTGCTGTCTCAGGCAAGCTCCATCCTATTGCCAGTGGCTGGTTGGAATTCCAAGCCAGTGGGTCTCATATTGTGAGGTGCTGTGTAAGTGGGGCCCACAGAACAATGCTTCCTGACTCTTGTATTCTGCCCCCTTCCTAGGGGCATATGTGGACCTCTCACCTTATCTGAGTTGCAGATGCATTTGCTGGGGATCCCATGGCAGAAGTATATAAAGCACCTGGGTCTGTGCGTGCCTGAGCACCTGCTCTGCCAAGACTCCACAGACCTCTTTGTGTTGGACCCAAGGCCCTGGTGACATGGGCTCACAGAAGGATCCCCTGATCTGAAAGTTCCAAAGATCTATGAAAGAAGCATGATTTCCTTGGGTCCCACAATCTCTCACTGCTTTTCTTGGCTGGGAGTGGGGTTCCCTTTGTTGTGTGTCACTCTCAGGTGGGTCATTGTTCCACCTTACTTTTCTTCATTCTCTGTGGTTCGAGTTGTTTCCTAATCAGTCCCAATACGAGAACTTGGATATTTCAGTTGAAGGTGCTATATTCACTTGCCCCTTTTATTCCTCTCTGTGAGTGCCACAGATCACAGCTGTGTCTACCAGCCACTAGTCCCTCCCTGCATTAGTGATCTCTTATTGCTTTTCTTCTTCTAGGTTTGGGTTTAGTTTGTTCTGCTAGCTCTGCTTCCTTGAGGTGTGACATTAGGTTGTCAATGTATGCACTTTCAGACATTATTTTTAAACGAAGAGTAATTTATTTTTATCTATGTATTTATTACTGAGACAGATTCTCACTCTGTTGTGCAGGCTAGAGTACAGTGGTGCAATCTCAGCTCACTGCAACCTCCACCTCTCACATTCAAGAGATTCTGCCACTTCAGCCTCCCAAGTAGCTGGGACATGCCACCATGCCCAGCTAATTTTTTTATTTTTTATTTTTTGGTACAGGTGGGGTTTTGCCACGTTGCCCAGGTTGGCCTCAAACTCCTGAGTTCAGGGCAATCTGCTCACCTCGGCATCCCAAAGTGCGTGGATTACAGGTGTGAGTAACTGTGCCCAGCCCAGACTTTTTGATACAGTCATTTTAGTGCAATAAACTTTCCTCTTAGTAGTGCTTTTGCTTTATCCCAGAACTTTCAATAATTTGTATCATTATCATTCAATTCAAGGAATTTTTAAATTTCTATCTTGATTTTATTGTTAACCCAGGTATCATTTAGGAGCAGATTATTTAATTTCTATGTATTTGTATAGTTTTAGGGTTCCTTTTGGAGTTGATTTCTAGTTTTATTCTGCTGTGGTCTGAAAATATACTTGATATAATTTTGATTTTTTAAAATTTGTTGAGATGTTTTGTGGTCTATAATATAGTCTGTCTTGGAGAATGTTCCATGTGCTAATGAGAATATATATTCTGCAGTTCTTGGGTAGAATCTGTAAATATCTATTAATTCCATTTGTCCTAGTTTGTCTATTGTTTCTGTTGACTGCCTGACTTGAAGATCTTTCTAATGCTGTCAGTGGTGTATTGAAGCCTCCCACTATTGTCATGTTGCTGACTATCTCACTTCTTAGGTCTAGTAGTCATTGTTTTATAAATCCAGGAGCTCCAGTGTTAGGTGCTTATACATTTAGATTTGTAATATCTTCATGTTGGATTGATCCTTTTAACATTATATAGTGACCATCTTTGTCTTTTATTGTTGTTCCTTTAAAGTATGTTTTGTCTGATACAAGAATAGTTACTCCTGTTCTCTTTTTGTTTCCATTTTAATGAAGACAGCAGATATTTGGATTGTGATTATTTTATCTATTCTGACATTTTATATCATATAAGTGGAACATTTAGGACATTTGCATTCAACTTTAATATTGAGATGTGACAGGTATTGTTCTTTTCATCATGTTAATTGTTACCTAGAATTTTTTTTCATTGTGTTATTGTTTCATGGGCCTTGTGAGTTTTAAGCTTTCAAAAGGTTCTATTTTGGTACATATCTAGCTTTTGTTTCAAGGTTTAGAACTCCTTTTAGCATTTCTTGTAGTACTTGTTTGGTAGTGACAAATTCCCTTAGCTTTTGTTTGTCTAAAATGATTTTATTTTCCTTCATTTGTGAAATTTAGTTTTACAGGATACAAAATCCTTGGCTGACCATTGTTTTCTTTAAGGAGGTTGAAGATAAGACCTCGATCTCTTCAGCTTGTAAAGTGCCTACTGAGAAATCAGCCATTAGTCTGATAGGTTTTCCTTTGTAGGTTAGCTGATCCTTTTGTCTTAATGCTCTTAGAATTAGTTCCTTCATATTTACTTTACATAGTCTGATGACTATATTATTTGATGAAAATCTATTTGCAATGAATTTCCCAGGATAGTTTTTTGAGCTTCTTAGATTTGGATATCTAGATCTCTAGCCAGGCGGGGAAAGTTTTCCTCAACTTATCCCCTCAAATAAGTTTTCCGGACTCATTGTTTTCTCTTCTCCCTCAGAAACACCAGTTGTTCTGAGGTTTGGCCTTGTTACATAATCCCGTATATCTTGAAGACTTTATTCATTTCTTTTGATTTTTTTCATCTGATTGGGTTAATTCAAAAGCCTTGCTTTGAGCTCTGACATTCTTTTTTTCTACTTGTTCTAGTCTATTGTTAACACTTTCCACTGCAAATTGTAATTCCCTAAGGGTGCCTTTTATTTCCAGAAGTTCTGATTGATTTTTTTCTTGATGATGTCTAACTCTCTAGAACATTTTTTTATCTATATGCTGAACTGTTTTTTAAATTTCTTCATTACGGTTTTCACTTTTCTCTGATATCTCCTTGGGTAACTTAATAATAGCCCTTCTGTATTCCTTATCTGGTATTTCAAAGATTTCATCTTGGTTTGGATCCATTGCTGGAGTGCTAGTGTGATCTTTCAGGAGTGTTATAGAACCCGTTATGTCCTATTACCAGAGTTAGTTTTCTGGTTCCTTCTCATTGAGGTAGATTATTTCTTCTAATTACTCTTGAATTTATGCTTGATTAGACTGTGTTTCTTTTGTGTGTTTGTTTGTTTGTTCTTTAATTTCCTTTTTCCCCTTAAGGATGTGACTTTAACGCTTAAAGTTAATACATCCTAATTAGGTTTTTAGTGCTTTTGGGGTGAAAGTTCTGTAAGAGTTCCTTGGTTAGAAATAGTTTTTGTATGTGGCTTTCTTATATGCTGCTTGTGTTAGCAATATGCTTGGGGTGTGAGCAAGTTCACTGTCTCTTATGGGGTTGAAATAGTAGAGGTCTTTTAAAGCTTATCTCATTCCTCTACGGTGTTCACTTTTTAAATTATTTTTCCCTAGTATTTTATTTACTGGTTTGATGGTTCAAACTTCAGGCCAGTAGAAGAAGTGTCCCTGGGTGTGAACCGGTGTGGTTATAGCTTGTGAGTAAATGTAATACCCAATGGTGAGCAAAGGTCTTAGCCATGACAGGTGACTGGAGGAGCTCTCAATGAGTCACCCCGAGGTCTTATTAGGGGAAAAGATTGAACCCACCTCTGCTCCCTTGCCAGGTCAGCAGGAAAGTTATCCACCTCTCAGACACACTGTTGTCCCAGTATTTTAGCTATTCACATCAGACAGGCACCTCTTTTCGTCTGTAGAAGTATTGATGTTCCAAGTAGAGAAGAATTGTGACTCTGTCTCTCATGTAAGCCTGAACATGGAGGGTGCTCCTCCTGCAGGGATGCAGTCACATTGACATGTTCCAGAAAGATTATAGTTGTACCCACACCAAGTTCCCATGGTAGAAGCCCCAACTGTGCCTGCAGTTGTGGACAAGAGAGAAAAAACATCCCCTTCTCCAAGACACTTCATGTACATCAGGGCTATCTGACTGTTGGGTTAGAGCTGAAGACTTTCCCTCTGAGTCTTGCACTGCAAATGTGCCTCTGCTGAAAGAAACTTCCTACCAGGGGAAAGATCTTGTGCTTAAAACTGCCATCCAGACTCGTTTGTCCCAAATGGTGTTCCCTTGATGTGATGCCCTTCCCATTCCCCTAGGAGTGGGGTTACCTGGGAACTAGACTACTGTGAGTGCTGGTGCTTTTCTGGGTCTAGCCACCCAGTGAAGTTGCCACACTCCAGGCTGACGTTGGGGAATGTCTGCAAGGTATCCAGTGATGTGACCTGTCCCCAAGTCTCCCAGCAGTGGGCAGCAGCCACCAGCTCTAATGGTGGTGGCAGGGGAGTGACATAGACTCTGTGAGATTCCTTAGTTATTGATAGCCTTAGTGTGTTGGCTTTCTTGAACACTGGTTATAGTAGTAATAAACTGGTCATGTGTACAGACTCAGGACCTCCTCATTAGACAGAGTGGTGCAGGCAGTGATGATGGCTGAGATCACACAGCCATCTTCTTCCTGGGCATAGTGTTATTCTACCAATAGATGCTGCAATCAGCTGTTGGTTGGCCTCAAGCCAGGAGGTGGCGCATGTAAAAGAGCATCAGCTGTGGTAGTAGCAGTCAGATTTTTTCTTCCCTTATGTTGCCCAGTGGGGATACTCTAGTTTCTCATGCAATGGGGAGTACCATATAGCTCCCAAGAGATTATGTTGTTTATATTAAGCTACTAGGATGGGTGCTATGGCAAAGCCAGGTTGGGGGTGGGTCACGTGGGTTTGTAGTCTGAGTCTCTACATACAGGACAAGCAGCAGTCCCTGTGGGTCTTGAGGGATGGGAGCAGATCTCAGGCCACTGGGTTGATGTTCCAAAGGGGAGCATTACTGCCTCTGATGCATAGAATTTGTGCAGGGAGTAGGGAGTTTCAGACAGCGGTAAGCCACACACAGATCCCACATACTTGGCAAGGCAGAGCCAGTCCGTCAGTGTTCTACTGGTAGCAGCAAGCTGAGTTCCAGTCAGCTTGCATTCAGAACTTGCAACTATCCTGGGTCATAAGCTTTCCCCATAGAGGTAGCAACTGCATCTTTCAGGCCATTCGCTTCCCCATCAGTCTTGGCTTCTGCATTTTTGGCTCCTGCCCTCACGTCTGCAGCCCACTTTTCACTCTCCTCAGCTCCAGTTCTGGACAAAGGAGTTCATCCCCACCCTTTGATATATCATGAAACTCCAATTGGAGCTTCTTTCAACCTGTGAAAAATGACTGAACTTTCTGGCTGTCTTCCACAAGGTTTCTTCTGACAAACAGTACGAATTGACTTCCTCAGTCCACACTAGAATCTGGGAGTGCATGTAGTGGTCTTCCCATCACTGCTTCTACTTTTATATTCCGCAACCCTCCCCAGGTCAGTTCCGGAATTGGGTAGGGTTAAGGCCTTCCATCATGGTCTGGACTTCCAGGGTCCCTATTGGGGGCTGTATATGTCAGAGGCAATCTCTTTCCTTCTCACAATCCTGACTCATAGTGTAGGCTACAACCTCCTGCTTCCTTCAAAGGGTCTATAGATGCCTTCAGTTTTCCTGTCTAACTCTTGCATAGCTTCTTGGAAAAAAGTTCACAGTGTGAATCTCTACACACTATTTTGTTCTTCAAAGTGGGAGAGAGATACTAGCAAGGCCTCTAGTCCTCCATCTTGAAAATAAAACAAAACAAAATACCAGTTTCTAATAAATGGTGATGTTAATGTGGCTTCTACCGATGCCTTCACTGGTCCCATATCCCTTCTGCTCTTCAATTCTACATGTTTGTCTCCCCTGCCAGGGTCACTTTTCTCGTTCTTTCTGGTTTACAGATAATATAGTCAGATATTTTTAAAAACTTATAAAATAGAGTGAATGTTTCTTTTTATGTGGTCATCAGATCTATCAGACCTAGGTACGATCTTCCTAACAAAGCCCAACTATCTCCAAATGTTCGGGGTTATTGTTGGAATGACTTTTAAGGCTAGGGGTTTCCTTGGGGTCTAAAAGTTCTTTAGACAGATTTCAGGTAGTTGAGATTTAAATTAATAATGCATCTGTATCACATTTTGTGACATTTAAGATTTCCAATGATTTGTTTTCAACTTACATTTCTGGCTTTTCTCTAAATGTCCCTCTGTGAAATCTGTGCTTTAGCCAACTTAGGTGATCTGTTGCCTCTTAAATGGACCTGGAAAAGTTTTCTTCCTTATGTCTTTCCTCAGTGTGTTCTCTTCTTGCAGTGCCTTCCAACCTGTTCTGCTAGTGGAATTCTGATTGGTGTTTTAAAACCCAGTCCTTATCTGACATCATCAGTCAGGGTTTCCTGACCTTAGCCAGATTTATTTCCCCCTTTTGATCCGCTATGATAATGGCAGGATTAGTTACAATGAAACACAAAATAAGAGACAGTAAGAAATTTTGATTTCTATCTTTAGTTCTACTTATTATATGACTTTAAATAAAACATTTAGTGTCTTATAGTTAATATTTACCCAGCTTAATATCCAGTTCTATTTTGAGCTTCAAAGACTTACTAAGCTTTAAAATTTTAGATGAAAACTAACACCTTTGAAAGTTTTAAAGTGTTTTTCAAATAAAAAGTACTGCTTTATCATTGAACATTTGTTTAAAGTTATTGTTTATAGTGATTTTATACTTTCCTTACACAAAAATTAGGACAATTCTAGTACCCACCTCTTATTGATGAATGAGTTAATATATGTGAAATGCTTAGCACAGAATCTAGCACATAGAAGAAGCCTAATCAATGGTTAACTTGATGCTTTTCTCTGACTACTTTTAAGATTCATATTGTCCTAAGATTCACGGATACTCACTCTTTTCAGTCTTCGTCATATCTATGTTTGACTTTAAATAGTTTCTACTATTAAATTTTTAGATTTACTGATTTTTTTCTGGCTTGTCTAACTACTAATCTCATCCAGTGTATTTGCAACTTTATTTTATTTGTTCATCTCTAGAAATACAATTTGCCTCTTATTTAATGTCATGCATTTATCTTCTCACTTTATTCTTATATTCCTTAACCTTCTAGAATTTATGGAATATAGTTATAATATCTGTTTTTAATATCCATATCACTAATTTCATCATCTCTTTTACTTGTGAGTCTGTTTCTACTGATTGTTTATTTTACCCTAACTATGGATCATATTTTGCTGCTTGTTCCCAGGCCTGGTAATTTGTGTGTGTGTGTGTTTGTTCATTTATTTATTTAATTTATTTACTTTTTGAGACCAGGTCGCACTCTGTCTCCCAGACTGGTGGGCAGTAGCATGATCACAGCTCACTGCAACCTTGACTTCCTGGGCTCCAGCATTCCTCCCACCTTAGTCTCATAAGTAGCTGGGACCACAGGAGCACACCACACCACCTTACCTGGCTAATTTTTTTTTTTTTTTTTTCGGTAGAGACAGGATTTTGCCATGTTTCCCAGGCTGGCCTCAAACTCCTGAGCTCAAGCAATACACCTGCTTTGGCCTCTCAAAATGCTGGGAATATAGGCATGAACCACTGTGCCCAGCCATACCTGGTAATTTTTATTTGGTTTCCAGATATTACAAATTTAATATTGTTGGATACTCAATGTTATATTCTTTTAAATATTGCTGAATTTTCTTCTGGACCATAGTCTGTTACTTGAAATCAATTTGGGTCCTTTTCAGATTTGATTTTAAGTTTTGTTAGGGTACATTTAGAAAGACTTTTATTCTATGGCTTATTGTGTCCCAATACGCAGGCAATAGCCTTCTGAAGGTTCTGCATGAGGTCCTGGTATTATGAGGTGTTTACACAGTGGCTAGTGGGAACGCAAACTCCTCTAGTCTTATAAAAGCCTTGGGGACTTCTCAGCCTCTTGTTTGCTAGTTCTTTATCCATTCTTGATTAGTATCCACTCAAACAGATAGTACTCAGCTTGAGATTCCAGTGGCCCCTTCTGCAGATCCTTGAAGTGCTCTCTCTGCAACTTCTTCCTCCCTTAATTCAGCTCCACAAATTGATTTCCCCTAACTCTGATTCTATCTCCTTCATTCAACGGACCGTCAAGACTTATTTATGTCCCTACTTCCTGCACTACTAACTGAAAGCTACTTCTAGGCAGGAAGTTGAAGTAATCACAGGCTTACCTCGGTTGTCTCCCTTCTCTTAGTGAGCATAGTCCTGAGGTGTCTCCTGTCCAATATCTGAGAACTATTGTTTCGTATAAGTAAAAGAGTAAACAGTTTTTTCAAATCCCATCATAGGCTAAACTAGAAATTCCTATCATAATGCTTTGCACAAAGTAATACTACAAAATATTGCTGTTTTGCTTAAATAATTGGTGGTGAAAACATGACCAATTGAATATCTTCATTGTTGATTTGGCATTATTTTACCTTTATGAGCCTAAATGCTTTAGCTTGAATTTCCTATGAGAAATACAGACACAAGACCCCCTGAAAGGAAAACGGGAAGTAAAAACATGAAGGAGAAGCTAGAGAGAACATGTTTGGAGTGAGTAAAAAAGAACGACTATCAGTTAAATATTAAACTTACCAATTCATGAAATGCCCTCATTATTCTCCTTAGTGTTTTAAGAGGAAAACAACCAGAAATTTAAAAAAAGCAGTAAGAAAATGAAAAAAGCCTGATCTACTGAAAATAAAGAATACTTGGAATAAGTTTTCTTTTGCTGCTGACTGTCATAAAAAATTAAAAGTTTTGGGCATATGGCTTTTGAGGTTTGAGGCTTTAAAACCCTTAGATACAACACTTATGAGTCTGTCAAATTAATGGTAAATTAAGCAAATCCAGAGAAGTAATGTATCATGCATTTCCTATTCTAGCTTATAACTTATAAGCATTTTCTAAGTTTCTTTCTGTTTAAACTCTCTAGATTATAGCCTTATAACTTGCCAAATCCCAACCACAATTCTATTTCTCTTTCAAAATCTTGAACATCATAGACATAGAAATAAAGCAGAGTGAATAAAGAACAATTTAGAAATGCCATCAGAGTACCACAAACTGCTATATTGATTATGCACAGTGACATATACTACCATATTTAAATATAGTTCAATCTCAAACTAGACTACAGCATAAAGACAAATAGTCACACATATATAAGGGCTGCCATAAAGTTAAAAAAAGATTTTATGTCTGAACATTTTGATGTATTATAAATGTAAATATCTACAATAATATATAATATAAATGTATAAAATACAGTATATAACTATTTGATACATTTATAAAACATATGAAAACACATAGATATCAACCAAAAAATCAGTTTTAATCCCTCTTCCGTGTATTGAACTCATGTATTGCTTTACCTGAATTTCAAGTAATTTGTTTACTTTTTACACAAAATCATTCAATCAGTAACACAAGAAGCCCACATATTTTTCTAGATTTTATAGTTGACTTACTTGCATTGCTTTTTCAATATCCACTCATTAGTAAAATGAGTGTTTATGGACAGAGAAAGAATGAAATCAACACCTCCACAAAAATTTGATATCAAGATGTTTGCCAAGGGAGCTAAGTTATGATGATCAGTTGAGTTAACCAGCCACAAACCAAATTCCTGAAGAGTTTCAAAAGATGTTCTTTTTCATTTTTTCATAGTATTTTGTTATTTGATTGTCAGACAAGTGTATAGACTAGCAGCTATTACTTAAAACACACTCCACGAAGTATGTCTTTAAGTCTATGCTAGAAGTAGAGTATTACAAATGTGGTTTTGTGCACTGATTACATTCAATACAAGAAAAAAGTTTAATTGAATCCTTACCAATTTGTTTAACAAATCATTTTAATGAATAAATTTCTTAATATAATGTCTATA
Organism: Rhinopithecus bieti; assembly: GCF_001698545.2. Classification (NCBI taxonomy): domain Eukaryota; kingdom Metazoa; phylum Chordata; class Mammalia; order Primates; family Cercopithecidae; genus Rhinopithecus; species Rhinopithecus bieti. Next base: position 204,675 of record NW_016814114.1, read on the forward strand.
TTAAAAAATAAAATAAAAGCCAACTCTTAAGAAGAGGAACTTCCTGTATACTTTATATTACTTAGCGTCTTGAACAGACAAGCGTTACTGCACTATATTACCATTCAAGAAGAAAAGATAACTTTCTTGAGCTTTAATAAAATTAAAATTTGTGTTTATATGTTATAAAATAGTCACTTTTAAACTCTATATAGTATGTCAAACAACCAATGTAAACAGTAAAAAAAAAAAAAACCTTTAATTTTCATTTTTGCTTTGGGGTACATGGTTCAATTTAGACCATATTTTAAATGACTTAAAATGTCAAATATAAAGATTAATTGTTTGAAAAGGTGATTATAACAGAAGACTTGCATAATAGAAAAGGGACAACTGAGATTATCAGAAAATTAAAACATAAAGTTAATGTTTTCATGTTTTCTATTTTAGTAAAAGTGACAAGTAAATATCATTCTGAAGAAGAGCAATAGGAAATTAAGAAGTACATGCAACCTTTTATTATTGACTTACAGAGATGTAAATGAACAAAACTATTAGTAAGACCACAAGACTCTCATGTATAAAACGGAAGTTGAACAAACCATGGTTTGCTTAGAATTGAAAATGACTATTTAAAAAACAATAAAAATGGGCGGTCCCGGTGGCTCACTCCTGTAATCCTAGCACTTTGGGAGGCCAAGGCAGGTGGATAACAAGGTCAGGAGATAGAGACCATCCTGGCTAACACGGTGAAACCCCGTCTCTACTAAAAAAAATACAAAAAAAAAAATATATATATATATGTATTAGCCGGGCGTGGTGGTGGGCGCCTGTAGTCCCAGCTACTCAGGAGGCTGAGGCAGGAGAATGGCATGAACCCGGGAGTTGGAGCTTGCAGTGAGCTGAGATCCAGCCACTGTACTCCAGCCTGGGCGACAGAGCTAGTCTCCATCTCAAAAAAAAAAAAAATTTTTTTTTGCTTGAAATCAGATGCCTTAAGTGATAAAACGTTACACATAAAGTAAAAACAACATTTCTCTTTAAAGCCTTTGCAAGTTTATCTATACTTTTATGGCAGCTTATGGTATTGTGACTGATGACAAGTTCGCAACACGATGGCATGCCTGCAGCAATCCCAACCCTTGTCTTCTCAGAGGAAAGATTTCAACCGAGAGACCTAGGTAAGTTTTAAAGCAGAGGAAAAGGTTTTTTAAAAGAGGCAAAGTACACATGGAACAGGGTCAAGAGGGTGACTGGAGACATCCAGTGCCCATCCAACTCTTGGCTTGGGATTTTTTTTTTTCTTTTCTTTTTGACGGTCTCGTTCTGTCTCTCAGGGTGGAGTGCAGTGCAGTGGAGTGTGAATCATGAAGTGGAGTGCTTGATCACAATTCACTGCAGCCTCAACCTCCCAGGCTCAAATGATCTGCTGACCTGTCTCCAGAGTAGCTGGGACTACAGGCACATGCCACCACACACGTCTAATTTTTTCTTTTTTTTTTTTTTTTTTGTCTAGACAAGGTTTTGCCATGTTTCCTAGGCTGGTCTTGAACTCTTGGGCTCAAGTGATCCACTTGCCTCGGCCTCCCAAAGTGTTAGGATTGCAAGTATTAGCCACTATGCCAAGCCTGGGATTTTTATACATTGGCTTGGTTCTCAGGGTTTTTCTTCTCTTCCCTTGATCCCCAGCTAGGGGAGAGCTGTTGCTCAATTGGCACATGCACAGTGGCCTGCCAGCACTTAGGAGGGGGCCACATGTTCAGTGTGTTTATTGAAGTCGTGTGCATGTTCACTTAGGGTGACTTTCCTTTCCTGGTCTAGTGCCCCCAGAGAAAGGTCATATACCAGTCAAACTTCGCCATTTTGCCCCCTAGTGCACATGCTTAGAAACTTATCAGGGAATTGTGGATTGCTAGTTCCAGGTGTTTTCTATTTGTTGGGAAACTCCTCTCCTTGTTTGCACCAGTTGTGGACACCACTTCAGATGGCCACTTTTATGGTCACCTGACCATCACCTAATGAGTGCCTACCATTTCTGGGTGCCCTCTCTTGCCCTACTCATATTTGGCTAACTAATTACTCTAACATTTCCCCACTCAAATGTCCAAGATCCAGTTCTTAGTGATAATGCGTGAAGGTCAGTTTTCTGTAACTGCTGCTGACAGAGGACCAGTGGTTGCCCTGTGGGTATCAGCCTCTTGCGAGCTGTCAGGGCAGGCTGGCTTCACAGGTTGGCAGAAGTGGTGCCCAGTCAGATCCAAGGAAGACAAAGGTAGGATTTTGTCTCTGTCATGTTCCACTGGTGGGCAGTTCAGAGGTCCCCTGTAGAAGGGTGACACTGGAATATTGAGTGGACAGTATCCTTCACTGAGGATCTTCTGGAGCTTGACAACCTGAATGCAAGAGGAGACAAATTGAGTTATTAGATTCAGAAGACATGGACAAAAAGGAGCAAAATTAAGAGACAAACAACTGAACCCACAAAGGGAAGAGTCCAGGAGAATCATTTCCACGTTCCTTCCCAGCCTAACCAACCCTGAGAGGCTTGTTCCAGTAAATGGGGAGCTTGAACTATGAGTTACCCGATGCTGTCTTGTACTTGTTTTTATTGATTGATTTATCGAAAAGTAACTTTTGTCTAGGGCCAAACAAATCCCTTCCTGTGCTGTCATTAACATATATAGTCCTTGGCGATTTTAGAGGACTATGGCTGCCAAAGAGTCGATTTGTTCTTCTGTGGTTGTCAAAGTTTTAGCCATGGCATCAATGCTGTTGGCTGTTTCTGTTGAGAGTTGGCTATAGGTTAAGGAGGCTTGTGTGACTAGTGATTTCTGCTCCCATACTGGCTGTGATACAGAGTCCCACAAAAAGGGGAGTTAATTGTATAGCTCTCTTCACCCTGGGCAAGATGGAATGCCTATAGATTGACACTGGAAGGGAGAAATTGACAGGGGCTATAAAGATGTCCAAGGATAAATAGCCTATGATACAAGTTCTAGTTCAGTTAGTGGGGAGACTCTAACATAGATGGCTTCCTGGGTTTTAAGATAAATAGAGATGTCAAAATGAAACAAGGGAGTGAGGTCAGGTTTAGAAAATCCTGAGACTGCCCATCATGTCCAGGTAGCTGGTAAATATAATTATGCCAGCCAAGATTCGAGTGCATGGGGTCTGGCCCTGATTAGCTCCTCTTCTTTCAATAAAGAGAAGTTAGAGTTTGGTCCAATAGAATCTATTCTTTTGTAGAGCAGAAGTTGGCTATTTGCAGACATTGGGTGGAATTAGCAGACAAGCTTTAAAGGACAGGCAAAGGTTTATTTAAAGAAACACAGTATACTTAGAAGAGGGCCAAGCAGGCAACTTGAGAAATCAAGTGCCCTGCCTAGCCCTTGACTTGGGATGTTTGTGCATTGGCTTGGTTCAGGCTTTTTCTTTTCCTTTTTCCTTTTCCTCCCTTGATTCCTTCCTAGGGGCAAGCTGTTGCTCAATTGTTGCCTGCCAGCACTTTGGGATAGGCCACATGTGCAATGTGTTTACTGAAGTTGTGTGCATGTTTATTTACTTGGGGTGATTTCCCCTACTGGTCAAGTGCCCCCTTAAAAAGATCACATATTGGTCAAACTCCACCATCTTGACCCCTATGGCACATACTTAAAACCTTATCAGGGAATTGTGGTTTGCTGGCTCCTGATGTTTTCTATTCATTGGGGAACTTCTCTCTCTCTTGATGCCAGTTGTGGCCATTTATCATTTCAGTGGGACAGTTTTATGATCACCTGGCCATCACCTGATGAATGCCTGCCATTTCTGGGGGCTCTTTCCTACCCTGTTCATATGTGTCTAACTACTCTAACATTATCACTCAGCGCATCCCTTCAAAAGTGTATTTAACAAAATACGTGTATCCAATACTCAATGTGATTTCAAAATACAAGAATTAAAAGTAAAATATAGATAGTAGTTTTGTAAATGATGTCTTCTTTTATGAGAATTTGATTATCTAGACATTAGACATTTTAAAAAATTAAGGTTTATATCTCCACTCTGCCACTTATTATCCATGTGAGCTCTTGCCAATCACTTACCATTTCGGATCTTTATTTTCAGATTATTCATATGTGTAATATCTATCAAGATGGCTGCAATAATAACATGAGATGACATACATAAGACTCTTGATGTAGCAATCAGCACTAAGACCTCAATAAGCTGTGACTGGTAACTACCCATGCTGATAATTTTCAATGAATATTTGGTGAAATACTGCCATGTTTATTTTCGTTATTCCTCTTTTAAAAGTTCTTTTTTTTTTTCAATTCAATCTTTTGTCCAACTTTGCCCTTAATTAGAATGCTAGTTGAAGGTTTTGTAATGAGAAAAACATTCAAGAGAAAACTGTATGGTAATACGTAACATCCTCAAAAATGTACTGAATCTATGTGATACTTTCATAGCTGCAGGCACCAGTGGATGCACCAGAGCTGGTATTATCAAATCCGTACTCCGTATTTCCTGAGTAATCCTTAGGTGGTTGGAGGCATTGGGAGAGTGGCTGTAGGGGAGGTGAAGATTGGATCTTCAGGAGCTGTGGAAGATCCAAACTTATTGCAAGGCGAGCAAATCTTAACTTATGAAGAAATACGCAAGTTACTCACTGTGATTCATTTATCATTATCTTTTCAGCATTACTACTTTTTGCACAGTTTTGTCACCATTTCCACAAGGGAGTGTGTGTCAGAACCACAGTAGTCTTTATGAAACAATATGACTGTTTATCACTAATCACTAGCTTTCCTTGCCAATCCCATTATATGTGTGTGTGTGTGTGTGTGTATACATATACACACACACACACATATATATACACACACATATATACACACACACACATATATATATATATACTAGCTGTTATTACTAGTTGTTTAAAATAAGGATACCTAAATCTGTGTGTGATATGGAAAATACTTAGAAATGAGATGTGAGTTGTATTGGTATGCTAAAAATAGTAACATTTGATGGTAACTTTTGTTCTGTCTTCATATGACTATTGCTATATTTTGTTATATTTGCTGCTTTTTTTCTGAGAAAAATAAGTTAATTTTAAATATCAATAAGGATTAGAGAAAAATATATATATATATATCTCAAAGCGTAAGAAATATTGGGGAATCAGTGCCAATTAACATAAACCTCTGTATTCCACAAATCATAGTTTATTTTTAAAAATAGACGTTTTTTCCTCCATCTAGTTGACATTCTCCTAAATAGAAAGTACTCCAACCTTAATGTTTTGCTTGTTTTTTCTTCTCTGAGCTTTTCACAGGCAAACCAAATGTAAGAAACAGAAAAGAAAACCAAGTCGTCTTATTTCAAAGCAGAAACAGAAAAAAATCTCCAACTTTCTTCAAATTGTGCTGTAATACTGGTAAAGCAGAGGAGAAAGAAAATGCATTCGGAAAGCAATTCAGGAGTTTAAAAAAAAGGTTAAATATGTTTATAGCCCTTGATGCATTAAATTTACTTTTATTAATTTATTCTAAAATATAATATAAGATGCTGATAGTATTTGTGCCCAGTGTTTTTGTTGAAATCTTATTTGCAATAGTGGTAACTTGAACATAGACTACATGTTCAATAATAAAGTTCTGATTAAACTGTGCATATTTGCATTAATATATTAAATTGTGCTAAATACATTAAATGTATTTAGAAACATATTTTAAAAGTTGTTTAAAAAGCAGATAATATAATGTAATTGAAATGGCAGCATCACAGAGGCCCTGGAGTAGACTGTAATCCCAGTTAACCACTAGTTAGCAAGATGATGTTAGTTGAATGGGTCATTCAGTTTCTCTGTACCTCAGGTTCCTTTCTATAAAATGAAAAAAGTGACATGATGTACTTAATGGGTTGTAGTGAAGAATGAATGCTGTAAAACATTTGAAGTCATTGCAGCATGTCTGACACACACGGGAATCATTCAATAATACTAGCTGTTATTACTAGTTGTATAAAATAAGGATACTTAAATCTGTGTATGATGTGGAAAATACTTAGAAATGAGATGTGAATTGTATTAGTATGTTAAAAATAGTAACATTTGATGGTAACTTTTGTTCTGTCTTCATATGACTATTGCTTTTTTTTTTATATTTGCTGCTTTTTTTCTCAGAAAAATAAGTTAATTTTAAATGTCATTAAGGATTAAAGAAAAAAAAAACATACATAAACAACCTCTACTTCTAAATCAGCAGCACTGTCACCAGGAAAATGTCAATTATATAGCTCAATCACAAACTACAATATATGTTATATAAATCATAATTTATAATACGTTAATATACTACTAAAAGAATAACAGAAACGCTCTTGGATTTTCTCAAGTACTTTAATAGATCATGCATTCTCTTTCTCTCATCTGAGGAAAAATGTAATGTCCTCATGGCTAGTCATACAATATCCAACTTGCCATTGTTCAAAGACTACATTTTAAAACTATTCAGCATAAATGGAAGAGGAATTCGAGTATAAAATGACTTGTTACGTTGAGTATTTCTCTATTTTGACATGTACTTTGCTATTTTGTAGTGAATTTCTTCCTTCTTGATCTTTGTCATTTATGTCTATTTCTAATGTCATTTTTGAGAGTCTTAACCTCAACTGTCTTCAGAGTTTCCAACTTAATTGGCCCACTGCAAGATTGTTCACTGCGATTACCCTATCCAGTGTTAATAAGTAATCATGATTTCAGCATCAATGGCAACTTTAACAGGCATGAGCAAAAGGTTTATAACAGTACTTAATTTTCAGAATGCTGAGTTGTAAAAAAGTGATTTCACCATGAGATGCCAGTAGAATTTATTACATGTGATGCCTTATTTTGTTTTTATTTTAATTCTTGCACATTTTATATGGAATTAGCACAGTTCAACTGATGTAATGATTCCTAATTTTACCCTGAAAAAACACACACACATAAATATGCTGCTAAGAATTAGAATTAGTGAAAGACATAAGATCCTAGAAATGATACCTGATGATGCTAGTTACATTTCCCAACGTCAGGAGACACGTTCACTCTCTTGGGGCTGCAGTCTCTTTAAGTAGCCTACAACTCCTGGTGTACTATATAATACTCTGTTTATCTGATAGAACATATTTTTTAAAATTGGAGACTAGTTTGGTAGATAAGTAATATTGTTTACTATTTTAAGTGTTCTGCTTCTCAATGTGGACTTGTTTTGAGATTAAATTTAATTGGCATGTTTTTGTTTCTAAGGATCCTTATTTACCTCTCTTTTGTGTATGACTGTGACTATGATTAAGGTAAATCCTTGGGGCATACTGTGAGATCAAAAGGGGAAATATTTCTAAGAGTGCAGCAATGAGGACACTGATACAAGACAGCCATGAAGCAAAACCAAACAAAACATCAAAGTAAATCTTGGGTAATACATTGGAATTCATTGGGTATCTGTAAGTCAACAGAGAGAATGCAATCTGACGTTGGTGAACACGAAAGAGAAGCTCTATGCATAGGAGTTGTGCCTTGGTAAACAGGGCACAGGAGACATGGCTGGATGGCAGGTAGAATACAACAGACTGTAGGAACACTAAGAAAATTAATGAATTAAAGAAGTAAGGGACAGACAAAAAATGATCGTGGTACTAGACCTAGCAGCAGGAGCAAGAAGGTAAGGTAATTGCCAGAGAATTAAACAGGAATGTGATTTTTAGAGAATAGGGAACTCAAGAAAGTTATCTAAATAACCACTGTAGATATCAGTAGGCAAGAATAATTTATTTGTTAGTCAAGCTTTTAACCAAACCAATAATTTTTTAATACAATATCTGTTGAAGTAAGAATTAATCCCAAAGCTTAGACAATTGATACTCTGATATAAAAGTAAAAAATAGTATTAAGCTTGGAGAGATTAAGTATTAAGCTAAAAAAGTAGTATTAAGCTTGGTGAGACTGTGGTCCATATGTGAAATACTCAATAGTAGACTCTTCCAAGTAAAATATTAGTGAAACTAAAGTTGTGCTAGATCATTTACCATGAGGATAACTATGAGGATGCCACTTTACCTCACTGGAGCTCATTTTTCTGACTTTGAAATTCAGGTAAGAATTCCCACCTCAGATAGTTATTGCTAGACTGGAGAGAATATGTGAAATACTTGGTACATGATCAATGCTTCGTAAGCAATAGTTATTTTTATTAATAGAATAAGTCCTCACTCAACATTATTGATAGGTTCTTGGAAACTGTAACTTTAAGCAAAACTACATATAACAAAGCCAACTTTTTTCCATCAACATTACAGCAAAACTACACTAAACAAAATGATGTTATTTAAGGACCTGCTGTACTTCATTTCCCTTACAGCCAAGGATTCCAAGAACCTATCAACGACTTTAAGTGAGGACTTCTGTATTCGAGTCAGAGAAAATTTTCATCTAAATAATTCAAGCTGTAATATGTTGCTTTCTGAAAACTATAAAATTTTACTTTTTATTTAAAATTAGCCTCTTCAGAATGCTACTTCATAGGGATCTGATTACACTTTTTTTGTATACAAGTTACTGATTGTCTTATCTCCATTTTTTGTCTTATCTCATATTTCTTCACTAACTTTCAAAGCCACTTTTGCCGCAGATGATGTTTCTTTGTGTGTATGGGTCTGTTTATGGGCACTATATTTTATTTCATTGATTAGTTTGTGTGTATCCCTGTGTTAATACCACAATGCCTTAATTTCTTCTGCTTTATAATAAATCTGAAAATACGATACAGAAAATCTCACCCTTGGTGCTCCTTATTTAAGATCACATGTCTAAGATGAATCTGGCTATTCCGGCTTTCAAATAAATCAGTGGATTTTCAACCAAGGGTATTTTGCATCTCTCCCCCATCCCCCACCCCACTGCTGGAACACCACCAGGGGACATTTGGCTAAACCTGAAGCCATGTTTGGTTGTCACTACTGGGAGATTACTACTTTTACTCAGGAGATAAAATCCAAGGATGCTGCTAAGCATCTTACAATGCATGAAACGGTCCCTGATGATAAAGAATTATCAGCTTCAAATGTCAACAGTGCTGAGTGTGAGGAATTCTTATATTGCAAAATTGATGGTCCTAAGTTTGTTCTCCCTTTGCAATTGGGACTTCTAAATTATATTTAACTTATTGTTTCTTCCAGCAAGCGTTCAGAAATAGAAAGAACATGATACCAAAAGAGGAAAAAGAAAGCCAGAGTCTTTTTTGGATCTGGGTCTCTAAAGAAATTTCCTCCATCACTTTTACCAATCCTATTTCCTAGAATTGAGTCACTAAGCCCAGCTCATACATCAGGGAAAGGGATTACACAAGGCTGTGAATATCAGCAAATTAAGATCACTGGAGGCCATTCTATAGGTTGTCTACCACAGTCGTCTGTCTGTCTTTTAATGACTCAATCCCTCACTCATATAAAATATACTCTCCGGCTAGGCATGGTGACTTATGCCTGTAATCCCAGCACTTTGGGAGGTTGAGGTGAGTGGATCACCTGAGGTCAGGAGTTCAAGACCAGCCTGGCCAACATGGTGAAACCCTATCTCTACTAAAAATACAAAAATTAGCCAGGCATGGTGGCAGGCGCCTGTAATCCAAGTTACTCAGGAGGCTGAGGCAGGAGAATTGCTTGAACCCAGGAGGTAGTGATGGCAGTGAGCCAAGATCACTCCATTGCACTCAAGCCTGGGTCACAAGAGTGAAGCTCCATCTAAAAAAACAAAACAAAACAAAACAAAAACAAAAAAAAACCACTCTCCATAAGGCCCCCAAATGTTATCTTATTACCTCATTACAACACCAGCTCAAAGTCCAGAATCTCATCATCTAAACAAGATTCTAGGCTAGATAAGACTACTGAGGTACCCTTCTTAAGCCCTCAGGTGTAGTTATGCATGTGCATAACACACCATGGAATGAGGATGCATGGAAAGTTGTGCATGGTTTCTTTTAGACCTTGCTTTTACTTTACCATATGTCTTTTCTTTTTGTTAATTTTAATCTACATCCTTTCACTGTAACAAACCGTAACTGTAAGTATAACAGCCTTTTCTAACTCCTTTGAGTCCTTCTAGTAAAACAACAAACCCAAGGGTGGTCTCAACACTTCTCTTCAACACTTTGCTTGAAAATCTCTTTAGCTATATTACTCAATTAATTAGGCACACTTCCTACGTTTTATCTCCCAGAGGTAGATATTATATTATTGCTAAGCTTTCTGCCTCTCCCTAACAAGTATGCCCTTCCTCCAGTTTCCAATAGCATGTTCCTTATTGCCTTTTGAGTCCTTCCAGTAAATCTCTTCAGTCTTCATATTTTTACTAACAGTCTTTTCAAAACAATTATTATTTATCTGACACCCACTTGAAATTTCTTCTAGCCTCCATCCACTGCCTGATTCCTAACCCATCCCACATATTTAAGTGGGGTTTAGGTATATTTAGGTATTTGTTAGAGTGTCACTCCATGTACCAAAATCTGTATTAATTATCTATAAAAATTTCTCCAAAATACAGTGGCTTGAAACAACAAATATATATTATCGTATAGTTTAGAGTCAGGAATCCAGGCATGGCGTAACAAAAGGCCTCTGGCTCTGAGTTTCTCACAAAGTTACAACCTACATGTTGGCTGGAACTGCCGTCTTCTCAATACTTTATGTGTAGAATGTGCTTATAAGAAAATTAACATGGCCGCTGGCAGGCAGGTGCTCACTGGCTGTTGGTCAGTTACATCAGTTCCTTGCCAGGCAGGCCTCTTCATAGGGCCACTCAAATATGGTATATTGCTTCCTCTAGAATGAGGTATGATAGAGCAGAATCAGAAGTGAGCATGTGTCTGTGTGTGTGTGTGTGTGTGAGAGAGAGAGAGAGAGAGAGAGAGATAGAGAGAGAGAGAGAGAGAGAGAAATGAGAGAGAGAAAGAAAGAGAGAAAAATGATGAGAAATGACAAGAGAGCCAGATGGAGACCAAAGCCTTTTTGTAAACATCTTCAAAGTGACATTTCATCACATTTGTTATACTCTATTCATTAGAAAGAAGTCATTAGGCCCACCCCATACTCAATAGGAGAAAGCTACACAAAGGTGTATATACCAGGAGGTGTGGATCACCAAGGCCACACTAGAGGCAATCTACCACATCTAATTGGACCAGGAAAAATGAGAGGAGACAGACACAATCATGAATCAGAAACAAGAAACTATAATTCTTATAGAAATAAAATAAGAGAATATTCTGAAAAAATGGTGCCAATACACTTAACAATTGATATAGTTTGGATTTGCGTCCCCACCCAAAGCTCATGTCTAATTGTAATCCTTAATTTTGGAGGAGGGGCCAGATGTGAGGTGACTGGATCATGGGAGTGGACTTTCCCCTTGCTGTTCTGGTGATAGTGAGTAAATTCTCACAAGATCTGGTGATTTAAAAGTGTGTAGCACCTCCTACTTCTTTTTTCCTTATTCTCTGGCCCTGTAAGTTGTGCCTGCTTCCCTTTTACCTTCTACCATGATTGAAAGTTTCCTGAGGGCTCCCCAGTCATGCTTTCTGTGCAGCCTGTGGAACTGCAGGCCAATTAAACCTCTCATCTTTATAAATTATTCTTTATATATTTAATATTTATATATACTCTTTATATATACTCTTTATATAGATAGAGTATATTTATATATACTCTTTATGTAAATTACTCTTTATAAATTACAAATTACTCTGTCTTAGGTAGTTCTTTATAGCAATGCAAGAACAGACTGTTACAACAACTTATATCAAAAGAACACATTTCTTCAAAGACAAAAACTACCTGCCATGCTGTAAATGTTTGTGTCCATCAAAAATTCGTCTGTTGAAACCAAATTTCCAATATGATAGCATGAAGAGGTGGAGTCTTTGGAGCTAATTAGATTATGAAAGTGGAGCCCTCATAAATGGGATTAGTGTCCATATAAAATAGTCCCTATGGAGCTTGTTTTTTCTGTTTACTGTGTGAGAACACAGCAGAAATGTGTGATCTATAATGCATGGTTCAGTAACAAATCCTTTTATTTGATTGGTAGTATTTCACTGCATGAATATGTCATCAGTTATTATTCACCTAGGATAGACATTTGTATCATTGAAAGTTTTGTTATTACAATGCTGCTAGTGAGTGCTCTTGTACATGTCTGTTGGTGTATATGTATAAGACATATAAAATTACTGGATCATGTGGAATAAGCATTGTCAACTTTGCATCTTATAATGTAAAATGTACTGATATGTACTTCATTAATTTGTTTATTCATATGTTAAATTAATGTTTATGAAGCATAAATAATGTGTCTGTCACTGGTCTAAGACCTTGGAAAAATTAGTTAACAAAACAAACAAAAAAATGTACGCCCTTGTAAAGCTTACATTTTATGGCTCAACAGCAGTATTTGAAAATTTTTATGATTATAGTGTTGCCTGTTTTATTTTTTGCCAATCTAAATAGTATAAAATAGAATGCCATTTTGTGTTTCTAAACAGAAGTATATATTGTGTTTTTAAATTATTTTATAAAACAGCTTTATTCAGAAGCAATTTATGTGCATTTCATGTCACACATTTTAAAGTACAATTTGATAAGTCTTGACAGAAGTATACACACAGAAAAGGAAACAAAATAAAGGAAAGGAAGGGAACGGAAGAGAAGAGAGCGAAGCAGGAAGGAAGAAAGGAACTCCAAATTCATATTACACAGTTAACTCAAAAAATAACGCTCAGAGTGGTTCACAGACCTAATTGTAAAAAACACAGAATGATAAAACCCTAGAATAATATTAAAGGAATACTTAAGTTAGCAAAGGTTTTAAATACCGAAAGTGTGACCCTTAAAAGAAGAAATTTGTAAGTTAAATTTTATTAAAACTTTTTAAAAACATCCTTTTTATGACAGAAGATGTTTTATTAAGAAATATAAAAGTTTTATTAAGAACATAAAAGAAAACTAAATAGCAGAAGAAAATTTTGCTAGGAAATATCTGATTTAAAAAAAAAAAAACGTGTATTCAGAATATATAAAGAATACTCAGCTATCAATAACAAGATAATAGCCAACTCAGTTAAAAAACGGACCAAAAATTTAGAAACTTAATTAAAGATACGTAGTTGCAAATAAGCACATAAAGAGATTCTGAACATAATTAGTCATTAGGGAAATACAAACTAAAACAACAATGAGACACCACTACACATTTAGTAGAAAGTCGGAAATTTAAAATATCTGACCACACCACAAACACCAAGTGTTTGCGAGAATCTGGAGAAATTTGAACTTTTATACTTACTGCTGGGAACGGAAAATAGTACAACCATTTTGGAAAACAGTTTGGCACTTTCTTAAAAGTTAAACATAAACATGCCATATTGTATAACCTATCCAGATTATCTGCTTCTCTTTATTTACTAACAGACATAAAAGCACGTGTCTTTATGAAGACTTGTACCTAAAATGTTAACAGCAGCTTTGCTAGTAATGGACAAAATCTAGTAACAACTCAAATGTCCATCAATGGGTAAATAAATAAGGTATTATATCCATACATCAGAATGTTATTCAACAATAAAAAGGAATGAACTATTGAAACATGCTACAATGTTGATAAATCTCAAAAACTTATGCTGAGTGAAAATATACAGACAAAAAAGGTACACATTATATGATTCCATTCATATAATATAACAGGATGTGCAAATTATTATATAGTGAAGCTTATCTATAGTGGAATCAGGAGAGGGTAGAGAGTGGTGGCCTAAAGGAATCTCAAGGTTACATTAGGAAATGTTAAGGGTGATGTATATGTTCATTATCTTTTTTGTTGTGGTGGTGTCATGGGTGTAGAATTTTGTCAAGGCTTACCAAATTGTACATTTTCAATATGTGCAATTAAATACATGAAAATTGTTTCTGAATAAAGCTATTTTACAAAATACTTTACAACACAATATATTCTTCTGTTTAAAAACACAAAATGGCATTCAATTTTATACTAATTATATTGGCAAAACATAAAAACAGGCAGCACCATAATCATAAAATCTTTTATATACTGCTGTTTATCAATAGAATGTAAGCTCCACAAGGGCATAAATTTTTTGTTTGTTTTGTTCACTAATTTTTCCAAGGTCCTAGAATAGTGACAGGCATATCATTTATACTCTATTAATATTAATTTAACATGAATAAACAAGAATGAAGCATGTATCAGTACATCTGACATTACAGGACATAAAATCGCCAATGCTTATTCCACATGATCGAATAATTTTATGTCTTGTACTTGCACAGACACACCAATAAAGTTATACAAAGCATTCACCAGCAACAATGTAATAGCAAAAACTTCAAATGATACAAATTTCCATCATAAGTGAATAACTTCTGACATATTTATGCAATGACATACTATAAATCAAACAAAAGGAGTTATTACAGAACCTTGCATCAGTATGACTGAATCTCAAAAATAAAATAATTATGAATGAAGGAGACAATAATAAATATGTCCAATATGATGCCAGTGACATCAAAATAGAGAATATTCTTGATATATTTGCTTTACTATTAAGATGGCAAAACAATTTATGAAAAACAGAAACATAACAAGCTGTAATTCAGAACCGTGGTTACTCTTGGAGTAGAAAGGTATAGGAAGTGGCAAAAAGCACCGACCATAATATTCTATGTAACTGTGTCTATTTAACTTTTCTTATTATTTGTTGTACCTTATTTATTATCTTCATTGTGTTTATTTTATATATATAAAATATTCCAAAATAAAGTTAGTTTGAAAATAATAAGGAAATAGGAAAACAAGGAGTTTCGTGCATGAGTGTCAGCCCCTACAGTGAGCATGTGGGGAGCTGAGTTCTTGTGTTGTTTGTGGTGGGAGGAATGGAGGGGTGTGAAGATCTAAACTAAGGAGGCTTTAATTCTTCTGCTAACACTCACATTAACTTCACTCTTTGTCCCAAGATGCATTTCAATGTTTAAGAGAGCATCCTTTTTTGTTTGTTTTTGTCCTGAGGGTAATAATCTGGCTCCGTGGCTCAGTGGGCCAGAGATACATGAGAAAAATAGAAAGTATCATGCTCTCTATACAGATCTTTCATTAATACCTTTTCTTTAACACTGTTGGCATTTCAACATGCAGAAGAACTCCCTTAGCCAATGGGAGAATGTTTCCGGTTTCTACTCTTCTAGGCTGTGCTTTTTCTCCTGTTTTCCACTGTTAGAACTCCTTTATATAACTAATTGTGCACAGATTTATTGAGACCTCAATGTCTTTGATATTTCTGCTCCCTTTTCTTTATACAACATTCTTTAAAAAATTCATATCCTATAAATTTGGGAGTATATCTAGCGGGAAAACTATAAACGCGTATGTTCAATCTTCCATCTTGAACTTGGTTTCTATCATTATTTTCCAGTGTAAACACACACATACACATACAAAGAAATACCAAATCCAAATAGGCATGATGTTTTGAATAATTAGCTGTTTTAAATCATCTTTTACTCTTTAACAGACTAATGAAGAATTGACCATAGAAAGTTGCAATTTTAGTGTTTTCTTTCTCCTGTGTAGCTTACCCTAAAATAAGAGACATTAAGAGCAGTGTGTTCTAGTTTCTTTTTCTTTTTTTTATTATTATGCTTTAAGTTCTAGGGTAGATGTGTACAACGTGCAGGTTTGTTACATATGTATACACGTGCCATGTTGGTGTGCTGCACTCATTAACTCATCATTTACATTAGGTATATCTCCTAATGCTATCCCTCCCCTCCAACACACAGTAAGCCCCAGTGTGTGATGTTCCCCTTCCTGTGTCCAAGTGATCTCATTGTTCAGTTCCCACCTATGAGTGAGAACATGCGGTGTTTGGTTTTCTGTTCTTGCGATAGTTTACTGAGAATGATGGTTTCCAGCTGCATCTGTGTCCCTACAAAGGACACAAACTCATCCCTTTTTATGGCTGCATAGTATTCCATGGTGTATATCTGCCACATTTTCTTAATTCAGTCTGTCACTGATGGACATTTGGGTTGATTCCAGTCTTTGCTATTGTGAATGGTGCCGCAATAAATGTATGTGTGCATATGTCTTTATAACAGCATGATTTATAATCCTTTGGGAATATACCCAGTAATGGGATGGCTGGATCAAATGTTATTTCTAGTTCTAGATGCTTGAGTAATTGCCACACTGTTTTCCACAACAGTTAAACTAGTTTACAGTCTGTTCTAGTTTCTCAAGTCATTAGTTCAAGTCATTTATTTCTTGGTTTTATACGAAGAGTGTCTATCTGACTAAAGGTAGTATGTGAGAAAAACTTGATCTTTTCAACTGAGGGAGAGTAAGAAAATATATAAATGGAGTTTGCATAAGCATCTAGTAAAGATTTAAAAGTGACCAGAAGAGGGTCCGGCTGACAAAAAGACAGTGGTCTATATTCATTTTTAATGAAGTAGCTACATTTTAGCTGAGTTGCTTTGGATCTGAGGACTCAGTAAATCTCACAGCAAAATAGCCTACACCAAGCAAGGCTTAAGTGGCTTGAGAAAAGAGTAAACATACTTGTAATTGAGATGACACTAATATTGGATATACCTCTCTTTACTTTCTAAAGTATTTTAAACTTTTTAAACTTTCCTATATAAAATTGAGTCCTTTGGTTGGGTATAGTTGGTCACTCACACCTGTAATCCCAGCACTTTGGGAAACTGAGGCAGGTAGATGGCTTGAGTTCAGGATTTCGAGGCCAGCCTGGGCAACATGGTGAAATTCGTCTATACAAAAAAATACAAAATACTTAGCTGGGCATGGTGGCGCATGCCTGTAATCCCAGCTACTTGAAAGCTGAGGTGGGAGGATAATGACCCCAAGAGATTGAGACTGCAGTGAGCCAGGGTCCCACCACTGAACTCCAGCCTTGGGGACAGAGAGAGACCCTGTCTCCAGAAAGCAAACAAACAATATAACAAAAAGTAATACAATTGAGGCCTTTGATACCAAGGTTATTCATATCTGGGTCTAGTGAAATGATTTCCCTGGCAATTGTGTAATCAATAATACAGCAGTCCCCAAACTTTTTGGCACAAGGGACTGGTTTGGTGGAAGACAATTTCTCCACGGAACCGGTCAGATGGATTCAAGTGCATTACAGTTATTGTGCACTTTATTTCTATTATTATTACAATGTAATATATAGTGAAATAATTATATAACTCACCATAATCTAGAATCAGTGGGAGCCCTGAGCTTGTTTTTCTACAACTAGACAGTCCCATGGGGGTTAACAGGAAACTGTGACATCTGAAGTGTATTGCTTATGTCCAGTCTACTCTATAATCTTGTTTTGGTTGCTGTCACTGCAGAAAACCCTGCTTCACAAAGATAGGATGTTGGAAATGGAAGTAGGCTTTTCAGTGCTTTTGTGGCAATCTCAGGATATTTCACCTTGACTTTAATCCAGAATGTATGGACATTAGAAGTTGTCTCAAACATACTTTCAATGCTACTGTCATTTGTGATCTCAAGCAGTTGATCCTCTTCCAGCATGGACAAAGTTGATTCACCTGGCTTATTAACAAATGTGTCAGGTATCCATACCTTCCCAGTTCAGAGGTNTAGGCTGTGCTTTTTCTCCTGTTTTCCACTGTTAGAACTCCTTTATATAACTAATTGTGCACAGATTTATTGAGACCTCAATGTCTTTGATATTTCTGCTCCCTTTTCTTTATACAACATTCTTTAAAAAATTCATATCCTATAAATTTGGGAGTATATCTAGCGGGAAAAACTATAAACGCGTATGTTCAATCTTCCATCTTGAACTTGGTTTCTATCATTATTTTCCAGTGTAAACACACACATACACATACAAAGAAATACCAAATCCAAATAGGCATGATGTTTTGAATAATTAGCTGTTTTAAATCATCTTTTACTCTTTAACAGACTAATGAAGAATTGACCATAGAAAGTTGCAATTTTTAGTGTTTTCTTTCTCCTGTGTAGCTTACCCTAAAATAAGAGACATTAAGAGCAGTGTGTTCTAGTTTCTTTTTCTTTTTTTTATTATTATGCTTTAAGTTCTAGGGTAGATGTGTACAACGTGCAGGTTTGTTACATATGTATACACGTGCCATGTTGGTGTGCTGCACTCATTAACTCATCATTTACATTAGGTATATCTCCTAATGCTATCCCTCCCCTCCAACACACAGTAAGCCCCAGTGTGTGATGTTCCCCTTCCTGTGTCCAAGTGATCTCATTGTTCAGTTCCCACCTATGAGTGAGAACATGCGGTGTTTGGTTTTCTGTTCTTGCGATAGTTTACTGAGAATGATGGTTTCCAGCTGCATCTGTGTCCCTACAAAGGACACAAACTCATCCCTTTTATGGCTGCATAGTATTCCATGGTGTATATCTGCCACATTTTCTTAATTCAGTCTGTCACTGATGGACATTTGGGTTGATTCCAGTCTTTGCTATTGTGAATGGTGCCGCAATAAATGTATGTGTGCATATGTCTTTATAACAGCATGATTTATAATCCTTTGGGAATATACCCAGTAATGGGATGGCTGGATCAAATGTTATTTCTAGTTCTAGATGCTTGAGTAATTGCCACACTGTTTTCCACAACAGTTAAACTAGTTTACAGTCTGTTCTAGTTTCTCAAGTCATTAGTTCAAGTCATTTATTTCTTGGTTTTATACGAAGAGTGTCTATCTGACTAAAGGTAGTATGTGAGAAAACTTGATCTTTTCAACTGAGGGAGAGTAAGAAAATATATAAATGGAGTTTGCATAAGCATCTAGTAAAGATTTAAAAGTGACCAGAAGAGGGTCCGGCTGACAAAAGACAGTGGTCTATATTCATTTTAATGAAGTAGCTACATTTTAGCTGAGTTGCTTTGGATCTGAGGACTCAGTAAATCTCACAGCAAAATAGCCTACACCAAGCAAGGCTTAAGTGGCTTGAGAAAAGAGTAAACATACTTGTAATTGAGATGACACTAATATTGGATATACCTCTCTTTACTTTCTAAAGTATTTTAAACTTTTAAACTTTCCTATATAAAATTGAGTCCTTTGGTTGGGTATAGTTGGTCACTCACACCTGTAATCCCAGCACTTTGGGAAACTGAGGCAGGTAGATGGCTTGAGTTCAGGATTTCGAGGCCAGCCTGGGCAACATGGTGAAATTCGTCTATACAAAAAAATACAAAATACTTAGCTGGGCATGGTGGCGCATGCCTGTAATCCCAGCTACTTGAAAGCTGAGGTGGGAGGATAATGACCCCAAGAGATTGAGACTGCAGTGAGCCAGGGTCCCACCACTGAACTCCAGCCTTGGGGACAGAGAGAGACCCTGTCTCCAGAAAGCAAACAAACAATATAACAAAAGTAATACAATTGAGGCCTTTGATACCAAGGTTATTCATATCTGGGTCTAGTGAAATGATTTCCCTGGCAATTGTGTAATCAATAATACAGCAGTCCCCAAACTTTTGGCACAAGGGACTGGTTTGGTGGAAGACAATTTCTCCACGGAACCGGTCAGATGGATTCAAGTGCATTACAGTTATTGTGCACTTTATTTCTATTATTATTACAATGTAATATATAGTGAAATAATTATATAACTCACCATAATCTAGAATCAGTGGGAGCCCTGAGCTTGTTTTCTACAACTAGACAGTCCCATGGGGTTAACAGGAAACTGTGACATCTGAAGTGTATTGCTTATGTCCAGTCTACTCTATAATCTTGTTTTGGTTGCTGTCACTGCAGAAAACCCTGCTTCACAAAGATAGGATGTTGGAAATGGAAGTAGGCTTTTCAGTGCTTTTGTGGCAATCTCAGGATATTTCACCTTGACTTTAATCCAGAATGTATGGACATTAGAAGTTGTCTCAAACATACTTTCAATGCTACTGTCATTTGTGATCTCAAGCAGTTGATCCTCTTCCAGCATGGACAAAGTTGATTCACCTGGCTTATTAACAAATGTGTCAGGTATCCATACCTTCCCAGTTCAGAGGTCTTTTGTGGTTTGGAAGTAATGTTCAAACTCTTTTGAAAGTTAAGATGGGTGATCGTGCACCATCTGAGAGAAAAAAGGCCCTGGCTGTTTCAAAATCTCGGCTAATGTTTGAAACACATCAAAATCCCAGTGTTCACTCATTTCCCCCATAATTCCAGTTTGGCTTGGAATGCAGCCACTTTATCTGCCGACTTAAACACAGTTGTCATTCTTCTCTGAATGACAGTTTGAATTTCTTGAGCAGGTTGAATATGTCACACAAATAAACAAGTTTTGAGACCCATTCTGTCACTGAAATGTGCTGCCAGTGATGACTGTTTATCTAAAAGAAATCTCTGGAGTGGCTCTCCTAACTCAAAAACTATGGCTAGTTATCTACTTTTAGAAAGCCATCTCTTGGCTTCTGTGTATAAGAAAAGACATGTGTGCCCTGCGTCCATCTCCTCACACAGCTGCACAAACAGATATAAGTTAACAGAATGTACTTCAATGTGTTAATACTTTTAATCACATTCTGCAAAACGTTGTTAAGTTCAGGTGACATATTTTGGCTAGTCAGCATTTTGCTATGAATGACACAGTGCATAGACTCACATCCAGAAGCTATGTCTTTGACCTGAGTAATGAAACCAGAAAGCAATTCAGTCATGGCAGCTGCTCACTTCAGGCAAATACTGGCATAAAATGACCAATTCAGTTTTCCTGATATGTAATCATTCAAAGACTCAATAGTTGTGCCGCTATAGTGTTGGTTGGCAACAAGAATGCACATAATATAGCCTCATGAACATCCTCCTGAAAAATATATCACACAAAAACAAGCATTGTTGCCTTGTTGTCAACATCGGTAGACTTGTCGATCTGGATTGCATACCACAATGACTCAATTCTCTAACAATTATGCTTCAATATCCTCTCCTATTTTATCAATTCGTTTGATTATGGTGCTAGCTGAAAGAGGAACACGTGCTGCCTTTTTAATTGCTGCCTCTCCTGAAAGTTTATGACAAATGTCCTTAGCAGCAGGCAGGATCCACTCTTCACCCATAGCAAAGGGCTTCTTAGCTTTAGTAGTGCAGTTAGCCACTAGGAATGATGCTCTCAGTGCAACTATATCCAATGAAGTGGTAGCCTTCAATAATTGCTTCTGTTCTTTGTGTTGATATTTGTTTCTTTTGAAAAATTCCTAAAAACCTGTCTTTTAAGGCAGGATGTTTGGTCTCCACGTGGCAAAGCCATTTTGAAGGTTTCATGGTGTCATTGGGGAGGCGGTTGTCATATATTATACAAAGCAGATGATATAGTTTGGCTCTGTGTCCCCACTGAAATCTCATCTCGAATTGTAATCCCCATATATCAAGGGAGGGACCTCGAAGGAGGTGATTGGGTCATGAGGGTGGTTTCCTCCATGCTGTTCTTACGACAGTGAGTTCTCATGACAATCAGTAGTTTCAAAGTGTGGCACTTTCTCATGCACTGTCTCTGTCTCTCTCCTGCTTCCTCGTGAAGAAGGTGCCTGCGTCTCCTTCACCTTCCACCAAGACTATAAATTTCCTGAGGCCTCCCCAGCCATGCAGGACTGTGAGTCAGTTAAACCTCCCTTGTTTATAAATCATCCTGTCTATAGCAGTGTGAAAAATGAACAAATAGAGCAGGCTTGGAGAATGCGAATCACCTGTTGCAATGAACCCATAATTTAAGTAGGACTCTTGGTATTTTCTTTTAAATGCAACTTTCTTTCTGTTGGCAGTCTTCAAGTCTTCTGCTGTCTCATCATTAGGTCTTTCCCCCTTTTCAAAGAAGCTCTCCAGTGATGTTTGTTTTTCACTCATTTTGGCTAGGGTTAGCTTGTGGGCGTACCAAAACTGTGACTGTCCAAGTGCACAGTGCAGGAAAAAGGTGTGGATTGAAGTGGTAAATAAAATAATGGGAAGGCCATGCACAGACTAAAATAAGTGCTGGATTCTGACTTAAAGTCTGCCACGATGTAACTAATTGTCTCTTGCCACTCACTGATAGAGTTTTGATATGAGTCAGCAATCAATTGATTTATTATGGTCTCTGTGTAGTCAAACCTCTCTGCTAATGTTAATCTGTATTTGCAGCCACTCCCCAGTACCAGCATCACTGCCTAATCTCCACCTCAGATCATTGGACATTAGATTCTCTTAACGAGCATGCAGTCTAGATCCCTCATGTGTGTAGGTCACAATAAGGCTCATGCTCCTATAAGAATCTAATGTCACCAATGAGCTGACAGGAGACAGAGCTCAGGCAGTGATGAGAGCAATAGGGAACAGCTGTAAATACAGATAAAGCATCACTTGCTTACCTGCTCATCTGCTGTGCAGCCTGGTTCCTAACAGGTCATTCCTCAGTCCCAGACACTTCTTAAGAGCAGTGACAATAGAATAGGAACAATGCCATTGTATTTATTAAAATGTATACTTTGATACATAAAACCTGAATTCAAGTTCTGGTAGTATTTTTATAGCTGTATTACAATGAGAATATCTACTTAATTTGTTGTGAGGATCAAATTAGACACCATTGATAAATGCTTGTTCATGAAATGGAAAATTCTGGAGTGTGTATAGTGTTAAGGTTGCCTAATTGCATGGTAATTAATAAATTAATGATACAGTATAATATTTTTTGGCAATTCTCTAAATGTTTCCATTTCTACAGGACTTTCACATTTTTTGATCTCCTGTTATTGTGCAATTTATCTATATCTGTCTAGAGTCCTCAACAGTTCTTATCTCTCACTACAACCAAAACATAACTATGTAAATTAATTTATCTTTGAGTCCTCCTTATATTCTCTGCATTTTAAAAGTACCTCCAAAAATGTAAGCTTATTTTTATATAAACACTCCTAAAGATAACTGCAGAAGTTCAAATAAAACACCTGACATGAAGTTGGCAATTGCATTCATTTTCTATTGATACAATAACATAGTGTGACAGACTTAGCAGTTCTAAACACCACAAATTTATTATCTCAGAGTTCTTTAGATCAAAAGTTCAACATGGGCTCCTGAGCTAAAATAAGGGCCTGCAGGCCTGTGCTTCTTTCTGAAGGTTCTAGGGAATAATCCACTTTCAGGTTCACCCATATTGTTGGCTGAATTCTATTTCATGCAGCTATAGAATTAAAATCCCTGTTTTATTGCTGGCTAAAGGCCTGAATCATTTTTTACCTTTAGAGATTGTTTGCTTTCCTTATCTTATAGCTCTTTTATCTTCAAAGTCAGCCATCATGGTTCAAGTCCTTCCATAATTCATCTCTCCTGTCATCTGTCATCTACTCTGATGTGTCTTCTCTGCCACGTCTTTTCTGACTGACTCTTCTGACTTCTTCTAGATGTAAAGGCCCACATATTAATCCAGAATAATCTCTCTATTTTAAAATCAACTTATTAGAACCTTAATTCCATCTTCAAAATTGTTTTCCCATATATCATAACATATCCACAGGCATTTGGCACAAGAGGGTGACAACTATGGCTTGTGTTAGCCATACGATAACAACACCTAACAGGTAAACAACCATTTAGAAGATAGAAAAAAAATTTTAATTAACATCTTTAAAATGTTCATATGAATCCTTTATTTTTTTTGAGACATGGTCTCACTCTGTCACCCAGGCTTTAGTTCAGTGGTCCAATCAAGGTGCACTGTAGCCTTGACCTCCCTGACTCAAGTGATCCTCCCACCTCAGCCTCTTGAGTAGCTGAGACCACAGGTGCATGCCACAATGACCAGCTAATTTTTGTACTTTTTGTAGAGATGGGGTTTTTCCCTGTTGCCCAGGCTGGTCTATAACTCCTAGGCTCAAGCAATCCTCCTGCCTTGACTTCCCAAAGTGCTGAGATGAAAGTCGTGGGCCACAGCATCCATACTTGAATACTTTTGGATACTTCAGTTTTAATGACTCGATTTGTCCTAAGAAAAATTGAAAGGTGACAATTTTGAAGGACCGAACCATATAATATTGTTAGTCTTGAGATATATTAAAATAAAATGTTCATGTATACAGACTGTATACATTTAACACATATAAAGACTGTATACATTATATAGTCTGCATACATGTATACTGTATACATTTAACATGTATACAGACTTCTTTTTGTAGTCTACTTATTATTATTATATTTTAAGTTCTAGGGTACATGTGCACAATGTGCAGATTCATTACATAGGTATACATGTGCCATGTTGGTTTGCTGCATCCATCAACTCGCCATTTACATTAGGTATTTCTCCTAATGCTATCCCTCCCCAGCCCCTACCCCCCAAATAGGCCCCAGTGTGTGATGTTCCCCTCCCTGTGTCCATGTGTTCTCGTTGTTCAACTCTCACTTATGAGTGAGAACATACAAGGTTTGATTTTCTGTCCTTGTGATATTTTGCTGAGAAAGATAATTTCCAGCTTCATCCATGTCCCTGCAAAGGACATGAATTCATCCATTTTTATGGCTGCATAGTATTCCATGGTGTATATGTGCCACATTTTCTTTATCCAGTCCATCATTGGTGGACATTTGAGTTGGTTCCAAGTCTTTGCTAATGTGAACAGTGCCGCAATAAACATACATGTGCATGTGTCTTTATAGTAGCCTGATTTATAATCTTTTGGGTAGTCTACTTTTTAACTCATCATATTCTGGATTATTTACTTCCAATGATTTGATTAATTAAATTACATCAAACTCTAGCAGAATTCAAAGATTCCTTAGACCTTATTTTCTTTTGCAATCAATATTCCAACTAATTTTCTTCCAAAGGAGAGAAGAAAGGCTGCTTTCCTGCCTCTTAATTCTTCTGTTCATTACTTTTTCATACCGTAGGAGAAAAAGTTCCATATAATTGCAGTGGGAAGGTAATAATACCAAATCCTAACTCATTAAGTATATTAAAATGCCAGTGACTTGGTCAGTACAATTTCAAATGATTTTGTTGTTACACCAGATTATACTTACAAAAAGATATTCATAATTTTCATGAATCAGTCATAGACATTTAAGAATATTTTCCAAATGAAGTAAATAAAAATTTAAGACACTCAATTATTTTTCTTCCTTGTGAAACTTTTTTTATCAGATAAAATTTTACCTCTGTCAAGATTCAATAGTGGAATATCTATAATTCCACAACTGAAATTCTGAATGTATTCTTCAGTATTTATATAAATTAAAAATTTTATATTGTGTTATATCTCAGATTATTTATGTCCATATCTTTCAAATAAACTGAATCGCTATCAAACCATTCCCTTATTAATAGAGAACAAAGGACAGATATAAATATAGTACCATCTATTAAATAAATGATTGACTAACATGTTCAACCTGAAGTCAGAATTCATGTCTGTCCTAGATCCAGCACTAACAATCTGAGTCATAAAGGGCAGGTCATTTATTTTTCCACATGTGCTTACCCCTTTCTCTGATTTACAAAATACTGCTGAGTGATAGATCTTTATGTTTTTGTATTTGGAGCTAATTGTTCTAGTGGTAGCAACATAACATCTTGATTACAAGAAACAACACTGGAAGGACCACACACTGGTTCAGATTCCGCCTCTACCACTTACAAGCTCTGTATCTTTGGGCAAGTTAATTAGCCTCCCTATGTTTCGGTTTCTTTATATGCATAATGCAGAAAATTACAGCAAATCCTCACACGGTTATTTCAAAGACTTAATGGTTACTATATGTGAAGCAGTTAGAAAAAATCTTGGCACATAGGAAATATTATAAAAGTAGTAAAAATCATTTTGTTTTAAAGTTTATTTAAGTTTTGTGACCAGTAATCCTCTAATATATAACAATTTGTTTAGACTTGGTTATTAAATGAAATTTGTTGTATATTCTAATAATCTAGTTTATAGTGATATATTTACCATTCATGGATGTCCTAATGTCAAAGAGTTAGAATACTAATACATAGACTAACCTCTACAACTAGGCTACTTATGAATAAATTTCAGCTGATATTTAAATAATTAGTTAATTGCTTGAAAAGCGGTTATTGTAAGCAGGGAGAATTATTAAAAGGGGCACAAATATAAAATTCTGCCATACTTAAGAAACTGCTAATATTTTTATAGAAACCCCTGCTCTTGTAGGGATTGTAAAACAAGAGCAGGGGTTGCTATAAAATGAAAACCCAAAAAAATCATTGTAAGAATGTTAGGCTGTTTCATTGAACCGAAAGACTAGGTTGGGGCTAAATAATGACAAACCAAAGACTGGAACACATCGAATACACTCCCTAGGGTGTTGCTGCTTTCTTCTTCCTGCCTTTATTCTCCTTTTCTGTAGATCAGCTTTCTTTACATGACAAAGGAATATGGTTAATAAGAATTTGCAAAATGTAAATCTTGACTTTTTTAACCAACTGAAGAGAGCATGGCTCAATTCTCTAGATCCTAAAGCAAAAATATTAGAAACATAATTTTATTCACCTAGCTTGAGACAGTTGCCCAAACATGGGCCAAACAACTGTGGCCCAGGGACAGGATTTCAGAACACAAACTCATTGCTTTCCTAAAGCCAAGCATCTGAGAGGATCAGGGTAGGTAGGGGTGGAGCAGATCCAATAGGAAAGGAGGATGAGCAAAGAGAAAGACATCCATGGATGTCAATTTTATATATCCATTATATTTGAATATAAATACTTCTCCAGAGTAGCAGACGATACATCAACATCTATTTCCATAGTCAAACATGGTGCTCACTTTTTCACCTTATGGATCTTAAAAGAGTAGCTCCAGGGATTCAAAGCAAGTGGCCAATGGTCATTGAGAATGATAAAGGAGAAAAACAGAAGCAGCACCAGGATGGGGCAGAGAGAATCAAAGAGAAAAGTGGTGGAAAAGGACAAGGGAAGTGGAGAGCAAAGAGAAGAGGGAAAAGAGTAGTAACGTAAGAAGTATAAAGAGAATTAAAGACATGAGCGCTATGAAATGAGGCTTTGTTTTAAGACATTTGTGATGCCTGGCTTCAGTGTAAATAGAAGAAGGTGCAGGTAATTGTCATAGACATTTCTCTGGCAGAGAAGCGAGGTATTTAGAGCACTATTCACAGTAACTACAACCCCCTCCTCTAATTAAATATTGATAAAAATTTCATAATGCTACTTTAATTGTAAAGGGAGAAATTGAAGAAAAACACTCTTGTTGCTCAGTGACGTTAAGTACTGGGGAAATGTAAACTAAATTGGATAAAAAAATAACTAATTTTAAACTTATTTTCAAAAGTAACAAGGCTAAAGGAAAACGTATTAGTTATTTTCGTCTTGAGACTC
>NW_016814114.1:232964-259695 GCF_001698545.2 Rhinopithecus bieti
TATAAAGACTGTATACATTATATAGTCTGCATACATGTATACTGTATACATTTAACATGTATACAGACTTCTTTTTGTAGTCTACTTATTATTATTATATTTTAAGTTCTAGGGTACATGTGCACAATGTGCAGATTCATTACATAGGTATACATGTGCCATGTTGGTTTGCTGCATCCATCAACTCGCCATTTACATTAGGTATTTCTCCTAATGCTATCCCTCCCCCAGCCCCCTACCCCCCAAATAGGCCCCAGTGTGTGATGTTCCCCTCCCTGTGTCCATGTGTTCTCGTTGTTCAACTCTCACTTATGAGTGAGAACATACAAGGTTTGATTTTCTGTCCTTGTGATATTTTGCTGAGAAAGATAATTTCCAGCTTCATCCATGTCCCTGCAAAGGACATGAATTCATCCATTTTTATGGCTGCATAGTATTCCATGGTGTATATGTGCCACATTTTCTTTATCCAGTCCATCATTGGTGGACATTTGAGTTGGTTCCAAGTCTTTGCTAATGTGAACAGTGCCGCAATAAACATACATGTGCATGTGTCTTTATAGTAGCCTGATTTATAATCTTTTGGGTAGTCTACTTTTAACTCATCATATTCTGGATTATTTACTTCCAATGATTTGATTAATTAAATTACATCAAACTCTAGCAGAATTCAAAGATTCCTTAGACCTTATTTTCTTTTGCAATCAATATTCCAACTAATTTTCTTCCAAAGGAGAGAAGAAAGGCTGCTTTCCTGCCTCTTAATTCTTCTGTTCATTACTTTTCATACCGTAGGAGAAAAGTTCCATATAATTGCAGTGGGAAGGTAATAATACCAAATCCTAACTCATTAAGTATATTAAAATGCCAGTGACTTGGTCAGTACAATTTCAAATGATTTTGTTGTTACACCAGATTATACTTACAAAAGATATTCATAATTTTCATGAATCAGTCATAGACATTTAAGAATATTTTCCAAATGAAGTAAATAAAATTTAAGACACTCAATTATTTTCTTCCTTGTGAAACTTTTTTTATCAGATAAAATTTTACCTCTGTCAAGATTCAATAGTGGAATATCTATAATTCCACAACTGAAATTCTGAATGTATTCTTCAGTATTTATATAAATTAAAATTTTATATTGTGTTATATCTCAGATTATTTATGTCCATATCTTTCAAATAAACTGAATCGCTATCAAACCATTCCCTTATTAATAGAGAACAAAGGACAGATATAAATATAGTACCATCTATTAAATAAATGATTGACTAACATGTTCAACCTGAAGTCAGAATTCATGTCTGTCCTAGATCCAGCACTAACAATCTGAGTCATAAAGGGCAGGTCATTTATTTTCCACATGTGCTTACCCCTTTCTCTGATTTACAAAATACTGCTGAGTGATAGATCTTTATGTTTTGTATTTGGAGCTAATTGTTCTAGTGGTAGCAACATAACATCTTGATTACAAGAAACAACACTGGAAGGACCACACACTGGTTCAGATTCCGCCTCTACCACTTACAAGCTCTGTATCTTTGGGCAAGTTAATTAGCCTCCCTATGTTTCGGTTTCTTTATATGCATAATGCAGAAAATTACAGCAAATCCTCACACGGTTATTTCAAAGACTTAATGGTTACTATATGTGAAGCAGTTAGAAAAAATCTTGGCACATAGGAAATATTATAAAAGTAGTAAAATCATTTTGTTTTAAAGTTTATTTAAGTTTTGTGACCAGTAATCCTCTAATATATAACAATTTGTTTAGACTTGGTTATTAAATGAAATTTGTTGTATATTCTAATAATCTAGTTTATAGTGATATATTTACCATTCATGGATGTCCTAATGTCAAAGAGTTAGAATACTAATACATAGACTAACCTCTACAACTAGGCTACTTATGAATAAATTTCAGCTGATATTTAAATAATTAGTTAATTGCTTGAAAAGCGGTTATTGTAAGCAGGGAGAATTATTAAAAGGGGCACAAATATAAAATTCTGCCATACTTAAGAAACTGCTAATATTTTATAGAAACCCCTGCTCTTGTAGGGATTGTAAAACAAGAGCAGGGGTTGCTATAAAATGAAAACCCAAAAAAATCATTGTAAGAATGTTAGGCTGTTTCATTGAACCGAAAGACTAGGTTGGGGCTAAATAATGACAAACCAAAGACTGGAACACATCGAATACACTCCCTAGGGTGTTGCTGCTTTCTTCTTCCTGCCTTTATTCTCCTTTTCTGTAGATCAGCTTTCTTTACATGACAAAGGAATATGGTTAATAAGAATTTGCAAAATGTAAATCTTGACTTTTTTAACCAACTGAAGAGAGCATGGCTCAATTCTCTAGATCCTAAAGCAAAATATTAGAAACATAATTTTATTCACCTAGCTTGAGACAGTTGCCCAAACATGGGCCAAACAACTGTGGCCCAGGGACAGGATTTCAGAACACAAACTCATTGCTTTCCTAAAGCCAAGCATCTGAGAGGATCAGGGTAGGTAGGGGTGGAGCAGATCCAATAGGAAAGGAGGATGAGCAAAGAGAAAGACATCCATGGATGTCAATTTTATATATCCATTATATTTGAATATAAATACTTCTCCAGAGTAGCAGACGATACATCAACATCTATTTCCATAGTCAAACATGGTGCTCACTTTTCACCTTATGGATCTTAAAAGAGTAGCTCCAGGGATTCAAAGCAAGTGGCCAATGGTCATTGAGAATGATAAAGGAGAAAACAGAAGCAGCACCAGGATGGGGCAGAGAGAATCAAAGAGAAAAGTGGTGGAAAAGGACAAGGGAAGTGGAGAGCAAAGAGAAGAGGGAAAAGAGTAGTAACGTAAGAAGTATAAAGAGAATTAAAGACATGAGCGCTATGAAATGAGGCTTTGTTTTAAGACATTTGTGATGCCTGGCTTCAGTGTAAATAGAAGAAGGTGCAGGTAATTGTCATAGACATTTCTCTGGCAGAGAAGCGAGGTATTTAGAGCACTATTCACAGTAACTACAACCCCTCCTCTAATTAAATATTGATAAAATTTCATAATGCTACTTTAATTGTAAAGGGAGAAATTGAAGAAAACACTCTTGTTGCTCAGTGACGTTAAGTACTGGGGAAATGTAAACTAAATTGGATAAAAAAATAACTAATTTTAAACTTATTTTCAAAAGTAACAAGGCTAAAGGAAAACGTATTAGTTATTTTCGTCTTGAGACTCTTGAATTCCAGAATGAAGCATTATACTAATGGGATAATTTATTTGACATGAGGTTTAGGGAAGATCACTTAACTCAAAGACTTTTTAAATATTTATATATATGATGCACCATGATGTGTCCAAAAACCCACTCAGTTGTCAATTCTGGTAGAAACAGAAATAATTCCTTTACATAAGTTTGTGTCTACACTTTGTACATAGAGAAGAATTATGTGCGTATGAAAGACTGTGGTTTTATATGATTTTAGATTCTATGTCGGGCAAGCATCTACATTTTTAGTTTCCTAGTAACCCCTGCTAAAACATTAAGCCATTTTAATTTCTCTTTCCTCATCTATCCTTCCCCAAAACCTATAGATATCTCATACATATGTCCTCTTCTACCTGTCTTTTATTGTCCATTTTTTTGGTGTTATTAACCTAGTCCAGAGCTTCTAATTCATACCTCAAACATTACTACCACGTCGGCACTGACACTTCCTCCATTGTCTCCATTCTGTCAAACAGTGCTTTTCCACCTGTTTTGAAATGTGTAATGGCTTCTGGTTACCTGTAGGATAAGTTCCAGATTTCTCAGTGTGCCATTTGTGATTTTCAATACTTTTATCTCGTCCTGTGTTCAGACCTAATATTCCACTCTTTTCACAAACTAATCCTTACACATATTACTGGTATAACTTTTTGTGACAAACTAGGTTTTTTTTTTTTTTTATTTTTAATTTCAAAATGCCTTTAAAATATCTGGTTTTGTTTTGTAGTGTTTTATTTTTTTTGTTACGTACACAACCACCATGCATTGTCCACCCTCAGTCTTTCTATTTAGTTGTTCTCACCCTGCAAGGCCCCATTCATATCAATAACCCAGGCTTTATTACCTCTGAGCTGCTAAAACATTTATATTTATGAAATGTATATGTGTTGACAAATGTATATTGTAATACCTTCACTATAGCTGTGGCTTCTTGGAGACAATGTTTTTAGCTTTATTATATTCACTACAACACCCTTCTTTACAATAAAATTGTGCTGGCTTATATAATGAACACAAACCTTATAATGCAATTGAAATTTTATAATATAACATCATTATGTTTTGTATGTTTCATATTAAATTAGATTACAGTAGGAAATCGGTAGTTCTCTGATACTCTTTCTATTTTTATCAAATAGAAGCAGTAGTTCTCAATGTAATAATGACAAATATACTTTAAGATGATTTAATGTTGCTTGTTTAATTCGAGAAATGCAAATACATGATGCATTCTGGAATTTGGTAATATAAAAAAATACAATGAAAAATTTAAAATAGTCCTCCAATGAATAAAAGTGTATTTTGGAAATTGTTTATTGTCTATGGTGCTTTAAAAAATTCTAGGTTTACTACATATCTGAAGAATTGAAGAATTGAAATTTTTTTTCTTCTTTGTAGAAAGGCTTTTTAATGTAACCACTGAGATGGCAGAACAGCCATTTTTTTTCTTGTTCCATAATGAGAAGCTTGATTGAAAAAAGAAAAGAGTAAATCCACAATTTCTTAAAAACTTAGAAAATATCACAAAATTTTAAAATGAGAGGTGTAAGGATTTTTTATTACTCTGGAACTTTGGTTTGACACAAACAGATACATTCATTCCTTTCAAGAATGTGCAAGGTACTTCTAGAAATTAAGCAGATACAGTCATTAAATACAGTTTGTTTATTTGGGAACAAAACTTCAGAAATAGTTACAAAAGATGAGAAGATTATCTAGTCATGTCATTTTTGATAACTATAATTTTAAAAACTAACTGATTTTCTTAAGATTGAGCTTCCATAAACCAATACTCATAATGCCAGCTGTTGGATCCTATAAATATTGCTTGCAACTAGGACTTATCAGTTATAAAAATAAACACTAACTTGAAAAGTAATGCAGAGAATAAACTATCTGCTTGATTAAAATTATTTCTGATGCAATATCAGCACACATTTATTACTATCTCTGATAACTGTTTTAAAATGTTAACACATTTCACATGGTACCGTGAACATCATAATGGTTTTATATGCAGATTTATTATTCTTTGCCAATAGACTACATTATTTGTCAGGGAATGCAAGTTTACCCCTGATAAACTGGTTGGCTATTTTTTTTTCTTTGAGTGTTGATTTTTTGTTATAACATGATCAGTTCAAAGACATCAAAGGAGATAATTAAGAGTTTCATTTTATGCCCCAAAGATATTAGATAATAAATTTAAAAGAATTATAGTTTTAAATTGCAAATAATATAAATTTTTATTTTAAAAAGTACATTAGTAACATTTCAATACCTATGAATATTGTAACAGCATTAGTTGTACCATTTTGTATTTTGCTTTCTCTCTACCTTTTGGGGAGAGGAAAGGACTTTTTATTCTCTAAGTGGTCACACAGACAAACTTATTTTTTATTAATTTGAAATTGTCATTCGTCTACAATAATTATTATTTACATTTCTCTTATTGCTCCAAATTTGGCCAGTGAGATTCTCTTTATATGGGCTCCTAGGCTCTTCTGACATGATCACATTAGTCCTTGAAAAGTTTCGTCTTCTTGGGACATGATATTCTTTGTTCTCTTTTTTCAGTTATTACTCATGTCTTAAAACCAGTCATTACTTCAAGGAGCCCAAATTGTTTAAGTGGATATACATGTGAAATCTATTTCTTATTTTCCAAAAGTATTAATGCTATTAGGAAAAGGAAACTGGAAGGAAGACTAGTATTTTCATTGCTCTCCCTAGTTCTCAGGAGGATAAGTGAAAGACTCAATAGTCGTCTGTCATTATGTTCTTGCCAGAACCCTGGAAGTTTACAGTCAAAGAAGATATCAAATCATGAAGCCAATGAGAAATCCAAAATCTAGAATATATACAGATTATATAGGTAAAAATAACAAAATATTTTGAAGACCATCAAAAGATAGAAGTACTAAAATATCAAAAAGAAAATGAAGACAGATGCCCAAAAATACAGAGAGGTAGGAAGGAACCATGAAAGATCAAATCCAATCAGACAGATACATCGTTGTGAAGCATCAGTACCAAGAAGATCTAGAATCTGAAGTTCATTATTTTCCTGAAAATATTGTATTTACATGCATTCTACAGAGATTATGTTACATCTTGGGGTTTGACAGTTACTTTATAGATAAGACAAAAAATAATTATCTAGATAAAATAACCAATAATTAAAACTTTTCAGTCTTCGAACTTTCCTCAAAAGGCATAAGCTGATTTACAAATAAATCAATTAATAGTCTCAACAAAATGTATCATTCTTAGTAAGAAGGTTGTAAATTTCGGATACTCAACAACATGACACTAAAACGTCCAACAGCTAATACAAACTACAAGCCACATGAAGAAACAGGAACATGTAATCCATAAGTATGAGAAAAATCAGTCAATACAAACCAGCTAAAAAATGGCAAGGAAGATGGAATAAGCATCCAAGAACTTTAAAAGAACTATGTTAAAACATTCAAGCACTTAAAGGAAAGTATAAACATAATGAAAAGAGTCATGGAGATTTAAGATACGGAACTTCAAACGCAAAAAATAAAAAATAAAAATAAAAGACCTTAAAATGAAATAATCACTGGGTGGGCTTATGGACAAATTAGAGAAAGATGAGAAAGGATTAGTGAATATGAAGACAGGAAAATAGAATTACCTGAAATGATGCACAAAAAAAAGTAGGTTGAAAGAAACAAAACGTTCTTTCAGTTTCCTTGTGGTAATATCAAGAAGTCTAATACATGTAAAATTGGAGGTGACATATAAAAAGAAAAGAGATACGATGGAGGAAACTACCAAGAAATAACATCTATTTCTCATCAGAAAACAGTTCAAAAGACAATGTAGCATTTTAAAGTACTGAATAAAATTTAAAAGATTTTCAATGCAGATGCTGCATCCAGCAAAGCATTTGAGAACAATAAAATAAAATATTCACATTTTCAATAGCAAAACCTGAGAGAAGTTGGAGCTCTCAGGTTCAGACCAACACTACACAAAAGGCTAAAACATTTTATTTTAGACTGAATGCAAAGTTTAAAAAATGGTAAATATAAATAGAAATAATTCTTGATTTTTAATATTGTTAAATAATACTAGACTGTTTAAAGCAAAATTAATAGCAATATGTTGACTGCTTTATTAGTTGTACAGATGTAAAATGTATTATAATAATGGTACAAAGAACAAAAAGGAAGAAATGGAAATACAGTCTACAAGATTCTTTAAATATACATAATTCTATAATATGTTTTACAAGTAGATGGTCATAAGTTAAGGTTATATATTGTAAGTCTAGCAACCATGAAAGCATAAAACAAACAAACAAAAAAACAGTTAATAAGACAACAGAAGAGATGTTTCTCATCCCCTCATTTTAGTTTCTAAGCTCTTTCTGCCTGGAATAAATTTTCCTGCTGTTTTCTCTTTTTCTCACCCTCTCTATACCAGGGTTAAATCTTCTACCTTGGAATTTTTGTCACTGTATCATATATAAAATATGCCATATATTATTTCCCCAAATCCCATCATGTGGCCCACCATACTTTGAGCAAACACCTATTTTAGGTGGTACAACATTATTATGTGTTTTCTTTAATGAGCTAGATTAATTAAAGTGGGTCCTGGAGATGTGTCACTGTGTTAGTCCATATTCTGTTACTTATAACAGAATACCTGAAACTGAGTAATTCATAAAGAAAATGAATTTATTTCTTACACTATGGAGGCTGAGAAGTCCAAGGTCAAGGACTGATCTGCTGAGAGCCTCCTTGCTGGTAAGGACTCTCTTCAGAGGCCTGAGTCATAGCAGGGCCTGGGACAGGGTGATGGTATTGAGCAAACTAACATTCTAGGTTAGGTCTCTCTTCCTCTTCTTACAAAGCTACTAGTTTCTCTCTCATGATAACCCATTGATTTATTAATCTATTAATTTATAAGTATGTGAAAAAAGTAATCCATTCATAAGAGCAGAGCCCTCTTAAGGACCTACCTTTCAATATTGCCACATTGGGGATTAAGTTTCAACATGAGTTTTGGAGAGGACATTCAAACCATATCAGTCAGTGAACAGACTAGAAAGAATTTCTGTTCTGACAAAGCTTATATTCTATGAATAAAGGTGAATATTAAATGTGTGATAATAATAGCTAACGAGAATTTTATTAAATCTGTTTTTTTTTCATCTCTGTTTCCCTATTGCCTAGTCAATGCTTGAATCACATAAAGTGCTCAATGAACAATTATTGGCTGAATAAGGCTACTCTGGGGACACTGCCTATGGGGTAGTCCTGCTACACAAGGAGCAGTAACAAAAAAAAATTATTGGCTGAATAAAAAAATGAAATCATGACTGAAATGCTGTCCTCTGATAAAGTCTTCTCTAATTTCTTCCAGAAAAAAAAAAAAAAAGGGCACTAAAGCTCTGTGCTGGTGTCACTTCCTTACAGTACTTATCATCATATTGATGATAACATATCTGCTGAAATAACTATGACTAACTTGAAAGTAAGTTTTGTACATTTTCTATAAACAATGTGAACAATTATCTTCAAATTAATAAATCTTCTGAAATCACTGTTTTTTTATTTTATTTTTTGAGATAGGGCCTCACTCTGTCACACACTCTGGAGTGCACCGAGGTGATCATAGCTCTCTGCATCCTCCACCTTCCAGGCTCAAGTGATCCTCCAGCTTCAACCTCCCAAGTAGCTAGGACTACACACCCATGCCATTGTGCTTAGCTAAATTTTTAACTTTTTGTAAAGATAGGGTCTCACTGTGTTGCCCAGGCTGGTCTCAAACTCCTGGGCTCAAGCAATGCCCGTCCATTGGCCTCCCAAAATGTTGAGATTACAAATGTGAGCAACCGTGTTCAGTCTTCGAAGGCACTCTTTATTTACTATTGTTTTGAATAGAATTTGACTGTCTTTTAATAGAAAGCCACCCCTGCATTACTGAAATAAAGTCCTCTTGTTCATTAAATATAATGCTTTCTGTATATGTTGGATTTTAAAATGAGTTAGAAATTTTCTCTTGTATTTTATATTTTAAGAAAGAGTTTGTATAAGATTGGTATTATTTCTTTCTTAAATATTTACTAGAACTTTTGTATGAAAGTTTTAATAAGACTTTCCATTTCTTTAATATATCAGACACTAAGCATAGTTCTTATTTCTTGTATCAGTTTTGGAAAACTTTGAATTGTAAAGAATTTTTAAATGTATTTAAATTGTAAAATTTGCTGATGTGAAGTTGTTCATTTTACCTCTTAATTATTACTTGAACAATTGTAGACACTGTATTGTCTTTGTCAGCAATTTTACTGTGATGTGATTTAGATTCACATATTTTCTTTTTATTTATAATTTCTAGTCCTGTAGGAATTCATAAATTTATTAATTGTTTGGAAGGATATAATTTGGGCTTGGAGATATTCTCTATTAGATATTCATTGTTATTCCTTATTATTCTTTTATTGTACTTCCTTCACATTTTATCTACCATGCTTTTTCTAACTTCTGGAGAAAAAAAATTGAAATAATTGGTTTTAACTTTTTAATAATATGTTAATTTCATTCTTTTTTTAAGATCTTTTATTTTTTATTTCTTTTTTTATACTCTAAGTTCTAGGGTACATGTGCACAACGTGCAGGTTTGTTACATAAATAGGTTTTTGGGGAACAGGTGGTGTTTTGGTTACATGAATAAGATCTTTAGTGGTGATTTCTGATATTTTTGTGCACCCATCACTTGAGCATCATTTCATTTTTGAAAATGGTTTATCTCTGTGCTTAAGTTTCACATATGTCTTCATTACAATTAGGTTCAAACTATTTTCTAATTTCCATTGTTCTATTCCTTTGATCCATGGGTTATTTAGAAGTGTAATGCTTAATTTCCAAGAAGTTGAGAACTTCATTACTGATTTTTAACTCATTTCACTAAGGTCAGAAAATGTACTCTGAACTCTTGAGATGCCCTTAATAATTCAAAGTAGGATCAATTTTGGTAAAAAGCTACACATGGATTTGGGAATAATATGACTTTTGTCATTGTTGGATTCAGTTTCTAAATATATCAATTAGTTCAGTTTATAAATTGTGTTTTCAAATCTTCAAAAGTAACTGATTTCACCATTTTATCCTGTCAGCAATTGTATGTTAAATTCTCTCATTCTGATTATGGCCTTATCTATTTCTGTTTTTAATTGTCAGATGCTATTTTATCTATTTAACTATGTTACTGGGTGATATAGATTTTAATTGTTTTATCTTACTGGCAAAATGACTGTTTAATAAATTTTAAAAGTTCTGGAAATTTGTAGTGGTATGACCTAACTTAAATTTTGCTTTGTCTTATAGCAGTACGTCTACATGAGCTTTCTCGTGATTAGAGTTTGCTTGGCAATTTTTTTTTAATCATTTTACTTTCAAACTTTCTGATTCTGTTTTTGTTTGTTTGTTGTTGTTATTGTTCTTTTTTTTTGAAACAGGGTCTGGTCTGTCACCCAGGCTGGAGTGCAGCGGCGTGATCATGGTTCACTGCAACCTCCACCTCCAAGGGTTCAAGTGATTCTCATGCCTCCGCCTCCCAAGTAGCTGTAGCTGGGATTACAGGCATGTGCCACCACGCTCGACTTTCAGTATGGTCCCAAAGTGTTGGGATTACAGGTGTGAGCTATTGCACCTGGCCAAACTTTAT
Organism: Rhinopithecus bieti; assembly: GCF_001698545.2. Lineage (NCBI taxonomy): Eukaryota > Metazoa > Chordata > Mammalia > Primates > Cercopithecidae > Rhinopithecus > Rhinopithecus bieti. Next base: position 243,947 of record NW_016814114.1, read on the forward strand.
GAGTCTTTTTGGGGCATTTAGAATTATAGTTTAACCTGAATGCTACAGTTTCATCATTTTAAAGTTGTCATTTTATTGTCATATGACTTTTATCTTTAGTGTTGATAAATACTGTAGCTCCTTTGAAAGTAATTTTCTCCCTTTGGTTAGTTTTGAGATTCTTGTCTTTGTCTTTGTCAGCAATTTCAACTATGATGCGCTTTAGATTCACTGAGCTTCTTGAGTCTATTGGTTAATACCATCTTTCAATTGGATATAAATTTTTGTTATTTTTGTAAACATTACATTTGCCACATTTTTAAATTTCCTATCCTGCTGGGACTCCAGTAACATATATGCTAGGATCTTTAAATACTTGTATAGTTGACTGTGTCCCACATGTATTTTGTGGTCTCATCTTTTTTTTTATTCTTTTCATTTTTGTTTTTCTACCCAAGAATACATATTTCCATTAAACTGCCTTAAATTTACTACCATGATTTCTGCTGTTTCCAGTCTGCTGTTAATCTCACATAATGAGATCATTATTTTGGACACAGTAATTTTGGAGTTTGAGAATGCTCACTTAATTTTTTTATGGATTCCACTTTTTGTTGAAGTTCTGTATATTTTAATTATTTTTTATCTTATTTTTCCTCTACTTTAATATTTATAAAAGTTATTTTAAAGTATCTATCTACTATTTCTAATATTTTAAGCATGTGAATCTGTTTTATTATCTATTTTCTCTTGGTATACCTAATAAGTTTTGACTGAATGCTAGGCATAGTATATGCAAATTCTAGAGGTTCTATATAATATTATCCATCAAAGTGGGTTCTCCCTTTTTGGACATAGTAATTTTGGAGTTTGAGAATGTCTGATTAATTTTTTTATAGATTCCATTTTTTATTGAAATTCTGTATCTTTTTTATCTTATTTTCTCTATTTTAATATTTATAAAAGTTATTTTAAAGTATCTACTACTTCTAATATTTTAGTCATGTGAATCTATTTCTATTATCTGTTTTTCTCTTGGTATGCCTATTAAGTTTTAACTGAATGCTAGGCATAGTATACACAAATTCTAGAGGTTCCATATAATATTATCCATCAAAGTGGGTTCTCCCTTTCTTCTGCTAAGCAAATGCATTGATGGACTGGTTGCATTTCAGTCTAAATAAAGACTGAGATGAGTTGAATCCAGTTTGCAAATAGGCTAAAACCAAGAGTACTCCTAATTTTCTCCTGTCCTTAGATGTCGCTCCTCCTGCTTTCAACTGGTATTTTCAGTAGATTCCTGGTCTTTTGAGCACCATTAGACTACAATCAATTTTGTTATTATTTTCAGAAATCGTCAGTTTATCTGACTATCCAGAGCTTTTGAATTCGGCAGATGTCTGGCAGGGGAAAACAGTTGTTTGTTGATTCCACTCAAATCAATTTTGTCACTTCAAATTCATGTGACTGCCAAAAACTCTGCTGGCTTCTCTGTTCTGGTACTACATCTGTCCAAGCCCAAATTCTTAGCTCTCACAATTGGCAAATAACCCTAAGAGAAAAGGAGCTGTAGGTTATTAACTAGTGTTTAAAAACAACTCTCAGCTATATTTGAACAGTTGACTTTTGTAGTTTATGAAACCATTCTAAGTTTTCTAAGTGTATGGGGGTATTTTTGTCTATTACAAATTAGTTCATCCTACCAAAAAACAGTTTCATTTTTTTGTTTTGTTTTGTTTGAGACAAAGCATCACTCTGTCACCCAGGCTGGAGTACAGTGGCACAATAATGACTCATTGCAGCCTCAGCTTCCCAGGATCAAGCAATCCTCCCACCACAGCCTACCAAGCAGCTGGGACTACAGACACGCACCTCCACATCTGACTATTTATTATTATTAGTTTTTTTTTTGTAGAGATGAGATCTCACTATGTTGCTCAGGCTGGTCTTGAGCACTTGGACTCAAGTGTCCTCCCAAAGTGCTGGGATTACTGGCATGAGCTACCTGCCCAGTCAAAAGTGTTTCTTAATATGAAAAAAGAATCATTCAAACTCCACTCCACCCCAACAGAATTCCAGTAGGTACAGTGCACTTCTCAATATTTCTTCAGATCACTAGGTGTGAGATGTAATGTGGGAAGAAGCTGAAGGATATATTAGTCTCTTTTCACGCTGCTGATAAAGACATACTCAAGACTAGGTAATTTATAAAGAAAAGGAGGTTTAATGGACTTACAGTTTCACATGCCTGCGTCATCCTCACAATCATGGCTGAAGGTGAAAGGCACGTATTACATGGTGACAGGCAAGATAGAATAGAGAGTTTGTGTAGGGAAACTCCCCTTTATAAGACCATCAGCTCTCATGAGACTTACTCACTATCATGAGAACAGCATGGGAAAGACCCACCCCGATGATTCAACTACCTCCCACCAGGTCCCCCCCACAACACTTGGGAATTATGGGAGCTACAATTTAAGATGAGATTTGCATGGGGACACAGGCAAACCATATTATACCACCCGGGCCCCTCCCGAATCTCATGTCCTCACATTTAGAAACCAATCATGCCTTCCCAATAGTCTCCCAAAGTCTTAACTTATTTTAGCAATAACTCAAAGTCCACAGTCCAAAGTCTCATCTGAGACAAGGCAAGTCCCTTCCATCTATCAGCCTGTAAAATCAAAAGCAAGTTAGTTACTTCCTAGATACAATGGAGATACAAGCATTGGACGAATACACCCATTCCAAATGGGAGAAATTGGCCAAAACAATGGGGCTATAGGCCCCATGCAAGTCTGAAATCCAATAGTGAAGTTATTAAACCTTAAAGTTCCAAAATGATCTCCTGTGACTCCGTGTCTCACATCCAGGTCACTCTGATCCAACAGGTGGGTTCCTACAGCCTTGGGCAACTCTGCCTTTTTGGCTTTGTAGGGTACAGCTCCCATCCTGGCTACTGTCACAGCCTGGCTTTGTGTCTTCAGCTCTTTTAGGTACACAGTGCAAGCTGTCGGTGGATCCACCATTCTGGGGCCTAGAGAATAATGGCCCTCTTCTCACAACTCCACTAGGCAGTGACCCAGTGGGGACTCTGTGTGGGGACTCTGACACCACATTTTCCTTCCACACTGTCCTAGCAGAGGTTCTTCATGAGGGTTCTGCCCTGCACCAAACTTCTGCATGGACATCTGGGCATTTCCAAACATACTCTGAAAACCAGGCAAAGATTTCCAAACCTCAAGAATTGAGTCCTGTGTACCCACAGGCTCAACACCATGTGGTGGTCCAAACTTTTATGCTGCCATATGGGGCTTGCACCCTTTGAAGCCACTGTCCAAGTTGTACCTTTGCCTCTTTAGCCATGGCAAGAATGGCTGGGACACAGGCTCCCAAGTCCTTAGGCTACACACAGCAGGGAGGCCATGGACTCAGCCCACAAAAGCATTCCTTCTTCCTAGGCCTCTTGGGCTGTGATGAGAGGGCCTGCCACAAAGGTCTCTGACATGCCCTGGAGACATTTTTTCCATTGTCTTGACAATTAACATTTGGGCTATTTGTTACTTATGCAAATTTTTGCAACAGCCATCTTGAATTTCTCCTCAGAAAATGGATTTTTCTTTCCATCTCACTATCAGGCTGCAAATTTTCCAAACTTTTATGCTCTGTTTCCCCTTTAAAACTGAATGCTTTTAACAGAACCCAACTCACCTCTCAAATGCTTTGTTGCTTAGAAATGTCTTCCATCAGGTACCCTAAATCATCTTCCTCAAGTTTAAAGTTCCACAAATCTCTAGGGCAGGGGCAAAGATGCCACCAGTCTCTTTGCTAAAACATAGCAAGAGTCACTTTTGCTCCAGTTCCCAGCAAGTTTCTCAACTCCATCTGAGTCCACCTCAACCTGGACTTTATTCTTCATATCAATATCAGCATTTTGGTCAATACCATTCAACAAAACTCTAGGAAGTTCCAAATTTTCCTACATTTTCCTGTCTTCCAACCTCTGCCTGTTACCCACTTCCAAAGTCATTTTCATATTTTTGGGTATCTTTATAGCCATGTCCTAATCCTGGTATCAATTTACTGTATTAGTCCATTTTCACACTGTTGATAAAGACATACCTTAGACTGAGTAATTTATACAGAAAAAGAAGTTTAATGGACTCACAGTTCCACGTGGCTGGGGCAGCCTCATAATCATGGCAGAAGGTGAAAGGCACATGTTACATGGCGGCAGGCACAATAGAATGAGAGAGCTTGTGTAGGGAAACTCTGCTTTATAAAACCATCAGATCTCATGAGACTTATTCACTATCTTGAGAACAGCATGAGAAAGACCCATCCTCATGATTCAATGAGCTCCCATGGGGTCCCTCTCACAACAGGTGGGAGGGACTTGTCCTTATGGCACTTTTCTGTAATCCCTTTTACTCTTTCTAAAGAAATACTTTTTAAAATCTTCTCTCATCTTTAAATTTGCCTCTTCCATACTCCCATCTTTGATTAGTATCTTCCTCTGAGACACTAGATAAAAACAAAAAATTTCTCTTTTTATTTTACGTAGAATATATAACTCTTCATGTCTCTCTTAACAATCCAACTTGTCCTCTACCTTTCTTAATCAAAAGACCTAATAATATTCCAAAGAAAATAATAGTTTTTTCCCCTATTTTCCTTGAACAATTTTTGAAATGGAAGCCAGTACTTAAAATAGTGTTTTCTGAGATACCTGTATACTAGTGCAGAGAAAAGTAATTAATATATAATCGTGGAGTCTCTGCCTCAGATATGGTTATTGTTGCTGATATTTAGAAAAGATAAACCATTTTTGTTTTCAAATAGTGTTTTTTACTTACCAAATTCAAACACTTCCATTGATTTTCTTTCAATAGTCAATGCTTTTTAGATGGCAAAAACTGGGTAATCAAGAATTTACACAGATCAGTTTTACTTGGGCACATATTGGAAGGGATTATTTGGGTGGTAGCATTATTTAAAATTTGAGAGTTTGTGTTGCATCCTGAATCTGCCATTCATTGGCTATGTCACCTTAAGTAATAAAAGAATACCCCTTATTTTGAATCTCTCTTTCCTCAAATGTAAAATAATAATTAAAATTACCAACTCTTGGCTGGGTGCGGTGGCTTAGACCTGTAATCCCAGCACTTTGGGAGGCAGAGGCACGTGGGTCATGAGGTCAGGAGATCAAGACCATCCTGGTTACCACGATGAAACCCTGTCTATACTAAAAATACAAAAAATTAGCAGGGCCTGGTGGCAGGCCTGTAGTCCCAGCTACTCGGGAGACTGAGGCAGGAGAATAGCGTGAACCTGGCAGGCGAAGCTTGCAGTGAGCCGAGATCACGCCACTGCACTCCAGCCTGGGCGACAGTGTGAGACTCCATTTCAAAAAAAAAAAAAAAAAAAAAAAAAAAAAAAAAAATACAGTTCCAGGTCTGAAGGTGTTCAGTGTATAGTGAGAGACATGGAGATGCAGACACATGATTACAAGTCTACAAGTCAATGTGATTAATGCCATAGCAGAAGCAAGCTTATGATGTGATAGAAATCTAGAAAAGGGCTGTCTAAAATAACCAGAAGGGGATAGCAGAGAAAATTGAGAGGTGAAATCAAACACAAAAGTTGGGAAAATAAATTGAAGGTAGAAGGTGCTGTTTGTTTAGAGAGGCCTGTTGCATAAAAGCACATGGCATTTTGGAAGACTTACAATTAAATCAATATAACTAGATGATTTTCACCTAAAATTAGATAGTTGATTCTAAAGAGGGCTGGGTCCAAATGCTAAAACCCTTGTGTGCCATGCTAAGGGATTTATATTTTGTTGTCAAGTCAATGGGGAGCCACAGAAGGACTTTCAGAAGGATCAGATTTGCATTTTAGAGGGATCTTCACATTTTTGTTAAACACTCAGTTGTGATTATATAAATGATAATCTCTTTGCTGAACCTAAATTCATGGATTTGCAAAAGATTAAAGTTAATTAGAGAAAGGACTCATGGAATAACCTCATTAGCCTAAAAATTTACCAGTCACATTTCTGTCATGTTTGACTAAATGCTAAAGGACTGGACATTAAGCTCCATGAACTATTAAAAATCAGTAAATTTCCATGCCATTCCTACGATAAGCTACATGATCTACACCAAACTTCTGCACATTTTATCCTCTTTCAGTACTTCTAAAATATCAAGCTGTGAGTCCCTTCACAAAAATCAACATTATGGGACTATCATAGGGTAGAAGAGGACACAAATGTTGGCTAAACTAAAGTTGGTAAATAAAAAGTAAGTTTTATGGTGGATTTATGGATTTGTGTTTCTGCAGTATGCTTAACCTACACTATCTTTTATAAGTTGGTGACTTTGTCATCTGAGTCCTAATCAAAACATCTGCAAAATCAACATTTTTTTTCTTACTTGCTTTAATAGGTCCAGTATCCTCTCTCAAGATAAAATTATATTGGTTTTACAAGATTTGTTCTGCACACAATGTTTATTGTTATCTGGTACCTGAGATCATCAAGGTCTTGTCAAAGTTGATTGATGATTTGTTCTCATATTTGTCCAGGCATCAAGTTAAAAATGGAAGTAAGTTCTGTAACTTCAAAAGTTTTAAGAAGTTCATTTACAAAAGGGGAAAAACGTGCATTAGTTTTGCCTCTTACTTATCAGAGTATTGTAATAATCTTCAATTCTCAAAGGTAATAGCAAAGGAATTTAAAGACTGAGAGGCATGACATTAACATTTCTATAAATGAAAGGATTTAGATTATTTTAGAGGAGAAATTTCTCTACTAAGAATGTTTTGGGGCTCAGAAAGTGATACCCCAAAATAAAAGCCTAAGAAGCAACCCCAGAAGCAAAGTCTCTCTCTGACCTTCTTCTGCCTCCTGTCTCTTGCCTTTCATTCTCCCCCAGGGAAGCCATAGAAACTAGATTCCCTCTTCCTCAAGGTAGGTCATAAAACCATAACATCTTTTCCCAAAGTCAGCCATAAAGCCTAAAACATTATAATAACATCCCCGCACCACTTCTCTGTGCAACAGCTGGCCATAAAGAAATTAAGACTCTCTTTCCAGAATGTCCTACACCACACCCAGGAGGAAGGAATGCTTCACAGAGAGTCCAAGAAAAATTTGAATAGGCTTGACTGAGTTCCCCCACTCAGTCTGTTATCATTAGATCAGATCCTTCTTATCCAATCATATTTCAACATGGCTGCACACATTTAATTGAACCTAAATATAAAAATGAACAGCTATCCATGTATCTTTGGGTCTTCATTCTGAAGATTCTCAAGTCACTTAAAACTACGATGCTTTACTTTTGTTAACCTGCTTTTTTTTTTTTTTAAGGGTGTCAGACATGACCTTTATAAGGGGGAAGAAAGGGATCATTTTCTTTCCACCCCTAAAAAGGAAAGCCTCTAATCACAGACTAGCTCAGATTTGGTTGCTTGATTACAGTTGAAATTTATTTTCTCAAATTAACATTTATAAATAAAACATTAATAGCTGAGTATCTTTGATATCAGTTTTCTCCTCAACCATCACCGGACATCTTTAATTATCTTATTCTTGATTTATTTAAAGGACTTTTAAACAGAAAGTTTATAAAAATAAATGTTTGCTCCTCTTGTTTCTTGGTACATTTGTTTTTGGTTAAGCTGTTTGGTTGCTAAAAGGTCCTTTTCCTAAGAAAGTTTCTAGGTTAAATAAAATATTTAAACCTTAAGTCACATTTTATAACAGTTAAACATGGAAAATAATCTCAAATCAAAATGTTAAGGCTATTAAAAAGTACTAGAAACCTGCTAGGTATAACCATAACAAGTGTATTCCAAACTTTTCTTGCATTACGTAGCAGAATATGGTTAAATACAAAACTACCTTCTTTTAATTTTTTTTGTTTTTTTTTACTTGTATTAAAATTAATGCATTAAACTACATTGCACAGTGACCAGACTCCGTACTGTTTCCTTTCCAAGCTCAAACTCACGTAACAGATTATAAACCTCAAGTATTGAACCCAATTTGCCAATACCGCTAAAGCAGCAAGTAGACTCCATAAAAGGAAAAGACAAATTCTACTTTCTCTATAGAAATATTTTTCTTACTATTAACAGAATGTATCAACTTTACTTTGTTGAGAGCCCCAAATATAAATTTGTGGCAACAGATATGAAAGTCCATTTGATATGCTCTCAAAATCTAAGGGCAGTACTTACAAAAGATAACAGAACATTGAAAATGGAAACATTAATTTCTCTATCTAACTAAGTATAATGACATAGGCTTTTATTTTCCTCAGTAAGAATGGTCAATACACTCTCTCTTGAGAAAACATTTGTAGTTGATGGCATGTCAATATTCAGAAATGTCATGTTCAAATAAAAGAATGTTTGTCAGGCTGTTAGTTTTCTCCAAATTATTATTTATTTGTTAAATTATTATAAAATATGCATGACATAAAATTTATCATTCTAATCATTTTTAAGTATACAATGTTTTGACACAAAATACATTCAAAATGTTGTTAAACCATCATCACTATTTATTTCCAGAACTTTTGCATCATGTCAAGCAGAAGCTGTGTACTCATTAAGTCCTCTTTCTCTTAACCCTGGTAACATTTATCACAATTTCCGTTTCTATTAATTTGCCTATTCTAGGTACCTTATATAAGTGGATTCATGCAACCTTTGTCCTTTTGCTTCTGGCTTATTTCACTTAGCATGTTTTCACATTTCCTAATGTTATAGTATCAGAATTTTATTCCATTTTAAGTCTGAATAATATTCCGTTACAGGTATGTACCACATTACATTCATCCATTCATCTGTTTATCTTCATTTGGGTTGTTTTCTTTTTGATTCTTGTAAATAATGTTGCTATAAACATTTGTGTGCAAATGTCTGTTTCAGCCTCTGATTTCAATTCTTTTAGATATATACCTAGAATTGCTGGATCATATGGTAATTCTGTGTTTAACATTCTTAGGAGCTGCCACACTGTTTCTACAGTTGCTGCATCATTTTACATTTCCATCAGCAAGGGACCAAGGTTCCAATTCCTCCACATCTTCAAAACGCATATTTTCTGTTTTGTTTTGTTTGATAATACCCATCCTAATGAATGTAAAGTGGTATTTCATCATAGTTTTTATTTTTGTGTCTCTAATAATTAGTGATGTTTAGTATCTTTTCATATGTGTATTGGCTGTTTGTATATTTTATTTGGAAAAATGTTATTCAAGTATTTTGCCCATTTAAAAAATCAAGCTGTTCGTTATTGCTGAATTGTAGTATTTATATATTCTAAATATTAATCTCTTGTCACACATATGATCTACAAATACTGCCTTTTCAGTTTCTTGATACTGTATTTTTAAAGACAAATATTTAAAATTTTGATGAAGTCCAATGTATGTATTTTTTGCTTTAGCCTGTGCTTTTAGAAAATTAAAATAATTGAACTCCAAATAGTTTTGCTGAGAGGAAATTACATATTAGCTTTGTTCAACCACATACTGCCAAAAGAGTAGAATAAGTCCAGCTTATTAAAATTCTTGTATACTTAAAATACGTAAATATGTTTTTTGAAGTTTTTGATTGTTCAGTTATTCTTGGGTTTGGGATTGCATGTCTAAGTAATCCAATAGATGGCTAGATGTTCTCTCTATGACTTGTTTGGTCTTTGAATCTATTAAGCAAATTCATTTTAGGATTCTAATGGCCTATACGTATGTCTGCTCTGTGGATTCTTCTTCTTACTAGTTATAACTGTTTTTCTGATTCTCTTGTTAACTAAAGAGTTAAATAAAGTCTTTGACAAGTATTTATTTGCTATGAGAGCTGTAATTTTGAACATTAAAAATAGTATTTAATGGCCAGTACCCCATTAAAATAGTTCTTTAAAATAGTCAAGATATTTTTAGAGAAGTAAATATATTTTAGAAGTAGTTTAGTTTAATATCTTCTCTGTGGCATTTTAAAATTATTATCTATATCCTACACATCATTTAAAAGCCAAATTAAGTATTTTCAAAGTCAAGTTAAAATTTTTTTATTCCTCTAAACTCACAGTTTTATGAGTCAATAATTTATTCAATAATTAATCCTGCATAGCACTGAACATATATCTCCTTTTTTAAAAAAATTATACTTTATAATCTAGGGTACATGTGCACAACGTGCAGGTTTGTTACATATGTATACATGTGCCACGTTGGTGTGCTGCGATATTTAGTTTTTCACGTATTAATGCCTGTTTTTCAACATTAGTCTATAATTCTTAAATGTTGGATTGCATTGTAGCTCTATTTTTAGTTTTTGAGGAAACTCCAAACTACTCTCCATAGTAGTTGTGCTAATTTACGTCTTCACCAACAGTGGAGGAGGATTCCCTTTTTTCTACAACCTCACCAGCACTTGTTATCATCAAGATTTAGAATCAACCTAAGTTTCAACAGACAAACGGATAAAGGTAATGTGATACATATATACCATGGAGTACTATTCAGCCATAAAAAGTAATGAGATTCTGTCATTTGCAACAATATGGATGGAACTGGAGGCCATTACGTTAAGTGAAATAAGCCAGGCACAGAAAGACAAACATATCATATTCTCACTTATTTGTGGAATCTGAAAGTCAAGATAATAGAACTCATGGAAATACAGAAAAAAAAATGGTTACAAGAGGCTGAGAAGGGTAGTGTGAGGGGAAATGAGGGGTTCATTAGTGGGTACCAAGACAAATAAAAAGAATGTATAAAACCTAATATTTGATGGCACAAGGAGATCGTAGCCAGTAATAATTTAAGTGTACATTTAAAAACAGCTAAAAGAGTATAATTGGATTGTTCATAACACAAAGGATAAATGCCTGAAAAGATGAATGGCAAATTTTTCATGATATGATTATTACATATTGCTTGTGTATACCAAAATATCTTAGGTACCCCATAAATGTGTACACCTATTATGTACCCACAAAAGGTAAAAATTTAAAAAATGTTGACGTCTTTGTATATCCACAACATAATGCTTTGTACAGAACAGACATTTAAATAATTAGTGATTTGATTTGCTAATTTAATTAATGCCCTAAAATTAATGTCTAAAATCCATCCAGGTACAATTCATATCCAGAAACAAAACCTGTTAAATAATTACATAATTATCCAGGGTTCAAAAAATAATACAAACACATCTTAATTCTTTTCATCAAGTTTACGTGCAGTGGAACTCAGGAACCATGGATGCCTCCTTGGCTCGCTTTTCCTTAATACAGTTTAGTCTTTTGAAAATTCACTTTGCTCTTCTTCCATTCCATCCCTGAAAAGCCTGCAGAACCCCTTAGGGCTGACTGTAAACCAGTGGTTTTCAACTTCATTTTGCTCTCCCCAGGAGAAAAATAAATTAAGTTTAAATTCCTCTTAAAAACTGTAATTAAGCACTAAGAAATAAGATTTTGTTCTATAATGTGAAGCTTCAGAAGGGTCACAAAATATTATAAAGTATAAGTTTTTTCTTCCCTCCAAAACCAACTTTTGCTCCTTTCCAGGCAATAACATCTCCCTTAACCTCTGTCAGATTACCTTTTTCAGAGGTCTAAGATTACTAGGAATTCCAGGTCATATTACTTCAGTGTCAGGGATGGAGATGATCAGAAGCTGGTCATAAAAGTCCCTGTGAAGACTGTTCCATTTCGATTTCACCCTCTCTTATAGGTGTTTAGCACTTAAATGTCTCTACTCAAAGTAGGAAGAGGGGGAGGTGGGGACAGGGCTCTTAGGCACCAAAACCTGGAATTCTAGTTTGTGTTCCCCTAGCCCTGTGAGGTCAGAGGCTCCAACAAGTTTCTCAGTCTTTAGGTAGCTTCTTCTGAAGATGACAGCCACTCTTAATGGAAAAGAGGTCCTAAAAGCCAGGCTCTCTTCTTATTTCTCTACTCTCTCAGACCTTGATCCCATATTTCATCACTGACATTGCTGTTAGCCAATGCCTTCAAGCAGTTGTATTTACATATTTTTTTCTGGTTCTTAAAGTCATTCTCAGTAAGAGACTTGGTCCAAATTATTTAGCCTTGCATTACTAAAAGCACAAGTCCTTTGTAATATTGTGTTTATTTGTGTGTGTGTGTGTGTGTGTGTATATATATATTTAAATATGTATTTGTGATATATATTTGCAAATTTATATTTACATATGTATTTGTTAATATATATTTACATATATATTTAACTTAATTTTTTACAAATTGTTTTACTAATTTTACTAAATTGTTTTAGTAAAAAAAAAAACTGCATATATTGCCAAAGTATATGCAAATCAAAATCCACGTTTAAAATCCAACTCAGCTAGGTTAGTGATTGGTAAGGGAAACATGGGTGTTTTTAAATGAGTGTGCGAAATAATCCCTTGTTATATAATTTCAAATATGCCTGCCCTCAATTTCTTCCCTCCCTGTATGCACATGGCTGTGCTTTACATTGAGAGATAAGAGTCCCATTATTCTTCTCTTACATCTGGTCTTGTTTTAGTTACTTGCTTAAGAAAAAAAAAAAAAAGATATAAATACTTGCCATTTTATTTTATTTTATTTTATTTTATTTTATTTTAAAACAGGGTCTCACTCTGTTGCTCTGTTGCCTGGGCCAGAGTTTAGTGGTGAGACCACAACTCACTACAGCCTGGACCTCCTGGGCTCAGGTGATCCTCCCACCTGAGCCTTCCCAGTAGCTGGGACTACAGCCATGTGCCAACATGCCTGGCTAATTTTTTATTTTTGCATTTTTTTGTAGAGATGGGGTTTCACTATGTTATTAAGCTGGTCTTGAACTCCTGGGCTCAAGCAACCTGCCCACCTCAGCCTCCCAAAGTGCTGGGATTACACATGTGAGCCACCATGCCCGGCCTTGAATGAATTCTGAGTATAGGTCATAACGTGATTTTTCAGTATAGCTCATAAGTTTTCTTGCAGTTTCTGCCTAGGTCTTTTATAATATTAGCCCTTAAGATGCTCTCTGAAAACCTAGCTGTCATGTTGTAAGACATTCAAGAGACACAGAAAGATGACACAGAAATGATCCAGTCAATAATGCCACCTGGGCTCCTAGCTTACAACCAGTATCAACTGTAGCCATGGGAGTGAGCCATCTTGAATATCTAGTCAAGTATAACCTTCTATCTGACTGCAACTGTATAAGAAATCCTAAGTAAGAAATTGTAACAAAATCATGACCATTAATAATATATATATTTTTTTATTTTAAGCCATTAACTTTTGGAAGGGTTAGTTGTAGAGTAATTGATAACCTCAATATCCTCAAAAGCTTTACAATCAAGTGAAGAAACACACAAAAGTAGATTTTAATAATCAAGCATAGTAAATACAATGATGAAAGCATACACAAGATATTATAAAACATGATGAGAAGAGACATCTTGAGGGAGGGTACCAAGGGTCAAATAAAGAGAAGAGATGGCATTTAAAGTGAAATTTAAATGTAGAATAAGACTTTTTTTAGGCAAAAGAAAAACTATTAATCTCATAGTAGAACAGTGTTGAAAGACGTGCAATTACCAAACATTTGCTGGATTCCAATTACTGGTTGACAATGGTTAGACTGGATTGTAAGGCAGGGGCCATATCATGCAAAAGTCTGCATGAACCATTTTAAAGACTCCACACTTGATCATGTAGAAGTTAGGAAACCATTGAAGGCCTCTAATCTGAGACCAATATGATGAAATTAGTCTTTAAATCAATTATCTCAAGTCCTTTGTGGCAAACAAATTGCAAGTTGAAAATAGAAGTAAAAACAAACAAACAAACAAAAACAAAAATTGGTGGCAAGGCAAGGAAATAAACCATTTTAATACTTCAAATGACACCAATAAGATCCTGACCTAGGTGTATGTGGAGCAGTAGGATAGATTTAGAGATATTCTAGAGATAAAATTAACAGTATTGTTGATCCATTGAATGAAGACATAAAAGTGAGAGAGAAGTTAAGTGTGACTTTCATGCTTCTTGCTTTGCAATGGGGAGAAAATTGTGTCACAAACTAATGTGATTTAGGAAAGATATTCGTTTGCAATACTGAGTTTGAGATGGAAGAAATTAAATAGTGACATCTAGTAAATCTTGTGTGTATAAATGTGCATGAAGAAATTCAAGGTGAAAAATTCACTCATTCATTCATTTATTGAAGAAATCATTATTAAGTGACTGCTAGTTGCTGGGCACTGTTCTAGATGTTTGAACTAAGGTAGAACACCACACAAAGTCCCTTCATAGAATACATTTTAGTAAGAGAGACAGACAGTAAATAAATGACATAAATATATGACAAATAGAGAATAATTGGGGTATTATTTTCGATAGGGTAGTTAGGAGAGGTAGGAGATCTAGATGAAAATGGCTTAAAAGCAGGCAGGAAGAAAAGTCATCGGGAAAGAGAGTAGAAGACCAACAGACAGAAAATGAAAGTGTGGCAGTCCTCTGACAGGTCAAGGACATTAGGAAATGAGTCAAAGGCAATTTTCATTTACATAATGAAAGATGAAGAATTGCTCAAGGGGTTTATATTACATGCTTATTCTTGGTTTTATTCTAAAATAACTAGGTCTCTCAATGATAAATTATAGATGAAACCAAAATAAGGATCGGCATTTTTTAACAATGTGGAATATCTCTGAAAATTTGAGGAAGTATAAAATATATGATAAAAAGTACAGTTGGCCCTTGGACAACACAAGTTGGTACTGCACAGGTCCATTTATACACAAATATTTTTCAATAAATATATAGGAAACTTTTTTTTTGGAAATTTGCAACAATTTAAAAAATTCAGACCAACTGCATAGCCTAGAAAAATTGAAAAAGTTAAGAAAAAATGAGCTATGTCATGAGTGCATAAAATATATGTAGATACTAGCCTATTTTATCATTTATTATGATGAAAGATACACAAATAAATTATTAAAAAGTTAACATTTATCAAAACTTACACACAAAAACAGACTGTAAGTGGTGCCATTTGTAATAGCAAGAAATATAAACAATATAAAGATGCAGTATTAAATCATAACTGCATTAATTTAACTGTATTACATATTGTACTACTATAATAATGCTGTAGCCACCTCCTATTGCTATTACAGTGAGCTCAAGAGTTTCCAGTATCCACTTGACACTAATCTCCAGTGAGCCTTTTGTCTATCTACTAAATTGCATGTCACAGTGAAAAGTGACGTTTTTGGTTCTCATGTTCTTTTCATGATGTTTAGTAAAACACTCTGTACAATACCCTCAAATAACATTATGGCATTCATATGAAGTGCCACTAGCAATGTTGGAAGTCCTTCCAAGAAGAGGAGAAAATTTATGACATTACAAGAAAAAGTTGTACCATAGATTGGGGTCTGAAGCAGTGACTGCCCATTATTTTAACATAAATGTATTCAGTGTAAGGACCCTTACAAAAACAAGAAAAGGAAATGTGTGAAGCCATCATTGCAGCTATGTCAGCAAGCACATATTTTGCCAAAGAACTTTTGTGTATATGTAAGGTTTCGTGTAAGAAAGGCATACCTATAGACTCTAATGTGATTCCAGAAAAAGCGAAGTTATTATATAACAACTTGAAGCAAAAGAAAGGTGAAGGATCTAAAGCTAAACAATATAATGCCAGCAAAAGATGGTTTGATAATGTTGGAAAGAGGTTTGGCTTAAAAAAAAA
>NW_016814114.1:260002-266829 GCF_001698545.2 Rhinopithecus bieti
AAAAAAAAAAAAAAAAAAAAAAAAAAAAAAAAAAAAAAGTCAAGATAACAAGAGAAGCAGCTTCTGTTGACCAAGAGGCAATAGACAACTTTCCAGACAACATTAAGAAAATTATTGAGAGAAAATGATATCTTCCTGAACCAGTTTTTAACACAGACTAAAGTGCCCTGCTCTGGGGAAAAAAATGCCACAAAGGACATTTATTAATAAGGAAGGGAAGGGAACACTGGGATTTAAGGCAGGAAAAGATAAACTAACTCTACCATTGTGTGCAAATGCAATCGGGTTTATAATCAGGTCTGCCTTTATCTATAAAGCTGCTAACCGCATAGCCTTGAAAGGAAAACATAAACACCAGCTGCCAGTCTTTTGGTTGTGCACCAAGGGGACCTGGGCAATGAGAACCCCTTTTATGGACCGGTTCCATCTATGCCTTGTCCCTGAAGACAGGAAGTACCTTGTCAGTAAGGGACTGCTTTTTAAAAAGTTATCTTGATATTGAACAATGTCTCTGGTCACCTAGAACCCAAAAGTTTAACACTGAAAGCATCCAAGTGGTCCACTTGCTCCCAAACATGTGTCTTTTTCAGCCACTAGATTAGGGTGTCATACGGACTCTTAAGGCTCCATTGCACATGTACTCTATAGAAAGGATTATCAACATTATTGAAGAGAACTTAAATAGAGAGAACTTGATCAAAGTTTAGAAGGCTTATACCATTAAAGATCCATTGTTGTTATAGAAAAAGCTATGAAGGCCATCAAGCACACAACAAGAGATTCCTGCTGGAGAAAATTGTGTTCAGATGTTGTTCGTGACTTCACAGGATTTATGACAGGTACAATTCAGGAAACCATGAAAGATACTGTAGATATGGCAAAAGAAGGTAAGGGGCAAAAGGTATCAAGGTGTGACTCTTAAACAAATTCAAGAACTAATAGATACTGCACCAGAGGAATTGAAAGGTGACTTGATGGAGATGAGTGCCTCCAAACCAATGCAAGACAATGAGGAGGAAGACATAGAAGACATTGCCAGAACACAGATTGACATTAGACAATCTGGTGGAAGGATTCAAATTATTCCAGATTACTTCTGACTTCTTTTGTGACATGGACACTTCTATGATATGGGCACTGAAATTAAAGCAAATGATGAAAGAAAGATTGGTACTACATACTCAACCTATTAAAAATAAACATGTTTAGAGAAAATAAAGTAAAAAGTCAGATAGAAATTACAATGTAATTTCTGTATACTTACACTAATAGTGTCTGCATCTCCTGTCTCCCTTCCCATCTCTTACATCTTTTCTGCCTCTGCCACCCCGGAGACAGCAAGATCAGCCCATCCTCTTCTTCCTCTTCCTTAGTCTACTCAACATGATGATAAGGATGAGAACAGTTATGACTATTCAATTTCACTTAAACAATGGTAAATATATTTTCTCAATCACATTTTTTCTCTAGTTAGTTTTATTGTAAGAATGCAGTATATAATACACATAGCAAAAAATATGCATTAACTATTTATGTTATTGGTAAGGTTTTGGGTCAAGAGTATGCTATTAGTAGTTAAATTTTGGGGGAGTCAGAATTATTTGTAAATTTTCAACTACACTGGGGGTCAACATTGCTAATACCTACATTATTCAAAGGTCAACTGTATATCATACAGTCTATTATCAAAAGAAAATTAAATGCATAAAACATTTAGCTAACACTATAATCAAATATAGAATTAAGAACTTTTGTAATATTAGACACAAATGTTTTAAAAATTTGTATCATTTGTTCTAGGTGTTGTATTATACCACAACTTCATATAAATTTAAGAAGGCCAACTTTGACAAGACACATAAATATCAAATGCTTTGTTATGCATGCACTCAAAAACACAAGATTTCTAAATCTAAGTTATGTATAATTTTGTTATGTTATATATAATTATGTATAATTTTGTAATCGATTAACTACAGTTACAAATCTGAAGTGACAGCAAAAAAAAATGCAAGAAGATGCACCATTTATTACTTTTAGTAGAACCCTTTTGACTAGCTAATGCAAGACACAAGATACAAAGAACTACTTGGAATTTCTTTCTTGCAATGAGAAATGCTCCATAGTTTGCAATGTATGAATAAGATATGATGTTACCTACGATGTTGTTAAATTGGTTGTATGGAAATACATTATAAGAGGGTTTTATTACTAAATAAATTACTAACTGAAACCAATAGTTATCTTTAAGAGAAGCTATGCAACTGTATTGTTTTATTTTAGAAGAGAGATAGAGGAAGTAGTGGAGTATTGGTGAATTTGTACTGTTTAGATTACAGCTTTTGTTTTTCAGTGGCATGTTTAATACAGCTTTGATTCATTACTGAACTTGATTATTCTCTACAAATGACGAAGCTTCTCTTACAAGAAATCTGTTGTAAGTATGCTAAGATCATCTGTTTTCATTTGTAACATAATCACCACATATTACTTATTTTGGATCTCTAAATATTATCATCTCCTTCCATCACATTTTTTCTGACAAGGTTTCATAGAATTTGTCTTCTTATTAACTTCTTGTTACAAACGGTATTCCAATGCCATAAAAAAGGAGAGTTAAAGGGAATAAAAATCTCTGCCCACATAAAAGTTTCGGTCCAGTCACTAATATTGTAAACCATGTATGAGATCAGCATAATTCTGTTTCCAGGAAAAAAAAAAAAAACACATTTGTTTCATTATAAGAATATCTGTTTGTCTTGAAGTGATAAAACTGCTATGATTATATTTTCATATTACTGTATGTATCTGTTAAATATAGCTTCCCCTACTCAAACAAGTATTATGTACTATTACCTGCTAATTGACAGGTAGAGATGTAAAAAAGATGGTAGAAGACATCTTGGGAAGAGGGAAAAGCATATGTAAGTACAAACGACAAAAAATGTATTTAGAGAATGGATAATAAAAATGTACTATTTTAATCATTCAATGAACCCACCTCTGCAAATTCATTTTCAATCTGCACAGTCATATCAAAGATTTTTAAATGGATGCAGAATTTTCAATAATTTCTATGTGTGATTTATTAAAAAATTATGCTGATTTTATCCTACATAGACAGATAAGTATGTAGATGTGGATAGGTAGAAAAGTGTAGGTCAAGAAACAAGTGCAAAAAGAAAAAAAGCTCTTTGACAAATATGTTCTAGGAAGTTATCTCAAAGAGTAGTACAACTCTGTAGTTTTATCTATTACCTCAAAATAATGGAAACTTCTAAATATGGTTATGACTGTTAAGGTTATTAAATTAACACCATCATAAGTAATTTCACTTTCTATGATTTTGCAATCTCTATTTTGCATGATCCATTCCGTCAAAAAGAATTATCAGATGTAGTGAACTTCATGCCATTTATGTTTATAGAAAATAAATACCTCCAGTAACATTTATAATATTAGGATGAAAACAGATGCAATATGTTGTAAATTCTTGTGGGCAATAACTTTCAAATGTATTTGAGTCTTAATTAGGATTTCTTATATTTAAAAATACGATATATATTCCGTGAAAGATTGTTGGAGATTTTGTACTCGGTATGTGTCTGATATCTCAATTCATTGTCTTTTAAATGTGGAAGTAAAAGGAAGCAATGTCCACAGCCCCTGTTTATATATTTTAACCCTTAGGAAGTATAATTTCTAGAAAAATCAACAGAAGATGGAAATATTAAAGACATAATTGTATGAGAGGGATATTTCAGTGTGGCTACCAACTTCTTCCTTTTTATATTATTGAGAACACTTTTTTTACATTCAAAGAAATGAAATTGCTTAAGTAAGGTTGAATGATGCAGGGTAAGAGAGTTTGCCATTTACCCTTTCTTTGCTCTTGTGAAGCAGGTATTCTGTCTTTTCTTGAGCCCTAGATTACAGAAGTGTTTGAAAGCTTAGAAATAGTCACTTTTCCCATCCCACTATCCATCTATCAGTGAATTCTTCCTCAAGTAAAAATGCAAGTCAGACCGATAGAAAAACTATATTTCCAGGTATGGCTGTGCATATGGGGTGGTGGGACTGTTTCAGTTGGGGGAACACTAATGGAATATACCATTTATAACTAAAAGAAGAATATAAGTCTCTTTATTTATTTATGCATAGTGTTTTCAGATGACCAAAATCCCTAGATAGATAGATAGATACACATCAATACGTAACCAAAACATATAATTTCAATAAGCTATTCACAAATGACTGTACACATCAATAAATTACCACATTTATCTATCTATAACAGCTGAAAATCGTGTGCCTTGGATGACAAACACACACTGATAGACTGCACTGCAAACTTTGTTTAAAGCACTAAATACAATGTCAAGTCCTCTGTCAATGACAGCAGAAGGTTCCAGTGCACTATTTGTTTCATAATCCTGTATTTAGCTGACTCTTTACTTCTCTGCAGCTCAAGTTGCCGGCAAATGCTGAACTGGAGCACGAGAGTCAATCCTTGTTCGGTTAACAAATTCCCTGCAAAATATCCCCCCGAAACCCCCAGGAGCTGTAGTGATGTCATATCCGTTGTCCAGGTCTCCACACCTCTCTCAGCAGTTACTCCCTTTATCTATTCCTTGGGTCAAAACTTTTGAGGTAGGCTGGCTATATAGCAGCGGAGGAGAGGGTAAACTGGGGCGCGCGGGTTGGAGGCGCTTCAGCACGGCGGCCAGCGCCCACTGCAGCCCAACCCACTCTCTTGAGCTCCCGGACTCCTAGCTCTGAGAATGCCTGCGGAATGATCGCCCCCCAGGGCGGCTGCCGCCGCTGCCGCTGCTGCTGTTATTGCTACTGCTGCTGCCGCCGCCTCTGCTTCCACTCTGCTCTGACTGGCAGGCAGAAAGTGCAACTGACGAGGGAAAGGTCTCTGCAGTGAGTGGAGTGCCTACATAAAAGAGAGTAAAGAGGGGGCAAAAACCCAGATCAGAATGCGGGCGACGTCCAACCTTCTCAACCTCCTGCTGCTGTCTTTGCTTGCCGGCTTAGATCCTTCCAAGGTATGAACAATATTTTGAGTCTTGTTTGAAATATATGTGCAATATGTAACAAACCTAACAAAAATGCAAATAAATATGTCAAAAACGGCACGAGAGACAGCTCTTTCAGCTACCTTATGGTGCCTGGCATATCCCCACAGCCTGGAAGATAACAAGGTGAACTACCAGAGGAATAGCTCCTCAAGGTAGAGTCCTACCGCGCGGGGGGGAGGGACCAGGAGAAAATATAATGTGCATGGGCAGCTGGCAATGCGGCTCTCCGGGGAATTTCGCTTATTCCGTGTCCAACTGCTTAATGCTCTCTTTTGAAGCCGGACGGGTAATGCAAAGGAGTTTGCAGTAGAAACAATGCAATTTATAAACACGTATTAGGACATGGTGAACCGTTTCTTTGTTGAAAGCAGGGAAGCGTTTTCCAGCTGATCCTGGTCAATAATACTCCCATCGCAGACGTGCTGCGGTTTGTGTCCAAAACATTTGGGATGCTGCTTGTAACACACATGGCAGAGCAGCAGAGCTATACTCTCTGCCATGGCTGAGAGGCGTTGGTGAAAGCAGCTTGTGTTTGTTTGTTTCTTTTCATTAAGAAAATTAGGGGGCACTGAGGAAGTTCTGATTATCAGTGTTAAGAAACAGAAAGTGAGAACCTTAACAAACCAAGGAGGGCAATAGGAAGGATGAGCTAGCTCGTAGATGTTGAACTCTGAAAATTATCTAGTACTGGCAATTAAAGTGAACGCTAAACTCCTTTGATAAAAAGGCAGGAAAATATGGACAAATATTTTCAACGATGTCTGAGAAGTCTTGATGACAAAGTGAGATAATTTGAAAGCTTCTAAGAAAATCACAATGATAGGGAATAAGAGATAAGCCACCTGGTGAAAAAGACTAAGAGATACAATTTATTTTTTTACTTATTTAACTGGCCAACAGCAATTTGACACTACAGGAAGAATGATTCCATGCTATAAAACTAATAAAAGCTATATTTTGGAATATTATAAAGTTATTTTTAAAGCTTTACATCATGTGTGCAGTGTAGACAAATTAAGTTTCCTTTCATTACTGAATAGGACTAAGATGTAATAAAGCATAATTTAATACTGTGGTTGTGATATTTGTAGGCCTAATATAGTATACAGTTAAAACTTAGAATCATGTCATATATATTTGTAATCATTTCTGTACTCTTTCATATTTAGAGGGACCTGATAAGAATAAACTCATTTTATTTTAAAGCTTTGATTGTACTGGTATTATTGATGTAAATGCTTCACACTGTGTGAATGTCATCTTAATAATCTTAAAGGCATATTTTATATACTAAGGTGTAACTTTAAAGCATTTTATACTTAGGAAAAGTGTTGATTTTGTTTTATATTTATTTTTTCTTCTTCTTGACTCTGCACCCTGTAGTGACACATTCTATCCATTGCCACTCTTTTTATATTATATATTGCTTAAAACTTTTGAATACATTCCATTATATATCTGATTTGGGAATATTCTTGGTAGAACATTTTTTAAAGCAAAGTTAATCACTAAGTTACTGCAGAAAAAGTCACTTGACTTAAAGTGAGTTTTATTTGTTTTCTTTAAAATAAATTCAGAAATGTAGAGCTTCATTAACAATTTTGTGTGTGATTTGATTTGTCTGGTATTTTTGATGCATAAATATCTTCACTGTTTGCACCCCTTTCTTTCCAAAATTAAATATATAGATAATTTTCTGTTAAATATGAAGACAAATTTTATAATAAGCATGCATCTTTGGTC
>NW_016814114.1:267268-273526 GCF_001698545.2 Rhinopithecus bieti
TGTCAATTAGGTTACAAGCTAAGAATTTTCTACAATTTTATTTTTTATTCCACTAGTTACTTAAGGGCTTAGATTTTAAAAGTCAGGATTCATAAAGCAAATTATATATGGTGAAATTAAAATAAAAAATCCATTTAATATAGTACTACAAAAAATACAGTTTTTGGACAAATAAGAAATAATTTGTGATAACACTTAAGTGAACAGAAATGCTAACCAACTGCTTTTTTACCTTTTAATACATTAGGAATGATATATATCATAATCAAATTTTCAAATTATTTTAAGTATTATTCTATATTATTTTATTTTCTATTTATTGTAAACATACATGTGTGTATATATATATAAAACATGGATAAACAGAAACTGGCAAAATAGGAGAACTCTTAAAATTGAATAGAGTTTTTTTAGGTGTAGGATTTTACATATATCAAATATTGGAAATCAACATCTTAGAAAGCACTTGTTATATATCAATTCACCTGAAGACTGCTGGGTTTTCTAACAACAGTGCCAATTCTATTTCATGGAAGACCGTATAATATTTACATTTATAATGCTGTGTGTGTGTGTGTGTGTGTGTGTTCTATCACTGAAGCTTACAGGTCTTATATGGCATTTTATAAAGTGCTTAAGTATCGCCATCTTATGGTAAGATAAGTTACTTGAAAGTCAATATTGTTTTTAAATTTTTAAAAATGGCCAAGATCCATTGTTCAGAGACTGAGCTTAGTTTCAGCATGTACTTAGTTTCTTTTCTCTCATTTACTGTATCAAAAAATTGGCAAGATTGGTATTCTCTTTCAACAAAGGAAGGCAATTCACACTAAGTAATTATTTGTATTTTTGTAGGGACAGATGATCAATTTTTCTTTTAGGAAATTTGTTTGAAATACTTTTATTAATTAAAGTATAATTAGTACATTTCCAGTTCTTTTAGAAAACTCAGATGTATATCACTGCCTATTTTAAGGGAAGTCTATTAATTTCATTTGTAATGGAGTGTTTGACTTATAGACAACATGCCAAATCATTATTCTATAAGCAAAATTTCAAACACTGAAAGCTTGTAGGAATTCAATTATTGCTCAATTTTACAGGGAAAGAACTATTTCTGTGTAGGGAATTTCTGAGGGCGGCTGCTAGATGGCATCTCTGTGCTTTTAAACTGAAGGCATTGATTTCAGTAATGACCTTCATAGTAGGAGAGTGGACTTCTTTCTGTTGCAAGAAAATTTTTAGCGGGCCATTATTTGAACATTGTAACAAAACAGTAATTCCTGTGAATCAGAACCATGAATTTCTCTGCTCTGAACTATAAAGATAGGAGGATATAAATATGACTGTGCAGATTTCAAACACAACATTGACACTGGAGCCAGCCAGATACTTGGGGAACAGTTAAAAAGAGGTGACATGGCCATATCTACACACCATTGTGACTGCTAAACTTTATATAAGTCATACTTGTCTCATAAATATATCAGAAAATGCCCTATCAGGGGAATTGTACCGAGTTTGCGGAAACATTTACTATCTTCTTATGTAGAAATACGTTAAACTTAACTTCATGATACTTGCTGACACTACAAACATAAAATATAACAATGATTCAGCAATAATCTCCATCACTAAACTGTGGTTTCTGTTCAAGGCAACCCAGTCAATTAGATCTGTTGCCCTAAATAAGATGATTGCTTTGAAGCCCTATAAGCACGATGAGAATTAGGAATATTTTAATAATTATATTATTGAATGTTTCAAAATGTAATATACCATACAACCTTCATATTTTGATATTGCTAAAGAAAATAATCAGACTTAAATTGTCTAAGGGTAGCTTTCATACATAAATCTAATTACAGTTCTTGTTCTTACTATTTTTTAAATGAAACTGAGGAAAAGCAAAAAAAGCAAGAGAAATAAACTGAGATTACTACTTGCTTTAAAATTCACCTTAAAAATCTGTCTTTTCCTGTTTCTCCTGTGCGCTGGAGACATCCTCTTCATAACAGGATCAACTCAAATTAGAACAGAAATATGGATTGATGACGTTTGGCAAGGACCTGTAATTATGCACCAGTAAACCCTGATATGGCAAAAACTGAAGAGTTCAAGGCAGCCTGTCTACGTTTTGAAGGAGCAAATCGCTTCCTGGTCTTATCTTTTCTCATCTTCCTTAACCTGATTAAACTTTTATTTTGGAAGAAGTAAATATTCTTTCTCACTCTCTCTCCTGGCAACTAGAAACAGTTAAACGGGATCACCTTTCTTCATTTTTCTTTTAAAATTCTTACTGCTTATAGCTTTGCAACTATTCTCTTTACAAAGTGGCTACTGTAATGATCGATGCTCTGTTGGGAGGGAAAGCAGCACAAGTGGGAGAAACACAGGGGATTCAAGGCCCCTCATTTCTAGACACTACCTCTTCTACTGATGATATACATAGATGTGACTTTGGGGAAGCTGTGATTTTGATGCTCATACCTATAGAATGAGGAGCCTAGACATTCTGAAAACTTTGTTAAACTCTAGAATGACTCTTTTTAATAATATTTGACCATTTATCAAAAATTAACCAATTCTTTTGTAGGGTCTAGCTAGTAATAGCATAAACTTTGTGAGACCTGAGAATGAGCCTCCCTGGATAATATCATGCAGTTTTCATCTGCTCGGTTTCACATTTAAAACCTTCAATTTTCTACTTTCTGCCTCACCACTCTGCTTCCCGCCTGTATTCATAGACACAATCCATATGCTCAGGCTTCAATCTATTCACCTATCAAACATTGCTGCCCTGAAGAGATCATTCATTAACTTAGTAGGTCTGAAAACCAACATGTTTCGTACTTCAGCCATAAGAATTTTATTTAACTGAAAGTCATCTAGGGAAAAGTAAAGTAAAAACTTGTTTCCCATATGAAAGGAAGTACTGGATGTATTAAAGAGATGTGAAAGGTATTTGGGAGGGCTACATATTCTGTTGCTGACTCTTCTAGGCAGACACATCCTTAAGGATTTTGGACTGGCAATTATTTTAAAGCTTCAATTTTTGTGCTAAGAAAATATATAAAGAAAAAAGTGAGACCGGATAAAGCTTCAGCTTAAAAACTAAGACCTTGCATCTGCTTTACGTAAGTATTAATTAAACATCAATTTACTTAAAAGCATAAAACACAACTTAATTTGCAGTAGTGAAACTAGAGAAGTATGCAAAACCAGACCGTTTTCTTGGTAGGTTAGGTGAAATTAATTACAGTGAGTCGCTGGGATTATCTGTACATTTCCACATATTTGAGTGAAATTATTTCCCAATAGTATTCAAGTATTAGGACAATATCAAAGCTATGTAAACACGCATTACCCTGGTTTAAATCTACAATATGATGTTGAAATGGTGGTCCTTGAACATTTTAGCTCACCTAACACTGGTCATTAATCTATTCAGTCTATGCCCACTTACCAATCAAAAATCATGAAATACATTTTTAATGAAACTAATGCTATTATGACAATATTTTAAATACAATTTTAAAATTTGTACTTTCAAATCAGTGTAAAAGCAGAAGCTAGACATGAAATAAGAAGTGGCTTTCAGCTCTAATAGTAAAACTTTTCAATAGTGAGTTAACCTATCTGAAGTTCAGTTTACATAACGGAATAATATAACAGCAATGGAACTTATACAATTATTTATGATATTAATATATGCGAAAACATATTTTAAACCATAAAGTTTAGTGCAAATATTCCACTTACATCAATCAACCTATAACCAAATCTAAAGTCTATTGTGGACCACATATTAAGGACTGATAATAATTTTAAAAAGCTTATCATATTCCTTCACTCTTGCTGCTTCCTCTTCTCAGTTTTGCGAAAAGTGAATATTGTATAAAGTTAGCATAGCTTCTCAGAACCAGTCCATCATTTTGGTCAAAGCTCCAATTTAAACTCGTCACCTTACAAGTTTACATCATAATTATATCCAAAAGTCACTTTTACAAGTTTCTTAGGAAAAAATGTAAAACACGAAGTGTGGTTTCAGAATATCAAAGCTCAACCACATCAAGAAAAGAGCTTTTAAACTAATCATGGAGAAGAGCTCACAGAAGGGAAAGATAGATTTAAACAAAGAATCTACCAACAGATAAAACTGCTTTTTTTGGCCAGTGTGCAATGTATGGACTTCTTATGTCTTCGTAAACTATGCTAATGAGAAAGTAGTTTAAATTCTCTTGAAGATTCAAAATAATATTAAAGAGGGAAGATCAGAAAAGGGATTTTCTCAAGTTAATCAAGGCAGAGGGTCATGGAGAAAAGACCACATTTAGGAATATAATTTCTCTACTCTTTTCTCTTGGATTGCTCTGTGTCCCTCTGCTTATATTCATCTTCTTGCTCTTTTCAGTAGAGACTTCTAAAGAGTTTTTCAAAAGACCTTGACCCTCAATTAGTTATTGTAATATTTCTGCTGATGTTGCTCATCCCATAGCAAATCCACGTCAGTAGCTCATGAGTTAATTTTTTTCTTTTCTATACTCAACCCATGTAAATAAAATGAAGGGTAAAAATCATACAAAAACAAATACGTAATGTCTAGAATAGACCCCACTTACGAACAACTAGTATTTTAAAAATGTTTAAAAATACTTGCACGCCATACCATAATGAGGTTTAATTTATCTCTGTTACTTTCTATAAGAGTTTCCAGATTATTTGGGGGAATCTAAAATATGGAAATTGCATAAGACCATCTCTATCTACAGTGTCAGGTAATTTCAATGGCACTAATAAAAATATTCAAAAATGCAGCTGAAATAATACAAAAATGATATTTCCAAGAACACTGATTCTTTTTGCATTAAAAACAAGGTGTTGTAAAGCATGTATCACAGAGCTATGCCTTCTGTTATTTTCATACCAAGCCTTCAGAAGTATAAAAATAAGTTTAGAGAGAAGATTGCAGATGCTGTTGTAGTCATGGTTTTGTCTCTCCCTGGAAAGCTTTTTTCCCTTTTCTCCATATGTCAAAATTTTACCTACATTTTAGGATGCAACTCCAGTACCACTTTTTCCATAAATTCTTCCCTGACATTCCTTGCACCCCAAGAGTAGATAATCCTGATAAACTAAGAACTCCTAGAAGAAAATCGTGATGTTTTCTTTATATTTGTATCTTTAGCTGCATGTACTATGTCTGACACAGAATAGTTGTTCATGAACAAAGGTTGAATTGTATTTCCTCCCTACCCCAAATTTGCAAAACAATTTCTAATCACTCTTCTTCGAAATAGTATTCAGAAGTATGTACACATACTTCTTTCTTACTTTGTTAGTAGTTATTTTATTGTATCTCTCTTATTAAATTGTGATGTATTCATTTATTGTGTTTTATCCCTTCTAATAAATTATAAGGGCAGGTTCAGTGTTTTGGACACTATCCTATTCTTTCCTATCTAGCAGCCAGCACAGTGTCTTATTGATATAAGATATTTAGTAAGTAGTTTTTGCATGAAAATAATGAATAAATGAAGAATAAATAAGTCAAGGAACACCTAATAAACTTGAAATCCTGGGTTAAATGATGCATGAATATAATCTATGTTTTTGATCCATTTTTCCATCAGACAAGATACTGAGGCAAGGAAGTGAGACTGAGTTTGAGAACCTTTAAAGCCTTAGAACTCTTATGCCAGGTTACTTATCTTGACTTATGCTAAAAATTATGTTTCTTTAAATTTCTTATTAATTTCCTGCACACCCCACTATCCTTGGTGCTATTTTTGACTTGTGGTAGCTCTCTAGATTGCTACAACCTTAATACTCCTGTGAATTACCTGTGTTTAATGTTGCTTGGTGGCAAAGTTAGTATATTCTCTTAGTGTCCATTTCATTTGCATGGACTTATAAGTACAAACATTTTATTAATGTGTACATGTTGTTTTGACTACTTTCGTTGTATGTAATGTCTTAGCTTTATTTGATAAATTAGTATATAACCTATATTTTTCCAACTCTTTAAAGACTGACTTTTTTTTTTACGTATGTAAAGGTTCTGTTTAAATTATTATCTTAGTAAATACACTTATAATGGTACTGTGCCATATAAAGAAAAGCCATATTGCCTCTATTTTTCTACTACATTATTCTAAGAACATAACACCACCATTAAGAATAATTTTTAATAATTAAAAACAAATATAAGTATAGTGGAGTCATATTCATCTGAATTGTAACTTCTAAATAGTATCA
>NW_016814114.1:274455-278364 GCF_001698545.2 Rhinopithecus bieti
TAATTTTAAAAAGCTTATCATATTCCTTCACTCTTGCTGCTTCCTCTTCTCAGTTTTGCGAAAAGTGAATATTGTATAAAGTTAGCATAGCTTCTCAGAACCAGTCCATCATTTTGGTCAAAGCTCCAATTTAAACTCGTCACCTTACAAGTTTACATCATAATTATATCCAAAAAGTCACTTTTTACAAGTTTCTTAGGAAAAAATGTAAAACACGAAGTGTGGTTTCAGAATATCAAAGCTCAACCACATCAAGAAAAGAGCTTTTAAACTAATCATGGAGAAGAGCTCACAGAAGGGAAAGATAGATTTAAACAAAGAATCTACCAACAGATAAAACTGCTTTTTTTGGCCAGTGTGCAATGTATGGACTTCTTATGTCTTCGTAAACTATGCTAATGAGAAAGTAGTTTAAATTCTCTTGAAGATTCAAAAATAATATTAAAGAGGGAAGATCAGAAAAGGGATTTTCTCAAGTTAATCAAGGCAGAGGGTCATGGAGAAAAGACCACATTTAGGAATATAATTTCTCTACTCTTTTCTCTTGGATTGCTCTGTGTCCCTCTGCTTATATTCATCTTCTTGCTCTTTTCAGTAGAGACTTCTAAAGAGTTTTTCAAAAGACCTTGACCCTCAATTAGTTATTGTAATATTTCTGCTGATGTTGCTCATCCCATAGCAAATCCACGTCAGTAGCTCATGAGTTAATTTTTTTCTTTTCTATACTCAACCCATGTAAATAAAATGAAGGGTAAAAATCATACAAAAACAAATACGTAATGTCTAGAATAGACCCCACTTACGAACAACTAGTATTTTAAAATGTTTAAAATACTTGCACGCCATACCATAATGAGGTTTAATTTATCTCTGTTACTTTCTATAAGAGTTTCCAGATTATTTGGGGAATCTAAAATATGGAAATTGCATAAGACCATCTCTATCTACAGTGTCAGGTAATTTCAATGGCACTAATAAAATATTCAAAATGCAGCTGAAATAATACAAAATGATATTTCCAAGAACACTGATTCTTTTGCATTAAAACAAGGTGTTGTAAAGCATGTATCACAGAGCTATGCCTTCTGTTATTTTCATACCAAGCCTTCAGAAGTATAAAATAAGTTTAGAGAGAAGATTGCAGATGCTGTTGTAGTCATGGTTTTGTCTCTCCCTGGAAAGCTTTTTTCCCTTTTCTCCATATGTCAAAATTTTACCTACATTTTAGGATGCAACTCCAGTACCACTTTTCCATAAATTCTTCCCTGACATTCCTTGCACCCCAAGAGTAGATAATCCTGATAAACTAAGAACTCCTAGAAGAAAATCGTGATGTTTTCTTTATATTTGTATCTTTAGCTGCATGTACTATGTCTGACACAGAATAGTTGTTCATGAACAAAGGTTGAATTGTATTTCCTCCCTACCCCAAATTTGCAAAACAATTTCTAATCACTCTTCTTCGAAATAGTATTCAGAAGTATGTACACATACTTCTTTCTTACTTTGTTAGTAGTTATTTTATTGTATCTCTCTTATTAAATTGTGATGTATTCATTTATTGTGTTTTATCCCTTCTAATAAATTATAAGGGCAGGTTCAGTGTTTTGGACACTATCCTATTCTTTCCTATCTAGCAGCCAGCACAGTGTCTTATTGATATAAGATATTTAGTAAGTAGTTTTGCATGAAAATAATGAATAAATGAAGAATAAATAAGTCAAGGAACACCTAATAAACTTGAAATCCTGGGTTAAATGATGCATGAATATAATCTATGTTTTGATCCATTTTCCATCAGACAAGATACTGAGGCAAGGAAGTGAGACTGAGTTTGAGAACCTTTAAAGCCTTAGAACTCTTATGCCAGGTTACTTATCTTGACTTATGCTAAAATTATGTTTCTTTAAATTTCTTATTAATTTCCTGCACACCCCACTATCCTTGGTGCTATTTTGACTTGTGGTAGCTCTCTAGATTGCTACAACCTTAATACTCCTGTGAATTACCTGTGTTTAATGTTGCTTGGTGGCAAAGTTAGTATATTCTCTTAGTGTCCATTTCATTTGCATGGACTTATAAGTACAAACATTTTATTAATGTGTACATGTTGTTTTGACTACTTTCGTTGTATGTAATGTCTTAGCTTTATTTGATAAATTAGTATATAACCTATATTTTCCAACTCTTTAAAGACTGACTTTTTTTTTTACGTATGTAAAGGTTCTGTTTAAATTATTATCTTAGTAAATACACTTATAATGGTACTGTGCCATATAAAGAAAAGCCATATTGCCTCTATTTTCTACTACATTATTCTAAGAACATAACACCACCATTAAGAATAATTTTAATAATTAAAACAAATATAAGTATAGTGGAGTCATATTCATCTGAATTGTAACTTCTAAATAGTATCAGAAATTAAATATTTTGTATGATTAACTTTGTGGTTTAAAATGCTCTGGAAAAAAATATCAGCAATAAAATTGCTTAAATATTACAAATAAACAGATACCTAGATAACCCCAAAGGGAGGACATAAATTGAATAGACAAGCTTATTAATTTTTCCAACTAAGTTGAAGGTGATTAAGAAGCATTACCCCATGATGGTTTAAATAATATTATTAGAGAGACCAATTCCAGATGGCAGGATTTCTTCAAATAGAGAATCAGTACTGGAAATGTTGATTAACTAGCACCAAAATGTCACTGGTAAAATATGACTTACAAAAGATGCCATCTCTTCTGGGAGCGATCTACATTTATGGCTGCATCGGGAATTATTTATCTGGAATCACGACCAACAGTCATTATTTTTACACTTACGTAAGTTTTGTGTCATAATGAAATCTTCATACATATCATTGTAGTAAAAACAAATTGAAATATTATTTGGTTCAAGACTCTCTAAAGACTTCTTATTATACTTATTATTTATAGATGCTACAGATATATTCTACTCTTTATGAAGTTGGGTACAAGAAACAGAGAGTAAAATGACTTCAATTTGATTGATCTTAAAGTACTCAAGGGATATGCAGAAGGAAATGTAAAAAGAGTAAGGAAGCTTATGCCGAAGAGATAGCTATTGTAACATAATGACCCCAAACTGAGCAGAAGGTATTTGAGGGTAAGGAATCAAGTGAATGTAAATAATTCATTATTTATTCATTGCACCCCTCATTGATGCCAAAGCTTCATGACCTCCTTGTTGGTCAAATCAAGATAAGACTCCATATCTAAATATTTGTTCTAAAACAAAAGTAAAACAAGACTTTAAGTGATAAAATTACAAATGAGTTTATATGTAGCATGGAGGTGAGCACATTCAAATACAGTTAAAAGAAAAACAATTGAGGAAAGCTATTTGTTTACATATCAGGGATGGTTTAAGTTGTTACAGATGATTCATTTGCCAATATGTATTTAAATATTTCAGTTAACTTTATTGCTTCCTACACCCCCCCCCACCCACAGAGAATGATTATACTAATTAATATGAGACATAGTTACCCTTCTATGATTGCTGGCATTAAACTTTGGAATAAGATCTTAGTTCAACTAATCTCAATATTTCTGGCCGGGCGCGGTGGCTCAAGCCTGTAATCCCAGCACTTTGGGAGGCTGAGACGGGTGGATCACGAGGTCAGGAGATCGAGACCAACCTAGCTAACACGGCGAAACCCCGTCTCTACTAAAAAATACAAAAAACTAGCTGGGCGAGTTGGCGGGCGCCTGTAGTCCCAGCTACTTGGGAGGCTGAGGCAGGAGAATGGCCTAAACCCGGGAGGCAGAGCTTGCAGTGAGCCGAGATCCGGCCACTGCACTCCAGCCTGGGCGACAGAGCGAGACTCCGTCTCAAAAATATATATATATATATATATATATATATATATATATATAT
>NW_016814114.1:278527-292222 GCF_001698545.2 Rhinopithecus bieti
GCTCCTTTTCTTTCCCTACTTAAATCTGAACTTTGCAGAGAAAGAGGAAACAAGCTTGACTGCATTTGGTCTATTTGTACGTAATGATATTGGAAAAGATCTTATTTCCCTCTCAAGAGACTCAACTAAATAATATTAATTTCGTATACAAAATGGAGATTAAGGAAAAGAGAAATTATACCAAATCAGAGACAATCATATACTAAGTAGGATATTGAAAAGTTTATGGTATTGTGGACAGAGTACCAAATTAGGAGTTAGCAAAGCAGGGACCTTATAACAGCTCTGTAACTATCTAGTTGTATGGCCCCGGGCAAGTCACTGAAGTTTTGTGCTTTCCATTTCCTCATGTACGAGATGAGTATGTTGAACCACCAAATGCTCTTATATTTTTGGTAGGTCATCCTGAAATGGGGCACATCAGTCTCTCAAAAATATAGCTCATTATTTTTTTCATTCATTTTACTTCTGCTCATAGCCTTTCAAATTGACTAAGTTAAAGATAAAAATGTATATTGCTTTCATTTTGCTGAAAATCAGAATTAAAGTCTTGGAGAAAAATCACCGCAATTCATTGTATGCATATAGTGACACACACAAAAAAATACAAAAATATATAAGCTCATTTCACATCCCAAGCATTACGGCATATTTAACATGTATTCTGTATCTTCCCTTTCATTAGTTTTTGCAAATTTAATTGAAAGATTAATGAGTAAATGACTTTGTATTTCTACTGTCTTTATGAAAGTTAAAGCAAAAGAGATGGCTAAAGTTATAAGAAAATAGAGAGAACCTCTATTTCAAATCTATAACATAACTGATGGATAGTTATCTAGCTTCTGTCTATATGTTTCTAATATTGGGGAATAGAACAGTATTCAAGGAATAGGGTTTATTTTTAATCAGAAATAATTACGGGAAAGTTTCTATATTGAGTTACACGTACTTCTAATGATATTTACTGCTACTGTGTTATGGTTTTTTGGCAAAATATAATAAAAATTGCATACTAACTGTGGTAGACAAAATAACATCCTTCCAAAGATGTTTGCATTCTAATCCGCAAAATCTATGCATATGTTAACTTCCATACCAAACGGAATTTGTAGATGTGACTAAAGTAGGGATCTTGAGATAAGAATATGATCCTGGATTTTCTGGGTAAGCTCAATATAATCAAAATGGTCCTTTTGAGAGGAAGACTGGAGACCCAGAATCAGAAAAAGAAGCAAGGATGACAAAAGCAGAGATTGGGGAGATGCACTTTTAAAATGGGGAAATGATGCACAAGCCAACCCATGCAGGCTGCCTCTAGAAGCTGGAAAGCAAGAAGAAATGGATGCTTCCAGAGACCTTTTAGAAAGGAATGCAGCCCTACTGACAGTTTGATTTTAAGCTCGTAAAAGTCTTCAGGTTTTTGTCTGCCAGAACTGTAATAAATTTGTGTTGTTCTAAACCATTAGGTTTGTGGTAATTTGTTACAGCAACAATAGAAACTAATACACTGGCTTATATATATTAGTAATAACTGGCAATTGCCTCATTAATTAATGTGTACAAACATAATCAGGCAAATAATGCTAGAGTCTATGATTGTGAATATGAAAACTAGAAAGACCATAGACATAAATTACAGTGTGGTCTAAGTATTATAAAAGAAGATAGCTAATATAGAAATGAAAAATTGCAGCCGGGCACAGTGACTCAAGCCTGTAATTCCAGCACTTTGGGAGGCCTAGGTGGGAGGATCACCTGAGGTCAGGAGTTCGAGACCAACCTGGCCAACATGGTGAAACCCCTCTCTACTAAAAATACAAAAAAAAAATTAGCTGGGCATGGTGCAGACGCTTGTAGTTCCAGCTACTCGGGAGGCTGAGGCAGGAGAATCGCTAGAACCGTTGGAGGCCTAGGTTGCCATGAGCCAAGATGGCGCCTCTGCACTCTAGTCTGAGAGACACAGCAAGACGCCTTCTAAAAACAAACAAACAAACAAACAAACAAACAAACAAAACTGCTTATTGAAGTAGGCTATAACTGGATTACACATAGCCCTAAGTGAATTACATGAAAAGTTTAGGTTTTCCCTGATTGACATTTATAATATAAAAAATAAATCATTTTGTTGTTAGGTAAAAATCTGCCTATAGAATCTCACCTGCAATCTAAGAACTTTTTGTTTGTTTCTTTGTTTATTTGTTTGTCTTTGAGACAGAGTCTCGTGTTTGTCCTTTTGTTGCCCAGGCTAGAGTGCAGTGGTGTCATCTCGGCTCACTGCAACCTCTGCCCTCCAGGCTCAGACAATTCTAGGCCTCAGCCTCCCGAGTAGCTGGCATTACAAGCCTGCGGCACCACGCTCAGCTAATTTTTGTGTTTTTTGTAGAGCCGTGGTTTCTCCATGTTGCCCCAAACTCCTGACCTCAAGTGATCTACCCACTTTGGCCTCCTATGGTGCTGGCGTTACAGATGTGAGCCATTGAGCCGGCCTAAGAATTTCATTTCTTTGCCATCATAGGTCTTTTAAAAGCACTGGATGAAAACTTCTTTATATTGTTTTGTAATCTACTTTTTTTGGTGAAAATACAAATAAGCAGGCTACCCGTGATTCAATACAAGGATGACTATGATTCCATCTTTTTCCTTCTCCATCGCTGTTATCAGTCAAAATGTGATCTACCAAAGGCACTGGCAAGTCTTCCAATGAAAGCAATTTTGTTTAGAAAACCAATGCATATTTCATAAAGAACAGGCAAATAAATGATGATTGCTTAGTGACACATGTCTTAAAACATATCCAGGATTTCCTCTTTCATGTGCAATTGGGAAAAAAAAAAATTTGTGTTTTTGAGTTTGCTTATTTAATTGCAGATAATTGAGAATTGCTTTTAGGTTTAAGAAAATTTATAAAGAAAATTATTGAAGAAGAATATAATTAGTTCAGGTATTAAAGATTTTCAATGTTCTAAATTATCACATGGGATAGACTGGACTATTAGTATTTATGTGGTAACTACTTTTTCAATAAATATAAATATTTACAACTGGCACTATTTTAGGAGTTGGACATAAAACATGTTTTTGTACAGTTTCTACCCTTCTGAAGTGCTTAACACTTGGAGGACCCAAAGATGTTTATTAATAATTATAGTATAGGATGACATGTCTCACAGCAGAAACTTGTATAAGACACAAAGAGAGAATGTGGCAGGATTGAGGGTGGGGGACCTATAGCAGAATGGAGCACAGAGAGAGTTCCCTGGGGACAGGAATCCTTAAAGAAAGGTTAACTAGACAATGAAGAATGAAAAAGTATTCCAGTATATGGCAATAGCATGTATGAAGTCAAAGAGATGTACAAGCCTGTGAAACACTGAAGAGCTTTTTTACATGACTTGAGTTTTTCTTATCCCTAATTATGTGAGATGCAAAAAAGGCTGATGAAGATGTAAAAGAAAGAGAGCCACTGGTGGCATTAAAATGATAAAAGTATAATTACTCAAATATTTCAGGACTTAACCTGTACCAGATTAAAAATATTTATGGAATTTAGTTATCTTAACTCCAAACAACAGGTAAAAAAACAAATTTAAAAAACACACACTTTAGTTGTACTATTAGGGGTTCTCCAGAGAAACAACCAATATATAAATTGTGTGTGTGTGTGTGTGTGTGTGTGTGTGTGTGTGTGTAGAGAAACAAAGAAAGACAGGGGCAGAGAGTGACACTCATTAAAGAATTTGGCTCACATGATTAGGTAGGTGGATAAGTCCCAGATCTTCATTTAGCGAGCTGGACACCAAGGAGAGGGTGTAGTTCTAGTCAGATGTTCTGGAGGGTGAAGAACCAGGAAGAGCCAATGTTCCAGCTCATGGATGAATGCAGGAAAAAATGGATAGCCACACTCAAAAGCAGTCAGGAAGGAGCAGTTCTCTTCTGCTCAGGTTTATTGTTCCATGCAGGCCTGCACCAGATTGGAAGAGGCTCACCCACATTAGAGAAGTTAATTTACTTTACTCAACCTACCAATTCAAATTTTAATATCCTTTGGAAGCACCTTCACATATGCATGCAAAATATTCTTTGTTCAAATATCTGGGAACTCCATAGCCCGGTCAAGTTGACACATAAAATTTACCATCACAGTAGTAAAATATTTTAAAAACTATAAGTGTCTCTATATTCTCTATCTTTATCTTCCTGTCTCTGTCTGTGTTTACGTACCTAGCTAGCTATGGGACCATCTATTTATTTTAATCATCTAAACAAAAATTACGGAGAGGAATCCCAATGCATATCTTACCTCAAGGTCTCCATGATTTTATTGTGATTGTCTCTGCTTGTTGAAATTACACTGATTGCACTCCAAGATAATTATAAGTGAAGATTCTTTGCACTGTAGATTCCATCACCATCACCATACATGCATATTAATCAATTATTTAATTTTTTATGAATTCTTTTATAATAAGTCTGTTGTTGGGGAGGTTCCCCCAAATAAAGAATCTTCTACTATAGATGACTCTGGCTTGATTAAACTGACCTTCAATTTAGCATAACCTAAAACATTTTAGTCATTTTGATTTCAGATTCGAACGATCAATGTTTTTTCAGTGTTTATTCATCTTGGGATAAGAGTAATTATTTCACTCATATCTTTCTTATATTTCAATGTCTTTCCTTCTTTCCTCCCTTCCCCACTTCCTTCCTTTATTACTTCTTCAAATCCTTTCTTTCATTATTTTATTCATTCTATAAATACAATAAAACTCCATCATAATGCTACAATTTAGGCAAAAAAGTTCAAATCATGTGTAATGGTTTGGTATGTTATAGAAAAAAATAACAAAATGACCAGAGTAAGCCTGCTATACATGTTTGATATTGGTTCCAATCATCAATTACATGACAACTGTATTACCAAGGATTTATGGTCAAAATTTTTCAATGTATTTTCAGAATGTCTGCCATGTACTTGTATCTAAGATCTAAGGATACAGCAGTGACCAAGAAGACACAAATTTCTGTCCTAAAGCTTACAAAATAGTTGAGAACAAATAATAAACAAACAAGCAAAAACATATGTAAGATAGTAAAACATCACATGGAGGGAAAACAATACAGATGAGAGAGAAACAGTGGCATATTGTAGTGCAGGGACAAATGATTGGAATCAGTATCATGGTACACACAATACTTGAAAGCGAAGATGTGACGAAGGTGGAGAAGTATTTCGTAGATACTTGAGATAAATTGTTCCAAGTAGGCAATTTTAAGTATAAATTCAATAAGCCAAGAGCATATGTGGAATGTTTGGAAAAGGGCAAGAAGGATAGTGAACTTCAACTAGAAGGAGCAAGAATGAGACCAGCAGGAAATGAGATCAGTGATTTATCAGAAGGTTAGATCACATGGATCTCTGTGGGTGGTTTTAAGAATTCTGATTGACATGGAAAGATATTGTGAGTTTTGAGCACAGATGTGACATGACATGATTTATGTCTTAAAAGAACCATTTTTGCCTTCTGTGGGAAAAATTTGCTTTTGGTGGTAAGGGAGGGAGTTAAGAGAGCAGGTGATATAAAATAACTAGGTTAATGTTGACATTAGCTAAAATGGAAGAGTCATGGATGACTCCAAATTTTTTGGCTTGAGCCAAAAACTTCCCAAAATTTTCACAACTGGAAGGGAATATGTTTCTTAAGATGGGAAATTTTGGTAAATGAGAGAGAAGATCAGGAGTTTGATTTTGAACATGTAAGTAAGTTTGAAATGTTTATTAGACATCCAAGTGGAATTGTAGAGTAGGCAGCTGTTATTTGAAGTTCAGGGGAGATGTCTGAATGGAATATATCATTTTGAGAATCATTAGTGTGCAGACAGTTTTTAAGCCCATGAAACTGGAGAATTCTGAGGAGTTTTGCTGTAAAAGAAAGGAGAAATAAAGTATACCTAGAGGAGAAAATGGCGTCAGACATGTTTGTTTTTGTTAATGTCTAAAATGGAAGAAATAACACTCTACTATGATGCTGATTGGAACGATACATGAGAGATTTGTTTTAAAATGGGAATGCAGAGACTTCCTTTAGAAGAACAGGTGGGAAGACAAAGTATATGATACAAATATTGTTGGCAGTTCAGCTAAGAGTGTGTGAGTGCGTGGAAGCTCCCTTGTAATTGCTTTCATTTTCTCGGTGAAATAGGAAGCATGGTCAGCAGCTGAGAGGGAGGATGAGTTATCTGTAGGGAGAAGAAAAGAATAATGTCCTGAAAACTGCAATTAGGAGCAAGGAGGACAGCTTTTCACACTGCCAGGCTCAGTGACAGAAGTGTGGCAAAGGGTTTGAGAGTTCTTTTGGGGCAGCTGTGTGTTCAGAGGAGAATCAGATTTCAGTAGAAGTTAAAAGGTGAAAAATATTTTCAGAGAAATGAGCAGACATGAGGAAATGTCACTAATGATTGATTGTGAGTTCCTCACTTGTTGCAGTCTGAACTAAATCGGTAATGAATCTTTCATATGCATTTAAAGACAAGCCTGAGTTTTCCCCAGGAACTAGTTTTTTTTTTCACTGACCCTATGAAAAGGTTTAGTTAGTCCAATTTTCTTCTGATGTGGAAAATGCACAAAGCCATAAACTAGTTGGAGGGCATTCAACACAAAATATAATACAAAGTGGGAGGATGTATCACTCCCTTCCTTCTCACTCTGGGCCAGATTTACCCTAGGTGGTTGTGTTAGTGCATTCTCACACCGTGGTGAAGAAATACCCAAGACTGAATAATTTATAAAGGAAATAGGTTTAATTGACTCACAGTTCCACATTGCTGGGGAGGCCTCAGAAAACTTACAATCATAGCAGAAGGCAAAGGAGAGGTGGGCACCTTTTTCACAGGGTGGCAGGACAGAGTGACTGCAAGCAGGGAAAATGTCAGATGCTTATAAAACCATCAGATCTCATGAGAACTCACTCACTATCTTGAAAACACCATGGAGGACACTACCCCCATGATCCAATCACCTCCACTTGGTCCCACCCTTGACATATGGAGATTATGGGGATTATAATTTGAGGTGAGATTTGGGTGTGGACACAGCCAAACCATACCATTCCACCCCGGCCCTTCCCAAATCTCATTTCTTTTCATATTTCAAAACCAATCATGCCTTCCCAACAGTCCCCCAAAGTCTTAACTCATTCAGGCACTAACTCAAAAGTCCAAACTCCAAAGTATCATCTGAGACAAGGCAAGTCCCTTCTGCCTATGAGAATAAAAATCTAGAGCAACTTAGTTACTAGATACAATGGGAGTACAGGCATTGGATAAATGCTCCCATTCCAAATGGAAAACATTGGCCAAAACAATGGGGCTATAGGCCCCACGCAGCTCTGAAATCTAAAGGGCAGTCTGTAAACCTTAAGCTTCCAAAATAATCTCCTTTGACTCCATGTCTCACATCCAGGTCATGCTGATGCAAGTGATGAGCTCCCATGGCCTTTGGAAGCTCCATCCCTGTGGCTTTGCAGGGTACAGCCTCACTCCCAGCTGCTTTCAGTGGCTGGCATTGAGTGCCTGCAGCTTTTCCAGGTGCACAGTACAAGCCGTCAGTGGATTTACCATTATGGGGTCTGGAAGATGGTGGCCCTCTTCTCACAGCTCCACAAGGTAGTGCCCCAGTAGAGACTCTGTATGGGGCTGCAACCCCACATTTCCCTTCTGCACTGCCCTAGCAGAGGTCTTCCATGAGGATTCCACTTCTGCAGCAAACTTCTACCTGGACATCCAGGCATTTCCATACATTCTCTGAAATCATTCTACATTGCTGGGGAAGCCTCAGGAAACTTACAGTTATGGTAGCAGGTAAAGGAGAAGCAGGCACCTTTTTCACAAGGCAGCAGGATGAAGTTAGTGAAAGCAGGGGAAACACCAGATGCTTATAAAACCATCAGATCTCATGAGAATTCACTCACTATCATGAGAACAGCATGGGGAGGGAAACCGCCCCATGATCCAATTACCTCCACCTTGTCCCACCCTTGAAACATGGGGATTACGAGAGTTACAATTTGAGGTGAGATTTAAGTGGGGACACAGAGCCAAACCATATCAGTGGTCATATTTTACTCAAGGGAAGACTCATCCATTGAGTGTTAGAGGTGGATATGATATAACTATGAAAGAAGGGCAGAGTAGACAGCAGGTAAGACTGTATATTTTAACAACATTTAGTCAAAACTCCACACTGAAAATTCCCTTGGAACATCTTTAAAGCAATGTAAAAATTAACCCACGTCTAAGAGAATGTATTATTTCTGCAGCCCCCTGCGAGACATACAGAAGAATAGGGTTCACTTTTGTTCATTCTAAAATTCTAAGACCAAAATAAAATTTAATTTAAATATACTACGTTAATGGAAATAAACTTGTCATTTGTTACATTTAGCAATTTATTTCTGCTCTAACTCATGCCTAAAGAGACGTGGATCACATATGACTCTTAATCTATTATACAATGTCTTTCTAATTATCCAACAAACATAAAAGAAGAAAAATGTTAACTTTAGTTTTATGTGACTAAAGCAAGAAAAAAAAAAAAAAAAAGACCTATGTGACATTCTTCCCATTTCCCTTGCTATGGGATGATATAATAGAATGAAAGGAGTACGTAAAGTACTGCAATGTTGTTGAGCTATAAATCTGAAAGTGAAAAAATTCAAGTGCCTGTCTGTGTGAGCATATATATGTTTGGCGTAAAAGAGCAAGAGTTTGATCTGGTAACTACTAAAGAGTGAAACCTCAATGATCAAAACTAATTACATTAATTCTAGAAAAAGTAAGTGAGTGACATAAATTACATAATTTTTTTAATGTACTTTATTATTTATAAATTACATAATAACCTAAGATAATTCTATGAATTTTATTTGAGCTGTTGTCTTAAACATATTCTTAAAACTCATTGAAAAACTAAATGAGGTGACTTTCAAATTATCCTATCAATTAAATACACATAACAATTTAAAATTATTTTTTCATATAATTTAAAGTCCTACTGAAAATTTCATTTACTCTAAGAAAGCTCATACCTTTTCTTCTCTGTATCTTATCTTTAATCTTTGTGGGAATTATTATGTGGTTCAAATGATGCAAAATTATAATAAATAATTTTTTTTTGTTTGAAATTACAATAAAAGACTTGTCTCATTTGAAGCATGTTACTTCTCTCCAAATCACACGTTTCTCCATAATACAATTGGGAAAATAATACTTCCCTCAAGGGACTACATAAACATTAAATCACATAACATTTTGAACTGAATCCACTGCCCTGGTATTTAGTAAATGCAAGATAAACAGTAACTTATTTTTCAGTAAATTAGTCTTCAAAAAATATTGCTCATGCTATATGTTCTACCTTGTAACTAATGTACTAAATCTGTAACCTGATGTTACCTATTCAGTTCATCTTATTCAACTTTACATGATTCCAGTATATGTTATGAGAAAGAAACAAAGTATAAACATATTATTTTTCATAAACTCTCTACCTGTTCCTAACCCCTCTTCATGAAGTTTAATGTTTTCAGGTTAATTTATGAAGCAATGATGTTAAAGTGTTTATGTTCATGAGAAAAAAAGAGAGAAAAAAAAAAACACAAAGACCCTTCTAAACGTAAAAGGCTATATTTGATGGAACAAATCATGAGCACAACTATTAAAAAAATATAGCAACCATTGATTTGCCATGAGAGTTGACTAAAGAGAGGTGAAAGGAAGCCATTTTAAATATTCTGTCTTTTGGTGAAACCCTGTGTCTACTAAAAAGTACAAAAAAACTAGCCGGGTGAGGTGGTGGGTGCCTGTAGTCCCAGCTACTCGGGAGGCTGAGGCAGGAGAATGGTGTAAACCCAGGAGGCGGAGCTTGCAGTGAGCTGAGATCCGACCACTGCACTCCAGCCTGGGCAACAGAGCCAGACTCTGTCTCAAAAAAAAAAAAAAAAAAAAAAAAATCTTTTTTATTCACAGATCATCTATACATCACTTCTGCTATTAAAAATTCTTTTGCATAAAGTAGGATAGAATTCAACTAACAAGTGATCCTTAATGTCCCTCCCAATTCTGAAATGTATTTTAATCCAACAAATCTTTGCTGAGCACATGTTCAGTTCAGGTCTCCCAGATGTTGTGATTTTAGTTTGTTCCAACTCTCTATGCTCTTTTTGTACTCATGAGCCATTTGGTATTTATTCATAATCACAGTCAGTATTGAAGGAAAAGAGAAATACAAACAGATCTAAATGTGACTTTTTGTTCTGACTCTTAAGCAAGGTAGAATATCTCCAAAAACTCAAAAATTAACTTAAAATGACCATTTTAATAATCACGTGAAAAGTTTCTCCAACTGCTATGGTGAAAATGTTTCAAATGAGAAAAGTGTTGATTATAATCGCCTAATTCATTTTATTTAATTATAAATGCTTTCATATTCTTCCATTTTAATAAAAGATGTTAATTCTACCTTCTGAAAAATTGTTAAAACACATAGTTTGTATAACTACTACTGAGATTTCCAGAGTAGTTTTTTACTCTGGAAATTTCTAGTTTACTATCACCTAATTTTTATTGAAAGCATTGTTTAGGGCAAATTATTCAGGAAAGGTTTTAAAATTGTCCACGAGCTAGGGGATATATACACCTATAAAGGCACCTTTCCACTTTGTATTGCTTCTAATAAAATATACCTTACTATCAAACCAAGTAAATCTTTAATGTATGTGTTAAGAGTTTTGAGATTCTTAGAATAATTTAGATTCTTAGAAGGGAAGAAAGGAAAAGTTATATTTCTTGGAGTCCATTATATGGTAAAGACTTCAAATTATTTTTCTAATTTACAGAATATACCATAGTGGTTAAAAACTCATGATATGGAGATGATATTTTTGAGTGTATACTTATTAGCAGTAAAATCTTGAGAAATTACAAACTTCTACAAGCCTCAGTTTACTTATATACAAATTTAGGGAAAAAATGAAGCCTGACTTATAAGATTATTATGGGAAGTACATGAGATACTAGTTTCTGGCAGCATCTAAAACACAACAAGACAGAAATAAGCAAAAACACTAACACCAATTATAGCCTGATAGCTAATTCTATTACTGTATTAGTATTTGTATCTGTGTGTAATTGTCTCTTTTTAGGTTACCAATTATGTAAATCCTCTCCATTTGGTGAAAAAGGCATGGGTGCAGCTAAAAATCAGCAATAGTCTGTCCAGTCTTGGGCAGCTGTCCAGGGACCAGATGGTCACTACAGTCTACCTGGATACAATGTAGTTCAGCTACTGATAATACCAGGTCAGAGTTCCTTAAGTGGGATTTAAATACAAAATGGAGTAATTTAAAATTATTTAATCAGATAGAGCAAGACTCTGTCTCAAATAAAATTGTTTAATCCTATATTTGGTAAATTTATTTTAAAATAATAACAGAAATACCCACACATCACCAATTGCAAATTGACTGTATTGTTTTGGAGTGTTTTGGAGACTTTCATGTCTCAATCTTATGTTCTTTTCTACTCTCTCCTTATTAATTATTCAAAGACATTAAAATCTCCCATTAG
This sequence comes from Rhinopithecus bieti, assembly GCF_001698545.2. Taxonomy (NCBI): domain Eukaryota; kingdom Metazoa; phylum Chordata; class Mammalia; order Primates; family Cercopithecidae; genus Rhinopithecus; species Rhinopithecus bieti. The sequence goes on from NW_016814114.1 coordinate 290,150, forward strand.
AATTTAATAATGTCCACTTAAGTATAGCTAGACTTTTGTTAACTTGTAGAAAATCCTTAAAAGTTTGCTATTTTTTTCTTCTGTCGTTTCTTTCTTACTTTGCTTTTTTTACATGCTCTTTCTTTGATTTTTGCATAATCTTTGTTTCCCTGATATTTTCAACTCTCTGTGTGTGGGTACTAAGCTGCGTTCCTCCCTGTGTCTCCTGAATATTCTTTCCTCAATATAGTAGCCTCTGTGCAATGGGCTACATTCTGCTACCTTCCCCTTACTTCTGCTATCTCTTGTGATAACTCTGAGCTGTGTGGAAATAGCAATCTCTGTTGAAATCATTGTACTCTTTGTTGTGTTACAAGCATTAATAATAAGTGGTTTACCTTTTCTGTGACAGTGGTTACTTGTAGTTTCAAATGACATTTTGCTGGCTGCAATGAGACTATTTTTATCCTCAAGAAAACATTGATATTTTGACAGAAAAGACTGGCTGTAAGTCAACTGCCAAAAAAAACCTGTTCCCTTAAAAAAAAAATACAGCCAACTATTTCATATGTTTTAAAGATTTCTCTATCCACCGCAAAAAAAAGACATATTTTAAAAACTGAAAACTTTTGTTTTAATGTTTTACTATTAATTATATAGTGTCCACAGGATGTTGCTTATATTTCCATAGAAATAAAAGCATCAGCATACAGATAATAAGCTTAATTTCATTTCTGAAACTAAATGCATGTATGTGATTTAGCCAGATATTTACTTTCTATCCATGAGACTATGTAAGTGTGTTAATGTGTCACTGTAAGTGTTAATATAAATGTTTTCTGACAATATCCACACCACTGTCCCCAAACAGCAATTGTTTACCTAGGAGAAGTCTAGATGTAGAGTTAATTTCAGATAATTGAAATAATTTGCTTCCTGTGGAGCAGGGATAATTATATGATTTACTTCCGTCTTTACAGCATGTCCCTGCACAGACCATGAACTGATGAGTTTATATTGGCTTCTCATTGTTGAGTTAAAGTCGTAATCAACTCAGGAGACAAGTGCCATGGTAAAGGTGACTGAGAAAGAGCTTTCTGACATCTCTTTTATGAAAGATAGAATGAAGAACCCTGAAGAACAACAAAAATGTTATTTCACGTTCCCAATTTAACCTGCACCATTTTCTAGAGAACATGGCTCAGAAATACATCAGGAACATTCCCTAGTACATGGGGCTTATACTCTAGTTGTGAACCCAGGACCAAACAAAGAAATAGATAAGCAAACGTCAAAACTATCTAGTATTTGCAAACTGTCTGCCACAAGCCTGGTTCGGAGCACAGGCATCCGTTGGTTGTAGGGTTATGTACCATTAGTAGACCCTGTCAGAATTAGGTTAAAGCAGTGCTTTGTTTCGAGAAACCCAGCAGAAGCACAGCAATACATTGACAGAACACTATGGGTCCTTATAACCTGGATAAGAGGAATTTTATAGCATCTCCACAGCGACATAAAATTATGAAAGAAGAGCCATTGTTTCAATGTCTAAAACTAAAAAGTGAGGGTAAAACTGGTCCAATTAAGGGATCAGGATCTCTAAGACACTCCTTTAGTAACTATGAAATTATTGAGCTGAGGAATGATATAAAGATATTTACAGCTTAGTTACCCTACTAAAAATAATTAGCAATCAGAAGGTTGATGTCAAATAATATACTTTGTGTGGAAACACTCAAAACCCTCGAAAATCCATTTACCCCCTCATGCACTAATTCCTTCCACAAACACGACCAAGTGCTAGTCATTGGCAAAAATAAATAAATAAATAAATAAAATTTAAAAAATTTAAAAAGCATTAAACATAGACCTGATAATGGGTGAAAATAATTGTTAAATTTGTCAATGTCTTTTTTTTTTTTTTTTTTTTTTTCATCTACCATGATCCAGCCACTAAATTTTTTGTTAGTGGTATAGAACCTCTACGAGTTAGGGAAAGGAGAAAAGCTGACTACTGGAGAGTCAATAACAGCCATGTATATATGCAGTGTAAACGGGGTCTTGAAGCTAAACAAATTAAAAAAAAAAAAAAAA
>NW_016814114.1:295122-299173 GCF_001698545.2 Rhinopithecus bieti
AAAAAAAAAAAAAAAAAAAAAGGAAATGAACCAAAGTGCTCGGACTGTAATAATCTTTTTGAAGGGTGAATGGTCTTAGCTATATTATTTCAAAATCCTTGGGGAAATAGTAGAAGAAAGCAAATTTACTTTCCATCTGCTCCTTTTATCAAAACTGCCAACAATCAGAAACTGACTTTAGAAAAAAATGAAAAATTCCACACAAAATCCTTGTCTGCGACCTCATCTCTCTTTCTAGTCCTTCTTGATACTTTCTACTGTAGGCCTATTAAAATTACCATTCCCACATATGTGCCTTTGGAGTCTTCATTCCTTTGCTTTACAATATTAATTTAGCCTGGAAGACCAATTGTTCTACTCTTTAACTCTTAAAGCCTGCTGATTTTTCATAGTTTCACTCAACTATTTCTTCTTCCCCCAGGCAGAATTGACTTTTCTTTCCATGGCTCCTATGATGGTTAATTTTAAGTGTCACTTTGACTGGACAGACAGACAGACATTCAGGTAGCTGGCAAAACATTATTTTTAGGTATGGTTGTGAATATGTTTCCACAAGAGATTAATATTTAAATCAGTAAACTCAGTAGACAATACCTACCCTGGACAATGAGTGAGCCTTGTCCAATCCCTTGAGACCCCAGAAGAACAAAAAAAGAGGAAGGATGAATGTACTCTCTCTTCAATTGGAACATCTATGCTCTCCTGCTGCAGACATTGGACATGGAATCTCGTGGTTCTCAGGCCTTTGGCCTCCAGGGCTTACACCAGCACCCTGCCTGATTTGCAGGTCATCAGTCTCAGACTAAATTACAGCACTGGGTTTCCTAGTTCTCCACTGCAGATGGCATGCCTTGGGGCTTTGGGCTTCTACAATTATATAAGCCAGTTCCCGTAAACAATCACCTCTCATACATCCATATGTACCTATTGTTTCTGTTTTTCTGAAGACCCTAATACAGCCCCATAGCACTATTTTTTTTTCATTTCTTCTATAACATTTAAACAGCCTATTTTTTTAGAGTCGTTTATGTAGGTATCCAATTCTCTCATGAATGCCTCAAGGCCAGAAATTCAATCCACTTTATTTTTGCCATTGCTGCAGAGGAGGCACACTGTAGCTAGTTCGATAAGTGGTTGTGGAAGGAATTGAGATCTATCAAGATCTATAAACCCACTTTCTATGGTACATACAGTCTATATTCAATATACCGTGCAGCTTTCTCCACAAGTGAGAGAAGGGTCTAAGCTTTTGAACATAGAGATGGCTTTAGAAAGTAATTACATGTAAAAAGCAAAATGGAGCCCTGTCGAGAATAAATAAAGCCTTGTTTCTTGTAGTTGTGAACATTTTATATCAAGACCCAACCTGAAAAAACTACTAGATTGTGCTTCAAAGCACTGTAAGTTCTAGCCCCGGGTCTATAATGTTGTCTAAGACATTTATCATCATTGAGTTCTCTGGACTCAGTGTTCTTATCTGAAAATTGAAGGAGTTAGATATAATCATTTTTAAAATGTTTTCCAAACCAAGATCCTAAAGTCTACTCTCAAGAATTAGCCAATGAAAGATAACAGACATTTCAGTCAGACAAGATAATCCACTGGAAAGTACTATTGATCAAGTAGTAGAAAGGGATGTATTTTTAATATTATGATCAATGCACTAATTTTCAGTTTTGCCACTGAAATGTATGAAAAAATAGCAGAATCAACAGCATTATGATAAGACATTGAGTATTCACAAAGAGATAATTTCTACTATAAAGTGAGATTTTTAATACCCTTCTGGAAATATCACAAGTCTATCTCCTAATGGGACAGAAACATTCAATCTGTTCATGGAGCAGTAGGTGCCACATTATCATTACTTTCACAAAGGAAGATGAAAGCAGTAAAATCAAATGCCGAAGACTTGAAAGAAATTGAACATAAACTTTAAAAATATTAGTTATGCCACAGCTATAGATGTACAAGGGTAAAAGATCTGATTTAAAAGAAATAAACTTTGAACTAAAAGTTTACTTTAAAAAATTATCTTAAAGTCAAGTTTATATTTATATATTACAGTTAAATATAATACATGTGTATATATGCCATATATAAAATATATAAAGACACACACATATACATCCTAAAATTATTAAAGCAAAACTAATTTGTATTGTCTACCTACTGGGACATAAACTACAAACAAAAAAGATTCCTTTAGTTCTCATAGGAACAGTCCCCATTCTCCTAACAACATGATTAATAATAAGTGAACAAAGAGAAATTAAGAAATGATCTGACCAAATTTTTATCATCTCTGGTTCTCGAACTATAATATAAATATAGACATCTTCAGGTCACTAAAGCTTGTCTAAGTGGCCCTCAAAATATCTTTAATATTGAAAACAATACCATATACCCAATTAAGTTACTTATTCATTTTAACTCACCATGTTTTCTGAACTTTATTCTGGAATTTTTGCATCTTTAGAAAGCATTGAAAATGTAGCCTTGCCATCAAAGATCTGTCAACAGGTGGGGCTGTTCTCTAATTTGCAACAAGAACATGATTTTACCAGAAGACTTGAAAATGCAGACTTCTTCATTCTGAAGTCTTCACAAAATTTTCTATGCAAATTGCAATTTCATATTTGGCAGAAACCAGCTGAAAAGAAAACCATAGGGTCACCCTCAATTCTAACGCAAAAGCTATTCCAAATATCTTCCACATTCCACATTCAAGCAATCACCAATCCCTGTGTCTGCACCAATAATCTAATTTAAATCAGCCCTTCTATTCCAGTTCTTTCATTACTGCTCTGGCTTAGATCCTCATTTCTCACCAGACCAGAACAATTGATGCCCACTTCTCTCCTATACTGTATTTTTAATAATACCTGGCCATCAGCACTGCTGTGAGCATAATCTTTCCAACGATGGCTAAAAATGTAATTATTTCAGAATCCCACTCAAAAGTCATCAAAACAGTTTCATTATCTCAGAACAAAACCTAAACTCCTTTATATGGCATACAGAGGCTTTCAAAAGCTGGCTGTACATGGCTCATCTGCCATCACTCAGCTACTTGCACTTTATACACAGCAGTAATGTGCTTTAACATTCAAAACATGATTTTTGTCATGCCACAGTCTATTATGTATGCGCTATCCCTCAGGATGAGAATATCCTCCCCTCCATGTTATTCTGCCTTGAAAACTCCCACCCATGCTTCAGCTCAAATTGTTCCTCTTGCATGAAGTGTACTCCAGCAGAAAATCGGGTGGGGGGAGCATGGTCCTTTTCTTCTTTTGTATTTGGGGAAATCATTATAAAAGCTAACTTTACTATGATTTTCCTATGCTTGTGTTTGTCTCCCCAGTAGAAGGTGAGCATCTAAAAGACAAGAATCAGAGTCCTGTCTTCATTATCTATATCCCCAGAGCCTGGCAGAATGCCTGACAGGAAGTAGGTACCAGTAATCATTTGTAAAAGGAGTAAGAAAGAAAAGGAGGAAAGAGGGGGAAAAGATTAGAGAAAGTAGGGGTAGATGAAAGGTAGAAAGAAAAGAATTAATTCATTAGGAGAAAGTGGTGTTTAGACAAATTACTTTGTCTTCATCTTCTCCTCACTATTTTCCGTTCGCTACTTGAAATATTTTTATAGTGATATCTGAAGTAAATAAATGCCAAGAATAATCTTAAAGTAAAAAGAAAAAGGCCGGGCACAGTGGCTCATGGCTGTAATCCCAGCACTTTGGGAGGCCGAGGCAGGTGAATCACCTGAGGTAAGGAGTTCGAGACTAGCCTGGCCAACATGGTGAAGCCCCATCTCTACGAAAAATATAAAAAATTAGCTGGGTGTGGTAATGCACACCTGTAGTCCCAGTTACTAGGGAGGCTTAGGCAAGAGAATCGCTTGAGCCCAGGAGGCGGAGGTTTCAGTGAGCGGAGATCATGCCACTGCACTCCAACCTGGGCGACAGAGTGAGACTCCATCTCAAAGAAAGAAAAGAAAAAAGAAAGGAAAGGAAAGGAAGGGAAGGGGAGGGGAGGGGAGGGGAGGG
>NW_016814114.1:300397-321652 GCF_001698545.2 Rhinopithecus bieti
CAAGTAGCTGGAACTACGGGGTTTCACCGTGTTAGCCAGGATGGTCTCGATCTCCTGACCTCACGATCCGCCCGCCTCGGCCTCCCAAAGTGCTGGGATTACAGGCGTGAACCACCGCGCCCGGCCAGAATGTTCCCATTCTTAATCTCTGTGCTTCCTGATTTCACTTGACTGCCTTGTTATCTTTCGTAAAATTCTACGAATCAATTCACAACAAAATCATCATTCTTTAAAAACTCCAGTGATTCAGTGATTTCTGAGAATGATAAGGAACTGTTGCTTTTTGTTCACATATTAGTGAAATTTGTTAAATCCTATAACATTCTTCCTCTCAAACTGAAGTCATTGAGAGACAGGGACAATTTTATATAGCGGGAGTAGCTAATATGAAGGTAATGAGAAAACACAGTATTGGAATAGAAGTTAGTTTTCTTTTGCCTTTTCCATATAAGTGGCCTTAAAAAAGCAAGGGTATATGGAATACTAGTGGGATATATGAGGAAGGGGTACCAACGCTTTTTTTTTTTTTTTTTTTTTTCAAAAAAAAAAGAGGGGAAGTTTTTTTTCGTTTCAGTTTCCTTTACTAGATGATACCCCATTCCTAAGATCCAGAATTGAAAATAGTGCTACACATTATCTACACTATGGACTAAACACTATTCTGTGGGTTAACTGGAAAACCTAAGCTCACTTTGGAACATTATTTCTGTGAAAGCTATCTTCTCTGACTTGGAAATCTCTCACAACATAATTCTTTATGGTGTGAAGTTTTCTTCTAGATGAGGAGAGCAATTGTAAAAAGGATGCGATGGGACGATTCAAACTAGTGCCAAATGCATCATGTAGGTAGAGAAGCTATGAAGTCATAGGATTAGGAGATTTTAAAAAACATGTGGACTCACACAAAGTTATTTGCCGTTCACTCTAGTACTCAAGCTTATAGTGACTAGGCAGAATGGCAAGCCACTCATTTTGTTGCTTCAGCTGCCTTGTTAAAACCAATGCATCATGGAACTACTGTTAGGTCAAGAAAATAAACCAACTGGCTAGTTGGCTTCCTGAAACTTGAAACTTCCAAAAGGAGAAGTTAAGGGCTTTCTTCGTATGTTTGATCCAAAAATAAGAGGCAACCAACCTTTCAGGAGAAGAGTCAGTGGTAAAAGGGAAAAGAGTGAGAGTGGATGCTGGGGGCGGAAGAATACTCTGAAGAATGACTGCCGTATACCACCTCCCCCAACTCCTCTAAAGGAAAAAAAAGTTATTTGTTACCATTCCTGTTTCTCAGGATATGTCAGGGCAAAGAAACACAGGCCAGGGTGGGAAAATGGTCTGCATCTCCATGGTATGACTGTGTAACACAGTTCCCAAGCCAATTTCTGTTTCTGCTGATAAGTTTTCCCACTTTCAGACCATGTCCTTAAAATGATTGGTGTTTATTCCTTTCGTCCTCCAGTTACTTTCCTTTTTTTTTTTTTTTTTCACTGACTAGGATGGAAGTAAAAAGGCAGGACCTTGAGCAGTCACCTTGGATCCCGAAATGAAAGTGTTATGTAAGTGGTTAGCAGAACCCTTTGTGACCAGCCCTGAACAATTGATCTTTTGACAGTTACATGAGGGAAAAATCAACTTCTCCCTTTCTTAAGCCACTGTTTTTTATATTACCTTTTTTCTCTTTTTGCTACAGCAGCTTAGACTGAATTCCAACACAGTAAAGTTGAAGGCAAATCACTTATAGCCACAGAGGTCGTGGTATTTGTTTTTTTGTTTTTTGGTCAAAATGAAATGAGAAATTGTCAGAGTTTTGAATAGGGAAGACATTTAAGGGTAGGCATGAGTACACAGTTGGACTACAACTCAGAAATATAAACAAGAAACCCAAATTCCTGAGTGATTTAGATATAGATATAGTATGTTGAAATCCTGCTGTGTGTTAGATCCCAAAAGAAATAGGTAGTGTAAAAGATAAAAATGTGAAGGGCAATATACAGCCTGGAGGAATTTTAATATGAATAGCAACTGGTGGAGGTTAATGAGCAAACATGATAAAAGAAACAGAGAAGTAGAGAAATAAAATGCTAATGAAACAACCACACTTGCCCTAATTTCTATAGCAGACATTCAGAATATTTCCCTTTGGGAAACTTACACTGTACTTATTTTTTTAATATCTGAATTTTATCCAATGATCAGATATAAGAAATATATCAAACCCAAACTGCTAACAATAAAAAAGGAAAAGTATTTTCAACACACATACACTCTTCAAAATCAGAAAGACACCTGCCAAAATTAAGCCCTCATATCAGTGTATTAACTAGAAATATGAGAGCACCAAGCCAGGATCTCAGTAAAGACCTCCAGATGCTTTGGTAAGTGTCAAATAGAATGTCAGGGCTCACTCTCTCTTCCCTTGCTCTAACTAATTGGTTTTCTGTCATCTTGTACATTTTCCTAACTCCAGATCAGCACATAACATGAAAACATTTCCCCACAAGCTAAGCCATTTACCTTTTAGTAAGTGGATACTTATCAATCAGTGCCCTGAATGGGAACGAATGGCAAATTCAAACAAAGAACTTTAATAAAGGATTCATTTACCAAAGTATGAGAAGGACCCGGCACAGTGGCTCACACCTGTAATCCCAGCTCTTTGAGAGGCCAAGGCAAGTGGCTCGCTTGAGCGTAGGAATTTGAGATCAGCCTGAGCAACATAGTAAGCCCTTATCTGTAGCACAAAAAAAAAAAAAAAGAAAGAAAAAAGAAAAAAGAAAAAAAATTAGCCAGGCTTGGTGACAGCTACTCAAGAGGTCGAGGCATGAGGATACCTTGAGTCCGGGAGATCAAAGCTGCAGTGAGCTATGATTGCACCACTTCAGCAGAGCAAGACCCTGGCTCAAAAATGAATAAAGTAATAAATAAAAATGAAAATGAAAAATAAAAAACATATGAGAAGGTTAAATAAAATCAACAAGAAATGTTACAGCACCACGGGGCTAATAGCAGAAGAGAACAACTACTATCCCAAGCTTAATGAAAGAAGGGGAGTTAGCTATCTAAATTGGAAAGGTATACACCTTTTGGAGAGGCTCATGCAAAATAAACTAGGACTTTTGGCAAACGCAGATAATTAAGGGAATAAATATATGGACTTCATTTTCCTCCTGTCTTTGATGTTCTACAGTATCTCCCATTTACCAAATACAACCAAAAGGCAATGATCAGCCCCTCTCCCCACAAACACATTGCAGGAGGTGAAGAGTAAAGAATGGATCTGGAGATGCAAATTGAAAATATATGACTCTTCAGTACATAAAATATATGCCTCTTCAGAATATATTTAGAAAATATATAACCTCTTCAATTTGGTTTAGTGGGATGGGTACTATAAATAAACATGTTGTGTTATTTGAACTAATGACAAAGTAGAGTAAATTGAATCTATGAACAATATCTTAGCTTTTCCCTGGAATGAGATATTTATGGTTCTTGGTTTGATACCCAGTGACACTAAACTCTGCATAAAGATATAGGACATCTGGGCTTGTACGTTTCTGCCAGATGGTGTGGGATGCTCAAAGATCTGGATAGCTAATTTTACACAATAACTGCTTCTAATAGGAGTTTTATATTGAAACCTCTGACATTCTTTTACCAGCAGTTGTACTGCCAAGTCTGGCTACAATAAATGTGCATGACTTAATGGCTAATTCTCCAGAAATATCACATTTTTTTCCTTCCTTCGAAATCTTTGTCCTGTTTTGCAGCTCACATTTTAATTCCACAACATTTTATTCTTCTTTTGATTGTTTTCTGCCCTGAAGGATCTTTCCCATTAGCCTGGGTGTTTATATACTATTGTGCATTTATTCAGGTTATTTGAAGATAATTTTTGCCAAAACTAACAAAAGCACTGTTTCCTAAGTACTAAGGAAATTCCAATTGATCCTTCTGTACTTTCCTGGGGTCCTTTAGTACCCTTTAAACAATTGCTGCTCTCTCCTAAAAGAGTTACTGTCATTACTATTTTCTTTGCTTTTAAACTTCACCACAATTTAAAGAGGTTTGAATGATCTTCCCTCTTTAAGCCAGAACATAGACTTGAGTGTCTTATACTGACTAATTTGCTGTCACAGAAATGCTTCTTTATACTTTACCCACACGACAGGACATACCCTCAAATAAATGAGAGAGGTTATGGCAAAATGCCAGTTCCCTTGAAGTATTGCCTTTCATCTAACCCAGTTTCTACTTTCTTCCCTTGGTTTGTACCAACTTGCTTAAAATAAAAATGGGTTTCTCTTGTATACTGTCAGCTGATATTCTCGTATTTAGTTTTACTTTCTTTAACTCAGAATTAAATGAGCATTTGTGGAAAGAATCTACTTGCAAGGAGTGGAGAGCAAAATTCCCAGGTCCTTTTCTTCATGATTGTGAGGTGAAAATAGCAATAACTTTCATAGTTTAAACAATAATTTCTTTTTTTTTCCTAAAAACAAAGTTTAGAAAGTGCAAACTGCTTGATAATGGTGAAGGTCCATTTAAAGTACTACATAGTTAATCAACAGAAACATGAAACTTTATTGCTGAATATTTTAAAACACATTGTACTTTCAATTAAATTTTTTACTTTCAGTCTTTCTCTTATAAATTTGTAAAAACATATTCTATTCTCAATTAATGTATTTTCCAATTAAAATTCTTCAAAATTCCTCCAATCTCCTAAAGATAAACTGCACACCCTTTAGTGGGGTATATAAAACCCGTATGCTGTTTTCTAATTTCATTTATTGCCTTTTTCATTCTACCACACACTCCAGCAATATTCAACGTTTCCCAACATGCTTTTCCTCACACCCCCATGTTTTAGTACTTGCTGTTCTCTTGGCCATACTTTCCTTAAACTTTCTTCCACATACATATACAACCACCATCACCACCTACAATCTGCTTCAAGACTAATTTAGGAATCTCTTCTATAAAGCTTTGCTCAGTGTTAACTGAACTGAGAAGAAAATCAACGATCAGACATATCAATGAAAGTGAAAGCTGTGCAATATAAGCATAAACTTTATTTTCACTACTACTTATTGAATATCTGTATGCCCAGGCACTGTACTAGCTACTGTGGTATTAACATGAATAAGGAGAGTCCACTCCTTCTAGGACATGGTTATCCTTGATGAAAAAAACTCATTTGTAAGTCAGTATTTACAATACATTTAATAACTGTTATGTTGGCAGTGTAAACGGAAAAAAAAAAAAAAAAAAAAAAAAAAAAAAAAAAACTAAAATGAAACTCTTCCTTTCCTCACTTTCAACAGATAACAGGGTAGGTTTCCAATCCCATATGAGGAATTTATTAAAGGGATGAATGTAAGTGTCCTCCCAGCTCTTTTGGTCTCCTTATCAAAACCAGTGATACAGAAAGGATATAAAGGAATTCACAAAGAGGTGAAATGAAACTTGGTTGTATCTCTTGGATCTCATTAAACTCAAAGACAAAGTAGTCTGAGATATTTTTTTTTAAGAGAAAGAAAAAAAATGATGGAGACATTTCTCCTAAGAGAGTCAAGCCAGGCTGTTTAAGTCTCAGCCTCCTTACCCCAGATACCTTCTGGGTACCTTCCAATACAGAAGGTAGTGGTGCTACCTTCTAATACAAATCGTAGTGAAGAGGGCTTCAAAAGAACCACTCGCAGAATTTTGAAGTGGATTTTCTGCAATTAGACACATAAAACTTATACTGGACCCAGTCGAAGTTTACTGTGGTCAGGGGTTACCCTCCCACCTGAAAAGATTTAGAAGTCAAGGGAAAAGCTGATTTTCTGCTGTGGAAGCAGAACAAGGAGCGTGATCATGGAAGTGTCTGTACTCCTTGAGTTTGTCAGGAAAAGAAATACGTGAGAATTTCCACACACTATGGGTGGTAATGGGGGAGTAATGCATAATGAGAGCTCTGAGTCCTGCCCAATAGGGTGACCCAGAAGCATTGAAGAGACCCCAGCAGAATGAATCTGAAGGTATACTGCCAGGCATCCAGTGCTGAGAAAGGAGCTCCATTCTGCACATGGTGCATCTACTAGTATCAATTGAACTGCAGGAAAGAGAGCCCACCAGGGAATTCATGAAAATCCCAAAAAGTTGCACAATGAGATGGTTAACTTCAATTAACTGAACACCACGTAGGGTTGCCAAATTTAACTAGCAGCCCAAAGAGCGTAATAATATTCAAGCAAATAAGAACTGACTTTTCCACCTCCGCTCCTCTCTATGTACCACCCTGGACTGTCAATTTTGACAGTGACTGACAACTATTAAGGAAAAGCAGAGACAAACAGGTTGAAATGATAAAGAAAACTACAAGTAAAGCTCCACGTTTTCAGTTTGAAGTCAGATTGAGATGGGAGAAGAATATTTAACACAGAACAGTTTCTGTTCTTTGATTATTATGAGGGACAAGATAATTTCTGAATCAAAACTGTTTGTTTTTTGAAGTAACTTTAAAGCTGTTATTTTATCAAAATGTAAAAGTCATGGAACCTGCTAGAATTTTCATTGGGAGGCAGAGAAACTCACCCCATTGGATACATTATCAAGGATCAATAAAAATCAAGAAGAAAGTTGCATTTGCCCATAATCCACTTATCATTTGTGCTCAACAATCCAGTTGGAGAATAAAGCTCAATTCTCTAAAAAAAAAAAAAAAAGTGATTTTTTTCTTTTATTTGGTGTTTCTGTATTTTATAAAGGAAAAGAAACAAAAAAACCCACTTTACTATAACTTACATTAACTAATCACATCAAAATCTCTACTAGAAGGAAAGAGTTTTGCTAGGTACTCCAGATTGAAGGGGGTGGGATATATAATATTCAGTCAAAACTCCATACAAACTGATTGCATCAAATTGCAGACCTCCATGAAGTTTATAATCCCTGTAATTCCATCCATCACCCCTTCTTCTTACAACACTGAACTCCCCAAAAGAAAAAGGTGCTGATAACTAATGAGCAGTGACTAACAGTAAACTTTTAATTCAGCTTCAGTAAACTTTTAATTTAGCTTCAATAAACACCTCTACACCTATTACACGACAAGCAGAAATTGTGCTTAAAGAATTGAGTAATTTGAAGATTTTGGTTAGTAAAATGAAAAATGTTGACAGGAGTGTTAACAGATGAAAGGGAAGCTGTTGTGGGTGGTAGAAAAGAAACCTAGAAGAGAGGAAAGGAAGCTTAGTAGCTGAACCCTGAGATCTTCTCAGAACTCTCTGTACCCTTCAAGGTACACATTGCTATATGGCTTTCTTTCTTTTAATTTTTTTTTTTAAAACATACTAGCTCTATGCACCTCACCTCTTGTGAAAACTTTACGTCCAGTGTCCTGAATAACTTTATAAGTTATATCTTTCAGTCATGAAAATATATTGGTTACCTTGCGACCTATTCTGATCATTTGCTTATATCTAGTGCATGGTCTCTCCTCACTGTCTGCAGTAAATCTCTATCTCCTCTATTCTGAAATACTACAAGACTATAAATCAGAACAATATTAATGACTGTTTATTATATAATTCCTTTAGTCTTTCAAGGATCCGTATCATCAGGAAAGGGATTTCTGCAGCTATTTTCTATATCTAACTTAATTTTATTTACTAGACTTAAATATTTTAAAAAGATTTTTTATAAAAAATGTCTATGTTAAGAAAATGATTTCTTATGTCTCTGCTATTTTCACTAACAAAAAAGGCTTCAAATGTGGTATGTAGTAAGTTCTAGGAATGAAATATAAAATGCAAAATTTGATAGATTACTAAATACAGTATCTATCTTAAATATGTTACTATAATTTACAAATGACTTTGATCATCTTGTTTACTGAACTTAAATTTCTCCATTTACAAATTAAATGTAACATTATATATAAATACAAATTAGTTTCTCTTTCAGCTTCTATATGCAACAATCTATCATTAACTACTTGAGAAATTTACAAGTCATTAATCCTCTAAAAATGTACTTCTGAGAAATTTTTCTTTTCCCCATGATCTACTCTTCCCAGTTCTATAGACAAGCATTCCTACAGTAAATTGCCATTTCTAAAAAGATGACTCCTAGAGCCATTGAACATTTTACTTATGTTATCCAAATAGTCTCATCATTGTCTCCAAATCAGAATTTTCTTTCTGTCTAATTTATTCTTAAACTTAAGATTTATTTAAATATTTTGTCCTTTCTAAACACTCAAAATGTTAGAAATATTATGATCATGTGTGTTTTTTATAAGTAGATGAATAAATGGGCCATCTTAGAAGTCAGTGAACTTTCTATCTCTGTATAAATTGAAGCAGAGTGGTTAACATGAACGATGGATGCTATTCTGGGGTTTTCTCAGTTGGACTAGCAGAACTCTAGAGTTCTAGTTAACTCTAATCCCTTCCATCTGTAGAGGGGGTTGAAAGACCCTGACTAAAGATATTACAGAGCTTAAGAATGTGTCAATCAAAAGGGAGAGTTGGTCAGTCATATATAAATATAAAATGAGCATTACTAAGGCAATTTGGCAATACTCACCCCAGAACTACACAGGGCTAAGAGTACTCTCTTAGGACAACACAGCCAGACTGCTCCGTTACAATATATCTTCTGTAACACCAGGTAGCTCATATGATTGGCGAATACAGCAATAATGCTAGTAAAACAGAAATGTTGTATGATTTTATACATAATTTATTCTAGGCAAGTGGAGCTGGAATAGTGAGAGTCAAATTATAATGAGCCCTTGACCCAGGTTACCCTCCCCAGATCTCTTCACTCCCTGCCTTGCTCTAAGCTCCTGGCATGTTGCGGTTACTGCGGAGTGCATCTGAAGAGCAGTCACAATGAGTCTGAGTTCTGCTGTCTTCTGCGTTGTCAAACAATGCTGGCTTAAAAGTCGGCATTTCCATTCAATTGTTTTCAGCCTTTATAATATTTCATGGTGCAAAGTCCAGCTATCTTGAACTCCCTTTCCAAGTTATTCAAGTAATCTCTCTAGGTAACAATCACTGTTTATGTTAGTGCTTTGGGTACACAATTACATAGGTTTCCTCCATCAGCCTTGTAATTTTATTTTTAGTACATAGTTTTGCAGAATACACGGTTTTTCAAGAACACAAGTGTTGTGTTGCAACAGAAACACTTTTATCCTCTGTAGAGAGAATTAAGGATATAGACACTGATATTATTAGTGTTATATGACGAGGCATTCTTACACAGATTATTATCTGATAATTAGGGGTCAGTGTAAATAAAATAATTAATCCATTTTTCATATTTCTCATGGGAAATTATAAATTTGCTTTTTTATTATGTATTCCACTTTCTTGTGAGTTTGGTTGACATATCAGCAACCCTCAGTTCTGTCATGTCCAATCACTAACAGCTTCTGAAATTGAAGGAACTTACATAGATTAATGCTGCCTTATGGGGTCTTGACTTAGCAGCTATCTAGCCTCATTGGAGATTGAGTCACCTTTCTATCTTGCCATGCAGCCTTTCTAAAAGTCTAATTTCTGTATTGCAACCCAATGGAGACAGATCTAAATTCAAATTTAAAGATCTCTCTATGACTAATTTTCTGCATTAAGAACTGATAATATCCAAATACCTATTGCATAAGGTTGTGGTAGATGTTTTATGAGCCGAATACAGTGCATGTCATGTAGAAGTGCTTGATGAGGGATACCTGTGATTATCAAGATTCACAGTGAACAATGCACTCAAGTTGGGGGCCAGTCTTTTCTCATCCTTATGCCTCCAAATTCAACAGAGCTTTAGAAAGTGAAAGTAAAACGTTAAAAAAAAAAAAAGCAGGGGAGGAAAGGAAGAATCTGTTGACATTTTAGAAATATGTATTTTCCAAAGTCTAGGACCTATCTTGTTTGGCTTTATATTTTTACCGCCTTTAACATATTCAACAATAAAACATCATTCTGTAATGTTGAAAACAAGGATGCACTATAACTGATATGCCTGCACTGCAGCCTCAGATGCAGCTTCTAGGTAGTCCGAAGCACCTCCTGGTCAAAAGCTTTGTAACTATTTTATCCAAAATTGTTTTCTAACACCAGGGGCTGAGACCGGGGCAGTGGGGGTGAATGGGGAGATGTTGGTCAAAGGGTACAAAGTTTTAGTTAGGAGGAAAAAGTTCTGCAAATCTATTGTACAGCATGGTGACTACAGTTAATAATGTATACTTGAAAATTGCTAAGAAATTAGATTTTAAATGTTTTTACCACAAAATATAAGTATGTGAGGTAACAGATATGCCAATCACATTAATTTAATCATATATATCATACATATATATAATCATGTATATATGTAAGACATAACTTTGTATATATAATAACATAAATTTTCATTTGTCAACTGAAAATAAATAAACTTTTTAAAATAAAGTCATTTAAAAGACTATATCGCTCTATTTGAGGGGAAAAATCACTTTAACTCAAGAATCCACTCTCATGCTCATACATTTTATACAGGAAATTATTCTTGTGTCTTCTCCAAATCCCCTCTTTATCTCGCCTGATTGGAGATCACAAACACTGCTACGTTCTAAAATTAAGATGATAAAAAGCATACATGTTCTGAAGAAAACTTACGATGCAGCTAATCTGTATGCTCTGCTAGTTCCCAAATCTACAATGTAGTATTGTAGCTAGAACTCTCAAATAGTGGAATAATGTTGACTTCAACACTAATAAATTATATGAATTGGGAAAAGCATTAGACACTTCTGAGCCTATTTTCTCCTAGTAGAACAGGACTGACAACATCCGTCATACCTACTACCTCACAGTGTAAAAAAGAATCACTGAAACGACTTAGTTGAAAAGATATGATGGGCTAAATAGTGAAAAATCTGTGACATTCTAATACTGCAATGTTTTAAATGTGAAATTTAACAAAACTTTTCAAGCTAATAAAAACAGTGGGCACAATGAATATGTAATTCAAAACTTCAGTACTGAGTAAAGCATATAGTGTGCCTTTTTCCTGCTATGTTTTTAAAAGTTTCAATGTTTCAGGGAAACTGGGTTAGTTACTACAGACTCAGTAATTAGAGGCAGAATCGGTGATATAAGCCATTCACTTGCCAACGTCTTCAGAATGCGGTAGCAACTCTACAGCTCATTCATTTAGTCTCATAAATCATAGCACAATCCACAGTTGCTGCACTTCTTTCTGCTGTGCACTCACATTTTTCTCTGGTTGTCAGTTAAATGCAAGCATTATGTTATCACCCTCCCTATCCCTTGGGATAATTTCAGAATTAAATATGCTTAGGAGAAAAGTAATGTCTACAGTTTCTCTAATTTCCATTCTCACTTCCTTATTATTGCTAGATATCTGATGCTTGGAACTGGTTATTTGTCAATGTCAATAGTCTCTAACCTTTTAAGAAGCCACACTGTTATTCTCTTACTTCCTAATTATTCAGCCTCTTCCCAGAGAGACCTCACTTATGTAACACAAGGAAGAAAAAGAAAGTACATGTGACTTCTTAGCAATTATTTAATTCCTGTGCAATAACCAATCATGCACATTGTTATTTCAGTTACATTTGGCTATGAAATTAGCAACATTTAGATCTTTAGGTGATGTTTTAACTGAACATTGTGTTAGGTGTTTTATTTTTAATCTGAATTCCCCTGGGTGATTTACTGTGAAGGTGAAACTGTTTTTCATTTGTATTCAGAGTTTGCTATGCAGCTTTCATACTGTCCCTTTGGTGTTTCTTGATCTACTTGCCTTTTGATCTTCATTGTCTCTGACACTGATGGAATACATTACATGGACATTCAGCCTAAGCGTTCTTCAAACATCTTTCATTTTTTAGCAATCAAAACAACAAGAAAAAGGTTCTGCTCACTATGGGTTGAGTGGAAACTCAGAGATAATCCACAGGTCTGGGACAACAGCTATAAAATTACCTTGTTCTTTTCAAGCAACAGTTAGTTCTGGAAGCAGCCTTTGAATGCACACCTACATAGTTTATATTTTTGGGAGTACCTGTATTCCCTATTGGAAATCATACACCATATACCAAGCCTCACAAAACACCACCTGATGATCATTTTGTTTTGGATGTAATCAACTTGCCTAAAACCACAGAATATTTGCAAAGACATAGTACAGGCAAGAAAAGACATAACTAAGTCTAGAAGCTTATCAACCTAATTTTGTTATCATAAGAAAATTGGTTGAATTACAAAATTTAAGATTATCGGAAAGAGAGAAATTGATGAGTAGTGTTTTCAAAAATTCTTCCCAGAAATTAGAGCTGTAGGAAAAGCATCACTTGCCTGACTATATTCCTCTCACAAAGGACCATTTGCTAGTCTCCAGTATGTAATGAAGTTTAATGCCTCTGAGAATTAACTCATTCTTTTCCATTATGAATGACAGTGCTCAATATTCTTTTTTTTTTGAGATGGAATCTGGCTCTGTCTTCCAGGCTGGAGTGCAGTGGCGCAATCTTGGCTCACTGAAAGCTCCGCCTCCTGGGTTCACACCATCCTCCTGCCTCAGCCTCCCGAATAGCTGGGACTATAGGCACCCACCACCACGCCCGGATAATTTTTTGTATTTTTGCTAGAGATGGGGTTTCACCGTGTTAGCCAGGATGGTCTCAATCTCCTGACGTCGTGATCTGTCCACCTCAGCCTCCCAAAGTGTTGGGATTACAGGCATGAGCCACCGCACCCGGCTCAGTGCTCAATATTCTTACAAAACCCTGCTAAACTTTCATGTATCCTGTTATATTTTCTCATCTTTATACTCCAGACTCACTCACTCAACAGAATTATTTGCTTCCTTCTATATGGCTTCATAGCATTTGGTTTATACCTCTAGTATCGTACTTAGGGTATGGCTAGAAAATACTTGTGGTTTTTACATATGTATGCCTATCTCTCTGAATAGGTAATAAACTCTTAGGATAGGACTATTTTAGCTATCTTTGTACAATTCAACACTGATAAAGTCTCATAAAATACCAATGTCAACCTTTTATCAATAAATTTTTTCAAATGTCAAAATTCTATTTTTAGTTAGTAAGGTAATTAATTACTTATATTTAGTGATACTACTGTGAGCTCTAAGCTAACATTACAACAGCTACTTGACATCTTGTAGATGTCTCAAAAGTACCTCACATTTAATATGTCCAAAAATTAATTTATGGACTTCCAGTCCTTAGTGTTAACATATATTTGGTCTAATTATTTCTGCTTTAGTGAATTTTACCACCTATCCATTTGTACAAATCAGAAATTTTGAAGTCACTTTTGACACCTTCTCCGTTACCTTCTCCCTTTCCATTTCTCTTGATTTTGCCTGCCAAATACCTTTTGTCTTTCCAGTTTTTTCCATTTATGCCATCCCATCCTAACCCAAGACACCAGCAGCACAAGTTGGTTTAGGGATAGTGAGCTAAAGGTGGATAATTAAAAAGTAAGTAAAATATAAATTGACTTGTAGAGTTTTTTGCTGATGAAAGAAGGGAAAATAAAACAGTACAAAATATTAAACAATCACAAAATCCCCACATATTGGGATTAAGCCATATAGATATGAGACTGACTCCAAACATCTAAAAAGTGTATCTCTCATCACAGCCCTTCCCAAATGATATCTTTAAAATCATAGCTATGTAATTGGTTTTATTTGGCCTCTCAATGAACATTGAACACCAAGAGAGGTCTTGTGGAACTAAAAGAAAGATTGTGACTTTAGTATTTCAGAGTTTTTCTCTAATGATTCTCCTTTGATATTATCAAGTTATCTTATCTGAAGTTTGATCTACAGCCACTTTTTGTTATTGTTTCTGCTATTAGAGGTCCTAGGATGGACATTCTCTACCTTGGAGGAGTTCATGATCTGATTAGGAAGACAGAGGAATAATAAAGCATTAGTTATTATGTCATGTCATAATATATGGACACAGAGTTAAGACAATCAAAAACCAAATAGATGCAAAAGATCCCATCTCTTTCTTTGATTCCCTATAGATTATGTTTGGGGAAATCTGTCCAGTTGTAGTTACATGTTTTTATTTCTTACTAAATGTTCAAAACAGACATTTGAAGAACTACTAAGTGCTATTCAAAATATCAAGCTTTCCATTGACATTATAGTAAGTCTAGATAAAATGAATAAGCTTATAATAAGCTTATATTTACAGACTCAAAATTTTCAAAGCCAAATTTATATTTAATATTGAAGGTATTCACTAGTCCAATGAAGGTAGAGCTCTGCCAAAGTGTCAAAGAACAAAAAGGATATTTGAATATTGGAAGACAAATAGATATTTCCTAGGAAGAGAAGGTGAGAGTAGATGGAGTATTACCAGCAAGAAAACAGAACTGAAAAGGTATGTATTTTTTGAAAATAGTTGATGTTTGTGGGTCCAGTGAAAAGTGTGGTATACCTGGAATCAAAGACAAATGAGGGGGTGGGAATGAATAATAAGAGATGAGACTGGACTAACTCAGTAGATCAGGACCACATTATAAAGGCCTTTATGTAGTATATTAGAGGCTTTTTATTTTGCTTTATAATCAAATATCTAGAAGAGGATTTTCAGCAGATTTTGTTTTAGTAAGATTGCTATGGTAGTGCTGTAAAGTTTAGACTGGTATAGAAAAGACTGGTAACAGAGAAGGGAGATAATTCCAGAAAATTCTGTAAAGGTTTTTTTTAAAAAACAAAAAATAATTGTTATTGTGTTGAGTTGAGACATGACAGATGCAAGAAAAAACATCATAAAGTAAAATTGGCAGAATTTGGTGACCAGTAATGTATAAACTGAGTAAAAGAATAAATTAATAACTCTGTGACTTGTAGCTTGATGGTGGATGATGATGCCATTAACTGGGAAAAAGAATACAAGAATAGGAATAGACTTTGGAGGTGGTGGTAAAGGGAAAGCGTGAAAGTACTCCTTGGTACTCATAGTATTTGAGGAACCTGTGGTATGTGCAATAAGCAATTAGATATAGCTATGTATAGCTTTCAAGACTGAAGATATTGATCTGAGAGGTATCAACACATTGCAGATAGTTGAAACCATTGGGTAAATGAGATAACTCCAAAATATATATAGCTAGAAGTGAAAATAAAGAACCAAAATGTGTTGAACTTCAACAAGTTAGAAGAAGACTTCAGTAAGGGGAACTGAACACTAGTGCCAGAGAGATGAGAAAAATAGAAGTGAGAATTGTCTTAGAAATCATGGGATGAAAAAAACTTTAAGAAGTAGAGGATGGGCATTAGTAGCAGAAAGTGCACATAGAAGTCAGGTAGTGCTGAAAATAGGTTATCAAATATGGTGTTTATTCGTTTGTTTAAAACTCTAAAGTTTTGTCCACAAAAAAAGCAAGAAAGGTTAAATAAAGATGTCAAGTAGGTGTGACAATTCATTAAAATCTTACTTTTACAAAGAACGAGATATATCATAATTTGAGTAAGAATAGCCCAGAGTGATAGTGCCTTGGATAAGAATGATTATTTTGTTAAAATGTGATTGAAGTCTGTCTCCCAATTCCAGCTGGGATGGCATCATGATGATGTTCAGCAAAACTAGGAGATACCTAAATCCTTCCTTAAATCCAATCACTTAGTTTTCCTCTTTGGATCTCCAATGAAGATATAGGTACCACAGTAGAAAAACAATTTAACGTTTTATCCTACAAACTTTTAATGTGGAATTCTAGCATGCCAAAATGAACCATATGGAGACTTGACTTTACATAATACTTCGTCTACTGAAATACCCTCATAATGAACCAGGTGGTGTGATTGGCTCAGCCTTTCCCTCCCCAGCAGTAACACTGTTGAAATTGAGTTTGGTGTACAGAAAGGTTACATATATCCATACACTTACAATTCAGTGTATTTTGACCCAAAGCATGATTGGGAGGAAGACAATTCTCATGGGAACAACATTGAAAATAGTCATATGTAGCTGTCTAACATCACTTGAAAATGTCACTTATTAGCACAGTAGCCAATAAAATGTTTTAAATTTGGATTAACCCCAGTCACCACTCCTACTGCTTTAGGATAGAATAAAAGAGGATGGACTTCATTCTTGAGGAAAGGAATTTATTGATAAAACATTAGAAACACTGTTATTTGCCTTTTAATTTATTTTATCTTCAGGTTTAGGTGACATATCTAGTTCAAAATGTTGAACGTAGAGTTCTTACTTTTAGCCACAAGTTATTATTTACACTCAAGGTAAGTACACATCTTAGAAGAGCTATGAAATTATCAAAAGCTAAAATTAAAGCTAAATTAAAACATTTTAGAGTACATGTTCATTACAAGCAAGAAACAGTGTGTCATGTTTCCAGAAATAGAATGAAATCCACTTTGATTTCACAATAGTCATATATATCCATCTGTTCTAGCCAACTTTGCACAGTTACTCATGTTATTTCTGAAATAAAACTTATAGGTAGAAGAAATTATACATTCTTACACGTAAATTTGAAGTAAATCCTTTTATAAAGAAAGTTAAAAAGTTAATTTAATTTATTTCATTCTGTGACATAAGATAGAAAAGCAATTTGCTTTTGGATTATAATTCTATTCAAAGGGTTGGGCAGTTTGGTTAGTTCTTAATTATAAAAGAAATGGTTTTATCATTAAAATAATTTTAAATGGATAATATAAAGGTCATTTTAAATTTATGTTAGAATACATATTTTAATACTTATACTCAGATCTAAATGTATACTACAAGTAAACTTGATTTAAAATAAAGTATTAGCACTGTGACTCATAAAGATCAAGGAAAGAAATCAGAAAGGTGAATAATTTTCCTTACTTTCTTAGCTGTCAACCAATGCTTCCTTTCCCCTCAAAGCTTTCTATTAAAGACTCTCTCTCATAACCCAGAATCTGAGCTAGTTGTCTCTTGTTATATAAATCTATATTTGTCACTCTCTTATCTTTTTTACCCAAGGACTAATACAGTGCTAAATATGTTGGACACATGTGTCACAGTACCTGCTGGGCCCAGCAGCCTATTCTACCTGCTCACAGAAGTATGTGAAGGGTAAAAATATTAGGTTTAGTTTTTGCCCAAAGCTGGTCACTTACTGGACTGAACTACACATTTGATCTATAGGTTGGATAATACAGTCTGGTCGAAAATACTCTGAACAAGTAGGATTAATAGTAATTGGATAAACCAAAAAGTCTGTTTACTTCTAGAATTTGGTTATTACAAGGGGGTTTGCCTAACTCATAGCAAGAAGGGGCAGAAAGGCAGATAAAGAGAAGCAGAGATAGCGAGAGGAAACAACATCTAGTGTAGGCGTCTTTAAAATTGTTCTATAAAGTGCCAGATCATAAAGGTTTTAGACTTTGTGGGCTATACAGTATCTATTGCAACTACTCAACTCTGCCAGTATAGCACAAAAGCAGGCATGAACAATATGTAAACAAATGAGTGGGGCTGTATTCCAATAAAATTTTATTTACAAAAACAGGTGGAGGGATGAATTTGGCCCACAAGCCAAAGTTTGCCAATCTCAGTCCTAGAATACTGTTGTCCAGTGGAAATATAATGTGAGCTATATATGTAATTTGACATATTCTAGTAGTCACAATGAAAAGTTCAGAGAATCAGGTGAAATTAAGTTTATTAATAAATTTCATTTAACCCAGTATGTCCAACATGCTATCATTTCAATGTGTTATTAATAAAATATTGAGAAGTTCTACATTTTAAGTTAATAAGTCTTGGAAACTAGCATGCATTTTTGTACATTTACTCATGTTATTTCTGAAATAAAACTTATAGGTAGAATAAAACTTACAGCACACCTCGATTAAGACTAGACACATTTCAAGTGCTGAATAGCCACTGAAGACTAGTGGCTCTCATAATGAAATATGTAGCTCCAGACCATGAATGTGGTTATGAGAGTAGTCAGTCTCCTGTGATGTCCAGAGTCCTTTTGATTTTTAATTACAGCATTTNAGGAATATCTTGTTACTGGTAGCCCCAAAAGCTTTTGTGTGAATAAATAAATGAATGAACCAACAATGGAATGAATGCTCATTGGTAAGTGGTTGTATCATCTCCTGCTATACATACTTCATTTATCTTAGTAGTTTCATTATTTTTAGATAATTTTTTTAGAAAAAAAGATTTGTCTTGGATCTTGGATAAGTTTATAACTCTATATCTCCTTTATAAACATATGCAAGACATATACACATATGCATGTCTTACCTATATTTATAATACTACATCTCTTTTCTTTTCTTATTTCATTGCAGAGAGATGCAAAAAATCTATTTACTAGCATGATTCTATTAGTCATTATATTTACTATCTACTCACAAAATGTTTCTGTTGCTTTAAAATAAATAATTGAGCTGTAAAATCAAATTGTGTTCAATATTAGGTAACTAAAAAGATTCAATAACTCTGAACTTTAAAATAGAATTGTATTCAGTACTAGGAAACTAAAACAAAAGAAGATTAAATAACTCAAGGACTCTATAAATTAGCCAAGAAGACCTATATGCAAACAAGTTAGTCCAGTAAAGGAGAACATAAGAAATTATACTTTCTTCATAAAGGCAGGCTTTCTTGAACCAAGTCCTGAAGGCTGGATCTGTGTTTCTAAGACAAATCAGTTGTTTATGGTGGTAAATAGCAAAGCCAGGGTACATTTAATAAATAGTGACTTTTGATCAAAAGTACCAGTGAGAAAGTTAATCAGATAGATAGATAGATAACTATTAACCAGCTACGTATTTGGTAAAGTATTTTCAGATCATCTGAAAACTTTAAATATTTACATATTTTAGTTTTATTTAAAAGAAAAATTATCCCAATCAACACCTCTCCATTTACAATCCACCTTGTTTATAAAGATAGAAAAATTGAAAAAAATGAGTATTTGTTTCACCAATGGCAATCCTTTCATTATTTGGAACAAAGAAATTTGAGTTTGAATGGTTTTGCTGACTCAAGCTCAAAACACTCCTTATCTTAAAGATTGGAAGATCTTGTAATTTATGATTCTGAATGAAACCTTTATAGATGCAAAATATTTCAAAGTCTATCAAGAATACTGCATGTTTGCTAAAGAAATGACACCTTTGAAATCTTGAATCTGGCTGACCTTTCCTGTTTTTGGCTTATTCAAGATAAATGGCTACAGAAAATGACTAAGTATTAGGGAAAAAAATAGAACCTAAGAACCTTCTGAATTCTGAGGCACTTACAGATAGTAGATCATTTCCTTTTATTACAGGAACCCTTGCCAACGTCTGATCGTTCTGATGATTAGTTCAAACTAATCATGAATGATTCATTAAGTCGGTCTTCAGTTTATTATGAGGTCTAAGCTATATACACCAGGAATATTGAGATAGGAATGAGACCATTGTGTTTCATTTAACATATTTTGCCAAAAATGTAGGTTAATACTTTGGTTTTCCTTTGTATACCACAGCATAAACAAACAAACTTCAGTGAAAAATGTTATAAATTATCATACAGCATTCACCATTACTAATTCAAATTTTGTGTATTTGTCTCATTTGATCTTCCAAAATACATGTTTGTGATGGTCATTAATTTTTGTCAGGTGAAACTGACTCATAAATAAATTAGAATAGGAAAATTCAAGTGCTAAAAATCTGTGCTAATCCAAATAGTTCCTGGCTAGACTGTCAAAGCAACATAAATTATTCATTAAGATATACTACATGCTCAGGTATCCCCATAGCATATAGTGCCATTTAACCTTAAATAGACTGTGTAAGTTAGGTTTTCTTTCTTTTTTGCTAGGCAAATAGAGAAACTGGGGCATTGAGAGTTGACATTACTTGCCCATGTTTGCAGTAAGTGGCAGATGTGGAATTCATTTATTTGTTCAATCAATAAGTATTTATTGAGTTCCTTTTCCAAGCTTGGCACTTTTGTAAGGAATATAGCAATGAATAAAGCAGACAAAGCCTTTGTTCTTACAGAGGATACTAGTAGACAGAGATAGTAAATTTTTAAAAATGCAGATAAATCTACTACTAGTAATATGGGTGTGGTAAGTTGAGAAATCCACCTACATAAAGGGATAAAGGGTAAAGGGTTCAGTTGGTCTATGAATTTTATACACTAAAGTCATGGTTGGCCTCTCTGTTAAAATGACATTTGAGCAGAAATGTGAAGAAAGCAGAGGATGGGGAGGATTGGTGTTCCAGGATGGAGAGAGTAAAAGGGTTTAGCGGTGAACCATGTTGGTGAGTTCAAGGAACACAAAAGAGGCCAACGTACTTCTAGGCGATTAGGGAGGGATCAGAGATGATATTAAGAAAGTAGCTGGGACCAGATCCCAAATGGTCTTAAATATGGTAAGTAGATTTTAGATTGAATCCTCAGTAAAAACTGCGGCCATCGGAGGCTTTTTAACAGAGGAATGGCTTGTTCAAATCTGTTGTTATAAAAAGATCGCTTTTGCTACTCTGGAGAAAGTAGGAAGATGGAGATGTAGGGGTTCAAAAAATTGGAATATATACTAATGTATATTTGTACAGTTGGAATAGAAGTCAAAGCGTGAGGACAGCTCTGATTTTGAAAGTAGCACCAATATCATTTGCTGACCTATCATGAGATAAGGTATATGAGACCATTTTGAGAAACCTCAGCATGTACGTGATACTTTAAATGATATGATTGCATGAACTCATTTAGGAGGTGAGTTCAGGAAAGTAAAAATACCTTTCTGTCTTTCTTGACCTGAGGACTAAGCTCTCCAGCATTCAGAGGTCGAGAAGATAAAAAGAACCAGCAAAGAAGGTTGAGGAGGAGCTTGCAGTGAGGTAGTGAGGGAACACAAAGAGTGGTGTTTTGGAAACCATGTAAAAAAGTGTTGTAGAAGAAATAAGTTCTGGATATTTATTGTGAAACTCAGATATGATTAGAATAGTGTTATTGTATATTATACAATTAAAAACAGGCAAAATATAAGACATATAATTTCATTCCAAATACATAGGAAGAACTTTTTTTATATGTGACATTAAAAGATATAATTAGCAATCACTTTTTAACGATCCTAACTTCCTGCGTAGTTTGTGTTAAAATGGCAGGCTTGCTTTTATTTGTTTGCTGTTGTTGTTATTTATTTTATTGTATGTATGCATAAAATATATAACATCTATAATAATAAAATATATAAA
>NW_016814114.1:324213-329046 GCF_001698545.2 Rhinopithecus bieti
AAAATATATAATAGTATATATAGTCACAGCATTGCCAAGAGAAAAGACTCATTTCTATTATACTAAAGATAACTAGAGATATAAAATCAGTATTTATGCAGAGGGGAATAAAAAGAGAAAACCCTGAGTGTTTTGACATCTGGTTCTTTTAGTACTCAATTTGATGCAACAGGGAATGAAGGTATGTGTTCACAAATGTGTTTCAGTGAGACTTATTTAGACAAAAATTTAGAAAACTAAAGTGAAATGTGAACATTGAAAGTTAAGAGAAATCACCAATAATGGGAGGAACCAAATAACATTTATTTAGCACTAAACTAAAAAATAACTGGCAAAAAAAAAATTACCTAAACAAATCTGACTCAAGTCTTAAGCGAAGACACACACCACACACACACACACACGCGCGCGCGCATGCTGTCTCTCTCTCTCTCTCTCTCATACAAACCTTAACACAAAACTTCAGGATAAAAAGAAAGTCTCATCTACTTCCTTAAATCTTCTCTGATAATTGATTTGGTAAGAAAAGGAATGAAGGAAGAATGGGAAGAAAACTTACTTTCTGAAAATTTCTCCATTCATTATCTCCAATTAATCAATGTAATATAATTTCATAGGTAAAGAAAACAAACCTGACAGGATTTGAACCACTTATTATCAGTATCACAGACAATAAGGGACAGAACTGACATTAAAGTCTAGGCAAACTTAATTTCAAATACTTAGTTTTTGTTTTATCAGTAATTGTATTTTTTTCAAGTATGAGAACCTTGTTTCAATGTTAAAAAGGCTTGCATCTCCCTATTTTAATAATTTGCTTATAATTTTTAAACCCGTTATCTTTTGGTTTTCATTTGAATTTTCAGATCTATTGTGATAATTCCCAAGCCTCTAAGATTCCCCAAACACACTGGTGGCAAAAGTTGGCTTGGTCAACCACCTTCCCTTTCACTAAACAATACTAATTGACAACGTGGAGCTCTTACTTGTGCAAGGTATCATTCTAAGTAACTTAATACAGAAATTGTCTTGTCAACAAAGCTCATATAAGTTAGCAACTATTATTATCTATATGCCATATAAAGAGCCATGGAGCGGTTAAATAACACACCGAAAATCACATGCCTATTAAGTGATGGCACTGGGACTTGAACTATTGTGCCACATTATCTCACTTTAATCAATGACTAAAAGTTCATAAGCATTTCAATACTTGTAACACTCATATTGAAACTTAATTCTATACTACATTTTATCTTTATTCTTAGAAAAATAATTTTTAAGAAAATTGCTATGTCTCAATATGTTGTCTAGGCTGGACTTGAAATCCTGGCCTCAAACAATCCTCCCTCCTCAGCCTCCCAAGTAGCTGGAATGACAGGTATGAGTCAACACATTTAGTAAACTAGAAACAATTTTATTTCTAAACGGCAATCTTTTTGTCTTACCTTCCTAAACAAATTATGAACTTCTACAAATTAGATGCCACAACTTGAACTTTGCTTGTATGTACTCTTCAACTATAATTACATGAAGAGTTAACACCAACTGCAAAAAGGAAATGAAATTATTTTGATATTTCAGTTGGTTTCCTCCTGGTAAAATTCAGATCATGTAGTGAAACTTTAAAATTATATTTTTTGCAACAAGCAAAGCATTATATGGTATTAAAATGATCTAAACGTTTTAATATTTAGATTAATATTATTATAATATAATATNAAAACTGAAATAGAAATTCTCTTGGGAAAGTATAGCAAAAAATTATCAAAGCATCTCAAGGAAAAATGGAACCATGCAATTGTCTGATTGCTGAGGAGACAATCAGCCAGATTTTCTCACTTAAAAATTTCTCATTTTCTTTCACATTAACAAAAGCACTTAATTTCATCTTCCAAAAGGCGTTTTGTTTTTTATTTCACTATATGCAATAAAACAGAATAATTGTGTTTTTAATTTCACTGTGTGCTATGTACTTATGCTTCACTTGTTCAATCATTGTAAGTATACACTTATTTAAAGTATACGATCCTACAATATGATTTTATAGATTTTATTGGTTGTTTTATCTACTAAAGTTTCCATTTTACTTACTTCAAAAAAGTTTATAGAGTTCAGCAGAACCTCCTGGGCCATGGGAACTATATCTTTAATCTTTGCATTCTTCATTATTAATGACAGTTCCTGATACACTATTTAACAGTAAATAATCAGTATAAACATTGTTACATTAATGCCTAAATAACTAAATGACTAAGAATATGGTTAATTGAGTAAAAAGATTGCCACTTATCCTCTTTGTAACTTTTCATTTCAAATTATAGGTACTCTAAAATATAAGTTGAATGACTCTATCAAACAATTCTGAAAGGAAGTTTTAAATAATTTAAGTACTTACTTGCTTGCCTGTTTATTTAAAGGGTTGGAACCAGATACAGTCTTAACATTCTGACTTGCTTAACAACTTTGACAACCACTTCTGTTGTTCAAGTAGCATATCTTTGCCTCTGGATTTTCAAAGGATTCTCGTGAGAATCAAATAAATTATGTCTAACACGTAAGTGTTATTTATGTCATTAACATATTCAACATATTCACATTTGCAGAGACAATTAATTCGTTACTTATCATCTGACAGATATTGAATCAAATTGGATTCTGATTACTTAGAGAAATATCTAAGCCATCAGTTTTACACTGCTTTTCTTTTTTACTTTCTGAAGTATTTCTCAGTGATCTGCAAGCTTAAGAATGCTGCTGACCAACACAGCGAGTTGAGGTTTGATGATAGTGCTGGGAACACACTAACCTCATGCATTTTCTGAAATGATAGTCTCAGCAACAGCATTCTCACAAGACAACACTTTTGGCACTTAATTCCATTTTTAAAACATTCAGACTCTTGCCATGTCCCTGCCTCAATATTATCAACCAGAAATACATTCACCTCATTATAATCATTATAATAACTTTATTTATTTGTGCTCTTTAAAAAAAAATAATTGTTGTTGCTGCGTTTGTTGTTTTTGTTTTGTCAATTATATCCCAATAACTTTATTGGGATAACACACTTCTTTTACTAGAGAAGATGTCTCACTATGCTGCCTAGGCTGATCTCAAACTCTTGGTCTCAAGCAATCCTCCTAGCTTGGCCTTTCAAAGTGCCAGGATTATAGGCGTGAGCCACTGTGCCCAGCAGATTTTTATTATTATTTCAAAACCATAAAGATAAATGTACAGTTTTATGTTTTATAAATTTCAACATATGTATTAATAAAACTATCACCAATATCAAGAAAACAAAATCTATCACCATGCCAATCTTCCCTTTGTAATCTCTTCCCATTTCTTCCTAACCCTCCTCCCACAGAAACCACTGACCTGCTTCCTGCAACTATAATTGGTTTATATTTTCTAGAATCTTATATAAATGGAATCATATCATATATACTCTTTTTGTCTGGCTTTTTTCACTCAGCATTATTTTCAGATTCACTCATATTGTTGTTTATATCAATAGTTCATTCCTTTTTATTACTGAATAGTACATCATTGTGTGGACATATCACATTTATTTATTCATTCACCTTTTGATAGACATTTGAGTTGTTTTCATCATTGGTCATTACAAATAAAGCTGATGAAACATTTATGTACATGTCTTCTGTATTGGACATGTACTTTCATTTCTCTTGGATAAATACCTATAAGTGAAATGGCTGTCTAATATATGTATATTTATTTTTTTAAGAAACTGCCAAAGTGTTTCCAAAGTGGTTGCACCATTTATATTTTCACAAGCAGTGTATGAGAGTTCCAGTTTTTCTACATTCTTGCCAAAACTTGATATGGTCAATCTTTATAATTTTATTCATTCTACATGTGTGTAGTGGTATTTCATTGGAGTTTTAATTTCTGTTTCCCAATGACAAATAATACTGAGCATCTTCTCTGGCATCTGGTAATTTCTTCACAATGGCACATGCCCAGGAATTTTTTTTTTTTTTTTTTTTTTTTTGAGATGGAGTCTCACTCTGTCACCCATGCTGGAGTGCAGTGGTGCTATCTTGGCTCACTGCAACCTCAGCCTAAAGGGTTCAAGCAATTCTCCTGCCTCAACCTCCTGAGTAGCTGGGATTACAGGCACCCACCACCACGCTCAGCTAATTTTTGTATTTTTACTAGAGACGAGGTTTCACCATGTTGACCAGGTCAGTTTCAAACTCCTTACCCTCAGGTGATCTGCATGCCTAGGCCTCCCAAAGTGCTGGGATTATAGGCATGAACCACTGCCCCTGGTGTCCAGGTACTATTAATGGCAGGTTGAATGTCTCAGATTGAAGAATGAAGGAAGATATGCAGGTGCACATGTGGAATCAAAATAAGGAGAGTTAGATTTATCCATGTCTAGGTTAGGAATGGTTTTCTGCAGGAGTTAAGCCCCTCCTTTAAGCACTGCTTGAACAGTGACTACGGAACTTTGTCTCCGGCTCTTTCCTTTCCTTTTCCTGACCAACTACCGCTTTTCATTTTCTGCATCCCTCCTCTGGATTATTATTACAATGAAGTTATAGGCAATTCTTGCAAGATTAGAGTCTTTAGGTGTAAATTTTAGTATACGTTCTGGTCTGTGATAACTTGACCTTAATGTAAAGTAAGCCCTTAATTTTCAGAGCTTACTTTCCTAGGTATTGGCAATAATTAAATATAATTTATATGCAATAATAAAATATAAAATAGAAGTAGGCATAGATTATTTAACATCATTGATACATCAGTAATCTAGTTACTGTTATGTATATGTGTGTGTGTGTGTGTGTATATATATATATA
>NW_016814114.1:329461-357175 GCF_001698545.2 Rhinopithecus bieti
TATATATATATATATATATAAAACCTAGATATGGATATATATATAGTGGGAATAAAACTTGCAATGAAATATTCTGTTGAGGTTATTTTATCATAAGTTATTAGGCAATGTTGTAAGAAGCAAACATTTTTATTTCAATCAGAAATAATAAGCAATTGGATTTCATTTCTAGAGTTTTGGGAATCTAATCAGTTATGATGTTATTAAATATACCAATATACAATAACAGCAGTAATCCTCCTTTAGATATAGCCATGCAAATACATACTAAATAGTATTACATACAGACGTGGATATATAATAGGTGATCTATAAATATATAGATACATACATCTATACATTTTTATTTAAGAAAACATTCCAACTGAAGCTGATAATTAATATATTTGCAAATTAAGTTAAAATAATAGATGACAGTACATCTAGAGTAGCAACGTTCTGATCTAGACTAGTTCAATGTTTTGGAATCTTCAAGAGAATCATCACATTTCTCTCTAACTCAGGGTAACTCCTTCTGTTGAACTTGTACATTTTTTGAAAAATGAGGAGGTACCTGAAGTTATTGCTTTAACTCAATTGATATTTGCATATATGTTTGTGCCAGTAAATGGACAACCAAAAAAGCAGAACTGATAGGAGGTATGTAAGATATTTATTGCAAATAATTGTCTTACAAAATTGTGGGGCTGGCTAGACGAATCTGAAATCTGCAGGACAAGCTGTCAAAAAGGGCGTGCTGAAACTCATAGCCCAGGCTGAAGCCACTGTCCACAGGTGGTATTTCTTTTTCAGGAAACCCTCATCTCTGCTTTTAAGGTTCGTCAGTCAATTGATTCAGGCTCATCCAGATTATTTAAGACAGTCTCCCTTATTAAATGTCAATTTTTATGAACATTAATACAATTTACAAAATAACTTTCACAGCGATACCTAGATTTATGCTTGAAAGACTAACTAGAGGCTATAGCCTCGTCAACTGGACACATCTAAAAGACCATCACGATGCTCCATTATCCTGTTAGCAGACAGAAGACTAGAAAGCTAAGAGTTTTGTTAGTCCAGTATGCATCTGAGCTCAGACATTCATAAATCATTCAATCCTAAGGTACAATGAAATAAATGGAATTGTAAATAGTGACTCTCAGGAGTCACTGTTAGTAACCAAAGAAAAAATTATGATCTAATTTCTAAAAGGCTAGAGGTCATTCTTGATTTATTTTCCCTCTGGTTTTGTAAGTACAAAGCAAGAATGGAAATTTGGCTTCTCTTAATGCAATACTATTATTCAAGTATCACTCTCCAGTAACTTATTCATTAACTGTGGTAGAAAAATAAGTTAACAGCCCTCATATTGTATACCACATGCATCAAAGATCAGTTCACCTCATGGCTACCAATTAGGACAGGCAATTGTCTAGTAGAAATTGGAAAAACCTTAGCGGTACATAAAATAATAGAACTGTAAAGTACCATTTTATATAGCAATGATGTGGATTGCTGCTACTGGAATAGAGAAATACAAAGAGGTGTCTCAGAAACATACAGAAGAGAAATAAGAACTGCATTTACATAAAACCTTTTCCCTCAGTATGAACATATGAATTATATTAGGAGAAAACTTTTAGTAATATCACCAAGGAACACAAAACATAAGACTGCGATTACAAAATCAAATTTCTTGAGTTTCTTTTTCTTTTTCACATAAACTCTTCACTTATTAAAGATTGTTACAGCACCCCAATTTACCACTTTCAGCCTAGATTTTTTATCCTGTGGTCTTTAGATGTGTAGCATATCCCTGAATATGTTTCAGAAGTGTTTCTGAAAGAATATTTTAATTTTATATATATGCATATCTATGTAGCTATTCTGGGGCGACGGCTTACCACTTTCTTTTTATTCTCAAATATGCCATTACCCTAAAACGATTAAGATGCACTCTGGGCTTTTATACTTATAGCTAGACAGTTGTAATTAGAATCCAAATAATTAAGTTCAAAGTCCCTATGTCCTAGGGTGTGTCTTCATATCTCTGAACCTTGCTTCGTCATTTACAAAATTAGGATAAAAACATTTTCTTGAAAAGGCTTCATTATGAATAATAAATGAGATGATGAATAAATGAGGTTTGGAGATTACAGTGTTTTACATAAGTTTGTTTTACTGGTATCTTTTTAAGAGTGAAAAAGCATGGTCTTCTATCTGAGAACTCTTTCTGACAGCCTGGAAATACTACACAGCCACCTTAAGAAGCAGGTAATATCAATGCCCCACTTGTTTGAACCTAGGCTGTGCTTCAGTTTTAACAGAGGTTACTTACATCTTCCCTTAGCAAAGATGAAGAAATACCAGAGTTAAAATGTGAGTAACCTCTGATTATAACTTCTGAAACGTCATATGCTTTTTTAAAGTTTTTTAAATGTTTCTACAATTTTAATTTTGTGATGTCTCTAGATTTTCCTTCCTTTTATTATCTCATCATTAGTCAATATCATGCTTAAGTGGGGTAACAGAAATAACTTGTTTGTGCTGTCTCACCAGCTTCATTCATGGACACAAATGAGGTTGCATTCATAAACTTATTTTCCCCAAAGAATATAACTATAATCTCTCAGTTCTACTTTTAAAAATGATCTCTCTGCTGGCATATTGCCAGGTGACCCCAGGGAGATTCCTACATTCAGCAATTCCATCCAGGGAAACCAACTGTTCCACCCTTCCCTGCTGAGCCACACCCTGATCCATGCTTGCCATTATTATGCTGCTGCTTTTCAGTCTTCTTGCTGTGATGCTGCAATTTGGGCCTTACCTGGACCATCCACAGGCCCCAGGTGCCAATAACTCTGCTGCTGCTGTGGTTGATCTTTGTTGCTCTGTTCTGCGATGGACCTCCGTCAAACCTTGGGGACCTGTGCTTCCAATCTTCTGGTGCCATCACACCTCACACTTTTCTGTGAAGTAAAATGGAAAACAGCACACTTCCTTCTCTTATGACGGTTCAGCAGAAGGGTTCCTTTAGCCTCACAATGCTGCAAAATTTAACGAAGCAACTCTTTGCATTTTATCTACAGCCTATTGTTCCCCATGGTACAAATGTATCCACCAGTACAGATTCAGGAAACAGACACTTGTTGTAACCTCAAATACCACTTTTGAGTGCCAATTTCTTAGGCTTGGATAGTGAGATAGCTGGATTCAGTTAGATTTAAATAAATTATGTATTTGGATATAGCTACATAGATAGTTATAGTTATACGTGTACCTTATTTTGTGTATATATATACACAAACAAATATATATATATATATACATACACACAGTTTGGGGAATATCAAGGAATGTGTGACACCTTACTCCACCCACCAAACATACCCATATTTGCCTCCAACATAGCTGGGACTTGGTGTAGCACAAATGTAGATAGATGATTGACAGATAGATAGATAGATAGATAATAGATTAGATAGAGATAGATGATTGAAAGATAGATAATAGGTTAGATAGATAGATAAAATTTTTAAAAATCAAGGCCTAGATTTTTTTTCAAAGCTCCAAAAGAGAGGGATGTGAGAAGAACCTGAATGCAGAACCAAAAAAATGTTCCAAGACGTTTCCATAGACCATGGATCCTGAGAATAGCACGGCTCTATTGTGGTTCTGAAAAATGAGTCAAACTCAAGAAACAAGAAATCATCCTAAAGTCCTACTTTTTTTCATCAGTTTTTTATTGACCCAGTATCACTATTCTATATTACTGGCTGGAGACACCTCTCTATAACTTCTTCCTTCAGAATATTAGAGAGAATGCACGTGCTTGCCTATCACAAACATACTCAGACTATGTCTATTACACTCCAATTGGCCCATATGAATTCCCACATTCATGAGTAAATAATTATGAACATTAAATCAAATTGAGATGAAAATGTGAAGTTGTTACATTTTTACCATAATTTTATAGATTCTGAATTAATGCTCTTTTTAAATAACTGATTTATGGACTAGATGAAAATAATATAATGGAAAGATAAGCACTGTGTGGGTAGAGGCTATGATAATATCATTAAGTTTGATCACCCAAAATACTCTAAAAACAATGTAAGTATAACCTCTCACCAACACAAAACAAGCAAAAATAAAAGACTTCTCTTATGACTGTTTAAAACTTCCACCACTTTGCTCCTCTGAAGGTAGTCCATATTTTCTAAACAGTCTACTTGATACATCTTTTTCCTCAATGTTCTCAATCCTGCATCTCTTTAATTTTTCCTTCTGAAGCCACACACATTGAGTCTACTCTTTCATCCACATGACAGACTTTCAAATCCTTGAAGACAGGTATCCAGGGCCTTCTGAATGTTACCTTCCCCCTCAGCTGCTCCAAAGATCCTCAATAGTATCATCACATTTATGAAGATGCACTCAAGTTTGTCAATAAGCCTCTTAAAGAGAGTGATTTAGATTTATATATCTACTATTATTAGTACTTGAGGGCAAACACTGTGTATATTCATCTCTGTTGGCTCAACATGTCTGACCACTAATGGGCAATGAGCATGTTTGCTGGATGAACACACACAAGAAAAGCCACTTTCAAAATATTCTTCTAATATAAATTATGTTTGGCCATTTACTGTCCTATGTATTAACATTTTGTCATCCAAGTTTAGTTGCCAAAGAAGCGCTTAAGCAAACAACAGGTAGAAATGCAAGTGAAATTAGTTTCTTGGGAATAAAACTCATGAAGTTTAGTAAATGGGTTGCAGTCTTTCTCTTTACCTGTCTGTAGCACTGGATGATGTTGGTGCAAGTTGTGAAATGGTTTATTTTCTCATGAAGGATTTTTGAGGATTTTTTTAAGCACTGCAGGGATCTTACCAAGTGAGACCTACATTATACATTAGCATGAGAATTTATAAAAGATACTCAAATTAGGACTACGGAACAAAAAAAAGAGAAAGAAAGAGCCACTGCCTCTCTTCAGTCCCAGTCTCTCAACAAGGACTCCTGGTGGGTAGAAAATTTACCCTAGACTGAAAGACACAAACCATCTGGGATTTGTCCTGACAAACATGTTGATTCTCAGCATGGGAAGATGATTTGGGTGACTACTTGATAGAGACACTCCAATTTTCTCAAGCCTCGGGGAGGACTTGTTACAAATACCTTGAGAGAGGCAGCTGTAAGAAACTGAGATAGTGGGCTTAATAGATCCCTCTAGTATGTGCCAGGGAGCAGTACACAAAACTGAGCAAATGGGAAAACTCAGCAGGAACCCCAATAACTTTTAACACAAGTGGGCCAAAGCTTCTCTCTTTTCCTTGCAAAAGCAGCCTGTGCTATGATGTGCGTAACTTTAAGAAACATTCGTGTTAATGATCTTGGTGGGAATAGCAATAATCATGTCACTATCTGGCGGCCAAGTATGGGTCACAAGGTAGGCCATCAGAAGACAGCAAAGATAAGCAAAAGAAGGCTAAAGTGGAGGATGTGTTCACGGTCTCCTAAGGACTCATGCATGTATTTCAGGGGACTAGAAAAACTTGGAGGATCCCCCAATGATTCATCAGGATCAGAGGTAAAGGCCTGTTCTAGTTTACATTGGTGTTTCTAGTCATGGATTGTGCTGGAGTTGCCTATTTATAAAATATTACACAAGTAGCAATAGATTATATAGAGAGAGCTCAGTGAAATACAAAGCACAATAGTGGGCCCTATTTGTTTAGGAATTATATCTCTGATAAAGGATGTTAGACAAATATTGAGGAGAAAAAAGCATCATTCTGAAGAGTATTGATATTGAAGTAATTTGTTAATAAGTTACAATGAAAAATATTCAATTTCTACATTAAATTTGCTATATCTCACAACAGAAAGCAAGAAGAGCATCATGCAATAAATATTTATTGAGCAATTGCTAAATGTCGAAGTGTTCAGGAAGCTCAAGGGACAGCAATAAATAGAACTCATAAAATCTTGCCCTTGAGGAATTTACATTCTAGCGGGGAAAAACAACCAATATGGAAGTAAACAAGAAAATCTATAATATGTAAGGGATGAATAAGTGCTTAGAATAATGATAATGCAAATAAGGAGGACCAGATATTGTGTATGTATAGGGTGGTCAGGAGATACCTTTGATAAGAAAGTGTTTGAGATATGAAAAAAATGTAAAAGTGAACCTTGATATATCTGATGTACTAGTTCATTTTCATGCTGCTTATAAAAATATACCTGAGACTGGGAAGAAAAGAGATTTAATAGACTTACAGTTCCATGTGGCTGGGGTGGCCTCAAAAGTGTGGCAGAAGGCAAGGAGGACTATGTCACATCTTACATACATGGCAGCAGGCAAACAGAGAGTTTGTGCAGGGAAACTCCTTATAAAACCATCAGGTCTTGTGGGATTTATTCACTGTCATAAGTACAGCATGGGAAACACCTGTCCCCATGATTCAATTACCTCCCACTGGGGCCCTCCCACAACATGTGGGAATTCAAGATGAGATTTGGGTGGGGACAGAGCCAAACCATGTCATCTGGGTTGGAGCATTTCAGGAAGAGGGAACAGAAAACTCACACTGGAGCATTTTTGTATTGTTTTATGAACAGCAAAAATGCCACCTCAGCTGGAATAAACAGACGCAGGAACAGACCAGTAAGAAATGCAGTTAGTGATGTATGAGTGGGTGGAGTAAAAAGCATGTAGTGCTTGCAAGCCTTTTAAGGATTTTGGGGATTACTCTGACTGGGAAGGGTAAACACTGAGGTTGTAAGACTGAGAAGTAGCCACTGAGGAAGAAGAACAAAGAGAGTGGTGTTTTATACATCAAATGGAGCAAATGTCTCAAGAAGCAGAGGCTTAAATGTACAAATATAGTCACAGGAAAGCTGACATACAATAGAAGAATGTGTTTATTAATTCTTGTGGGGAAAAAATAACTTTCTTAACCTTGAAATAATAGAGTGAATCATATACTTAGTTTTGATGGTACAACAATTTGAAAATTCTAGAGAAGTCATTAAAATAAAATGTAAAAAAAGTTACATCAAATACAACAAAAGATTCATAAATAATAACGTACAATTTACTAGTTCAGAAAAGGAGAAAAAATATTGAGACCCAATAGCAGATGAGTAACACAGGTTAACAAGAAGTAATGTGAACTGAGCTAAAATGTATTTGAAGTCTACTCATGTGATTTCTATGTACTAGAGATAAAAAGATAATGAAGAAAGCTTTTATTCTTGGGCAGGTCACTGTACAATGATTTAGAGATTTCAGTTTAGGGAATATTTTCTGAATTTCTACAATGTGTCATGTATTATATTAGATGATGAGGATAAAGAAACAAATAAGCAGGAAAAAACCATATATGGACTACTAATTGTCCAAAAACGCACAGAAAATATTGTAATTCATTAATTTAAATTTTAAGCTAAGTTTAAATGTCTTTTTTTTCTACAAAATTAACAGTTCAAAAGATGACCACACCTATTTCTGAAACGAAAATAAGTATGGGAAATAGGTATGTAAATAAATATGTGAAATAGGTATATGAAATTATAAATATGCTTTCCAGAATGAGGTTTGTTAAATTCAAGTCATCTGTTGCTCACCACTGGGATAACTCTGGGTAGCGATTTAACTACTCTGTTTTTCATTCTCCTTATGTGTTAATTGGGATAGTAATAGCATCTATATCTTGTTTGGCTATATTACAATAAGTTCATTTAAAATGTCTGCACACAGTGGACACTTAATGTTTAAGCATCTACTATTAATATTTAAGTGTGTATTATTATTTACTATTAATATTATTACAATAATGTAAAATTAAAACAATTTAAATCTTCCATTACAAGGGCTATGCTGAGTAAAAATTGTAAAATAATTCATTAAAATTATATCTATAATAAAAAATGAAATTTCCACTCATTCATTCATCCATCCATCCCTCCATCCATCCATACATACATATAGCTCTTATATGACAGATACTGTTAAAATACTTCTATCATGAGCTTTCATTATGTAAAAGAAACCTGGGTTTTTCTTTTCAACTTTCCAACCTTTCTAGACCATAGCATAACTTTGTGTAGAATGCAAGTAAAACAGAAAGAGATATTTCTCTATATAGAAAGATGGTGGAAATTTAGGTGTTATCACCTGAATCCAACTAGCATGTCAGAGAAGTGTGAGCACCCAGGAAGCATACAAGAATGACAGGTCAGGAGTGAGAGGTCCAAGGAGATAATAATAAGCTGATACCAAAGAAGGAAAATGGAAAACAAGAATTCACCTCAGAGGAGGATATGGTTGATGAAAGTTTAGATAACAGTAGCTAACTCTTTGATATTGTTTTATATCTTGTTTTGTACTATGCAGAGTATATATTCCACAACCTTCATCCCTGCTTCTAATCAACACAGTTTTTTATTAGTGCTGCTTAGGGTAATGGGAGATGGGCATCAGATCCATGTCTGGGTCAATATGGCACTGAGGGGAATG
This sequence comes from Rhinopithecus bieti, assembly GCF_001698545.2. Taxonomy (NCBI): domain Eukaryota; kingdom Metazoa; phylum Chordata; class Mammalia; order Primates; family Cercopithecidae; genus Rhinopithecus; species Rhinopithecus bieti. The sequence goes on from NW_016814114.1 coordinate 337,974, forward strand.
CAATGCAGGAGGCAAAATAGAAGAGGCTTCAGATTTCACCTGTAATGGGGAATTGGAGTAAATACTAAACATTGCATAATTTGCAGAACCTCTGAGAAGCAACTGCAATTACTACTTTTTGGAGAGTGTGCCTAAGCCATCCTATTAATAATTAAAGCAAGAATCTTCTTATATGGCTGAAAGACTGTATAAGAAGTCTTTTTTACAGTTTCTTACAGGGGATGTGGACATTTACGAATATCCAGTGGACGTTTTTGTAAGTTCTTACATGCAGATGAGCATATATAGAGGTAACATTCTTTACTTTGGAGGCAAGATAAGGTGTCTCAGGAAGTGTGTCTGAAGACGTGGTGACATTGAAATATTTTGGAAAATAGGTAGGAATTACTCTGAGAAAAAAAAAAAATAGTGTATTTATGCCACGGAAAAACATGAACAAAGACCCAGAAACATGAGAGAGCATAAAGGATTTTGTAGGCTATGCTTTATATAAATAGCTTATCAAAACATAATTCTAATTTGTTTTATGGGAAAATTAGAATCCAAGAATGTTATTATTAGAACTTTGTGAATATAAGTTTATTTATAAATAATATATAGAGAAAAAGCTTGGAAAACATGTTCCTGGAAGTGTCAGGTTATGTTATTTTTATATTATTTCCATGCCAAATTGAAAGACTGTAGGGAATTTCTCTTACATTATACTCTGTTTTTTCTCAAGTAATAAGTAGATTTGAGAGCTAAAATCACTGGCTTAAGACTTGGTTTTACAAGCATATTTTCACATTTGGGCTTCTTTGTAAAGCAGTAGTCTGCTGCTAATCAATGTAATACACACATAAAATAAACATATTTTATAAGAAAAAATATTTTTAGGTAATCTCTTATTTTTATTTGTGAAACAATAAACAGGAAACGTAACAGGAAAGGAATAGATGAAAGAAAACTTATTAAGCACCTCAGACACTCTAAATATCTTAGCGCACTGAGTATTCCTCACAGTGTTTGTTGATCATTATTTTCATTTTTCTTAAGGAAACAGAACACTTAGGTTTTGAAAATCTTGAGCAATCTTCTGAAACCATCTTAGAATCAGTTTGTACAAGTTGATCTAAATTCAAAGTACAGACTTTTTCTGGTTTAATGTTCTTTCATTTGATCTGCAAATACTTATTGAATGACATGATATGTCATATAAAGCAAAGGAGACTTCACAGAAAAAAAAAACCAAAAAAATAAAAAAAAAAAAAAAAACCAGATCCAGCATACCCTCACCAAACTTGTAATCTATGCTTTTCAGTGAAAAGAATGTATAAGAGAATTCTTACTGCATGATTCCATTTATACATCAAAAGTAGACAACAGCATTCTTCAGACTTGGAAGTCAGGATTGTCATTACTCCTGTGTTGTGGCGGATAGTGATAGCAGAGTGAAGAGAGTTTTCCTACACTTCCACACATTTGTAACTAGAAAAAATGTTATAAATATATACTTTTAAATATTTAAAAACATTCTTTTAAAATATTTACTTCTAGAAAACTTAAGCAAACCTAGGACACTAGTCTGGAAGGCAGACAAATGGGATACGTCTCCCTGATTTTTGCTGCTTGATACATCATTGTGTTCAAAACATAAGGTCTGAAGGGATTTGGGAAAAGAGACATCAGTGTATAGGGGTTTTCTGTTCTAGAAAAAAAAAAGTATTAGCTTTGCTTTAAGGAGCCTCATTTTAAATAAAGGGGTGATGGGAAGAAAAGGTGTCTGTATAGTTGTATTCATTAACATGCAGAGTTGTTCAAAGTTATGAATATTGTGACTGTTTTAGGGTAGCATGGAATGCTATCTTGGTTTACTCTGCAAATATATTTTCCACTTGTGAATATGGTTGTAATAGACTATATTTTCCAAAGATGGCCAAATCAACATTTTTCCCATTTCATGTGATTTTCTTATAATGAAACATTAACACTCCTCCACTGAGAGGTAGGGTCTATTTTTTTTTTTTTTTTTTTTTCCTTGAAGCTGGGTGGGCATTTGTAACTGCCTTGACTAACAGAATGTAGCGGAAATAACATTTTCTGAATTCTAACACTGAGTCATAAAAGGCAATATGAAATCTGTCTGCTATTCTCTTTCTTGGGAGATATGCCTTTAGAATCTGGTCACTGTGTTGTAAGAGAAGCCCAGGCCACATGAAAAGACTGCCTAAGGTTATTCCAACCAACAGCCCTAGGTAGGCCCCCACGAAAGGCTATGCCAACCTCCACATGAGTAAAAAAGCCTTCAGATGATTCCATCACTCAGTTTTTGAGTCTTTTACCTGAGATATCAGACATCATGGAACAGAAACAAGCTATCCTCTCTGTAACCTGTCTCAGTTCCTGACCTATGGCAACCATAGAAAATAATACTCAATATTGTTGTATAAGCCGTTAAGTTCCAGGGTAATTTGTTACATAACCAGAGTAACCAGAATAATATATTTAGATATTTACAACAAATATTCATTTGAACTAATCAACAAATCCAGGTACATGTGGTTACCATATTTGCAAACCACATATCATTTTATTACAATCATATTTACGTAAAGCTTGTGGTGTTCACAATATTTTCTCATTCAAAGCAGTATGATACAGTAAGTACAAGATCCAGTTCTGAAGTCTGGCTATGTGAATTTGGATCCCGATTTGCCATGTACTAGTTGTACAACCTTAGAAAAATTAATTAAGCATTATGGGTTTGTTTTCTCATCTATGTATCTTACCATGGGGATAACAGCATTGCTAACTAAGAGTGCTGTAATAAAGATAAGGGAGATACAACACATAAAGTACTCACAACTTGACTGGAACACAATAATCATTTATTAATTCACTAAATGTTAGCTGCTGTTATATTATTCTTTGATTTGCTCAACAATACTATAAAATTAAGTGCTAATATTATTCACACTTAATAAGAAAGAAAGAAAAGCTCACAGAAATTAAGTGTTTTACTCCAAGACAGGCAACTAATAGGTAACAACACTGAGAGTGAAACCTGAGTCTTCTGACTCAAGTTCCTATTTGATTTCACTTTATTAGTTAATATCTTTTTAAACTTTTATTTTAGGTTCAGTTGTACATGTTCAGGTTTGTTATAGAGGTAAACTGCATGTCATGGGGTTGGGCATACGGATTATTTTGTTACCCAGGTAATAAGCATAATGCCCTATAGGTAGTTTTTCTGATCCTCTCCCTCCTCCCAACCTCCACCCTCAAGCCGGTCCTAGTGTCTGTTTGTTCCCTCTTTGTGTTCATGTATTCTTGTTTAGCTGCCACTTACAAGTGAGAACATGTGGTATTTGACCCTCTGTTCCTATGTTACTTTGCAAGGATAATGGCCTCCAGCTCTATCCATGTTGTTGCAAAGATATGGTCTCATTCTTTTTTTTATGGCTGCATAGTAATCTACATTTTCTTTATCCAGTCTACCATTGATTGGCATTTAGGCTGATTCCATGTCTTTGCTATTGTGAATGGTGCTGCAATGAACGCATGTGTGTGTGGATTTTTTATGGTAGAAGGGTTTATATTCCTTTGGGTATATATATATATACCCAGCAGTGGGATTGCTGGGTTAAATAGTAATTCTATTCTAAGCTCTTTGAGGAACTGCCATGCTGCTTTCCACAATGGCTGAACTAATTGACACTCCCACCAGCTGAGTATAAGAGTTCCCTTTTCTCCACAACCTCTTCAGCATCTGTTATTTTTTGACTTTTTAATAGTAGATGATCTGAATAGTGTGAGATTGTATCTCGTTGTGGGTTTGATTTGCATTACTGTAATGGTTAGTGATATTGGGAATTTTTTCATATGCTTGTTGGTCGCAAGTATGTCTTCTTTTGAAACGTGTCTGTTCATGTCCTTTACCTGCTTTTTAATGGGGTTGGGTTTTTTGCTTGTTATTTTGTTTAAGTTTCTTTTTGATTCTGCATATTAGACCTTTGTTAGATGCATAGTTACAAATATCTTCTCCCATTCTGTAGTTTATCTGTTCACTTTGCTGATAGTTTATTTTGTTGTGCAGAAGCTCTTTAGTTTAATTAGGTCCCATTTGTCAGTTTTTGTTTTTGTTGCAATTGCTTTTGGCCCCTTCATCATGAACTCTTTGACTGGTCCTATGTCCCAAATGGTATTTCCCGGGTTATCTTCCAGAATTTTTAAAGTTTTAAGTTTCACATTTAAGTCTTTAATACATCTTGAGTTGATTTTTGTATATGATGTAAGGAAGGGGTCTGTTTTCACTCTTCTGCATGTGACTAATCACTTATCCCACCAGCAGCACCATTTATTGAATATGGAGCCATTTCTCCATTGCTTGTTTTTGTCGACTTCATCAAAGATCAGATAGCTGTAGATGTGCAGCTTTATTTCTGGGGTCTCTATTCTGTTGCATTTGGTCTATGTGTCTGTTCTTGTACCAGTACCATGCTGTTTTGATTACTCTAACATTGCAGTACAGTTTGAAGTTGGGTAACATGATGCCTCCAGATTTATTCCTTTTTCAGTGTCTTTTTGGGTTTCATATAAACTTTAAAATCATTTTTTTAATTCTGTGAAGAATGTTGTTGGTAGCTTGATAGGAATAGCATTGAATCTGTAAACAGGTTTTGGCAGTGTGGTCTTTCTAACAATATTGGTTCCATGAGTATGGAATGTTTTTCCATCTGTTTGTGTTATCTCTGATTTCTTTGAGCAGTGCTTCGTAATTCTCATTGTAGAGATCTTACACTTCCCTGTTTAGTTGTATTCCTAGGTGTTTTATTCTTTTTGTGACTATTGTAAGAAGGATTGCATTTTTCATTGGCTCTCAGCTTGGACATTGTTGGCATATAGAAATGCTACTGATTTCTGTACATTGATTTTGTATCCTGAAACTTTGCTGAAGTTGTTTGTCAGGCATAGGAGCTTGTTGGCAAAGACTGTAGGGTTTACTACGTAGAGAATCATATCATCTGCAAAGCGAGATAGTTTGAGCTTCTCTATTTCTCTGATGACTTTTACATTTTTCTTTTGCCTGATTGCTCTGGCTAGGACTTCCAGTACTATGCTGTATGAGAGTGGTTAGAGTGAGCATCTTTATCTTGCTTCATCTCTCAAGGGGAACATTCCAGCTTTTGCCTATTCAGAATGATGTTGGCTATGGGTTTGTCATAGATGGTTCTTATTATTTTGAGGCATGTTCCTTTAATGCCAGTTTGTTGAGGGTTCTTAACATGAAGGGATGTTGAATTTTATTGAAAGCCTTTTATCCATCTATTAAGGTGATCATGTGGTTTTTGTTTTTAATTCTGTTTATGAGATGAATCACATTTATGGATTTGCGTGTGTTTAATCTTGTATCCTAGGGATAAAGTCTACCTGATCATGGTGGATCTGCTGTTTGATTCAGTTTGCTGGTATTTTTGTTGAGAAATTTTGCATCTATGTTCATAAAAAATATTTCCCTGTAGTTTTCTTTTTGTTGCATCTCTGCCAGGTTTTGGTATCAGGATGATGCTGGCTTTCTAGAATAACTTAGGGAGGAAGCCCTATACCTCAATTTTTTGGAATAGTTTTAGTAGGAATGATAGCAGCTCTTCTTTATACATGTGGTAGAATTCAGCTATGATTCCATCTGATTCTGATATTTTTCTGATTGGTAGGCTTTTTACTGCTGATTCAATTTTGGAACTCATTATTGGTCAGTTCATGGATTCAATTTCTTCCTGGTTCAATCTTGGGAGATTGTATGTTTCCATAAATCTATCTGTTTCTTCTAGGTTTTCTAGTTGTGTTCATAGAGGTGTTCACAGTAGTCTCTGATGATTTGTTTGTTTGTTTGTTTCTCTAGGGTCAGTAGTAATGTTCCCTTTGTAATTTCGCATTGTGTTTACTTGGATCTTCTCTTTTTATTTCTTCATTAGTCTAATTAGTGGCTCATCAATCTCATTTATTCTTTCAAAAAGCAAACTCCTAGATTCGTTGATGTTTTGTATTTTTTATACAAAAGATCAACTTTCTTCATTTCAGCTCTGATTTCAGTTATTTCTTGTCTTCTGCTACCTTTGGGGTTGGTTTGCTGTCGTTTCTCTAGTTTCTCTAGGTGTGATGTTAGGTTGTTAATTTGAGGTCTTTCTAACTTTTTTTATTGGGCATTTAATGCCATAAACTCCTCTCTTAATACCACTTTAGCAGTGTCTCAGAGATTCTGGTATGTTGTATCTTTATTCTCATTAGTTTCAAATAATTTCTTGATTTCTGCCTTAATTTTATTCCTTACCCCAAAGTCATGTAGGTATATGTTGTTTAATTTCCCTATAATTGCATGAGTTTGAGTGGTTTTTATAGTATTGATTTATGTTTTTATTGTATTGTTATCAAAAAGTGTTTTGGTATGATTTTGGTTTTTTTCAATTTACTGAGGACTGTTTTATGGCTGTAAGCATGTTTGATTTTAGAGTATATGCTATGTGCAGATAAGAAGAATGCATATTCTGTTGTTTTTAGGTAGAGAGTCTGTAGATGTCTGTCAGGCCTATTTGGTTAAGTGTCAAGTTCAGGTTCTGAATATCTTTGTTAGTTTTTAAACTTGATGATCTGTCTAACATTGTCAGTAAGATGTTGAAATTTCCCACTATTATTCTATGGTTATCTGAGTCTCTTCGTATGTCTCTAAGAATTTTATGAATCTGGGTGCTGTGTTGAGTGCACATATATTTAGGATAGTCAGCTCTTCTTGTTGAATTGAACCCCTTATGATTATGTAATGCCCTTCTTTGCCTTTTCTGATTATTGTTGATTTAAAGACTATTCTGAGGTTAGAATAGCAACCCATGTTCTTTGCTTTGTTTAATTTTGTTTCTGTTTTCTATTAGCTTTGTAGATTTTTCTCCATCCCTTTATTTGAGACAATGAGTATCATCACATGAGAGATGTGTCTCTTGAAGACAGCATACCATGGGGTCTTGCTTCTTTTTACAACTAGCTTTTCTGTGTCTTTCAATTGGAACATTTAGCCGGTTTGCATTCAAGATTAATATTGATATGTGCAGATTTGATCCTGGCATTGTGTTTTTAACTGGTTTTTATGCAGACATGATTGTATGATTGCTTTATAGTATCAGCAGTTAATCTACTTACATGTGATTTTGTCTCAGCCAGTAATGGTCTTTCCTTTCCATATTAAATACTCCCTTAAGGACCTCCTGCAAGGTAGTCAGGTGGTAATGAAGTTCCTTAGTATTTGCTTGTCTAAAAGGATTGTTTTCTTCTTTGCTTATAAAGTTTAGTTTGGCCTGATACGAAATTCTTCTTTGGATTTTTTTTCTTTAAGAATGCTCTATATAGGCCTCCAGTCTCTTCTTACTTGTAGGGTTTCTGTTGAAAGTTCCACTGTTAGCCTGACAGGGTTCCCTTTGTAGGTGACCCGCCCCTTCTATCTAGTTGTCTTTAACATTTTTTCTTCATTTTGATCTTGGAGAATCTGATGGTTAGGTGCCTTAGAGATGCTTGTATTCTATAACACCTCACAGGAGTTCTCTGCATTTTCTAAATTTGAATGTTAGCTACTCTATTGAGGTCAAGGACATTTTCATGGACAATATTATCATATGCTTTCTAAGTTGCTTGCTTTCTCTCCCCTTTTTTCAGGGATGCCAATGAATCACTGATTTGGTCTCATTACATAATTCCATATTTTTTGGAAGTTTGGTTTATTCTTCCTCATTTGATTTTTCTTTATTTTTATCTAATTGAGTTATTTCAGAGAAGCAGTCTTTGAGCTCTGAGATTCTTTCCTCAGTTTGGTTGATTTTGCTGTTAATACTTGTGACTGTATTCTGAAATTATTGATGTGAATTTTTCAGCTCTATCAGACCAGTTTGTTTCTTTCTTAAAATTCCCATTTCATGTTTTTTCTCTTGTTTTTTTTTTTTTTTTTTTTTTTTTTTTTGAGATGGAGTCTCACTCTGTCACCCATGCTGGAATTAAGTGGCGTGATCTCAGCTCACTGCAAGCTCTGCCTCCTGGGTTCATGCCATTCTTCTGCCTCAGTCTCCCAAGTAGCTGGGACTACAGGTGCCTTCCACCACACCAGGCTAATTTTTTGTATTTTTAGTAGAGATGGGTTTCACCGTCTTAGCCAGGATGGGTTCGATCTCCTAACCTCATGATCTGCCTGCCTCAGCTTCCCAGAGCGCTGGAATTACAGGCGTGAGCCACTGCACCCAGCCTCTTGTATTGTTTTATTGTATTCCTTAGATACTTTGGATTGAGTTTTGACTTTCCCCTGAATGTTGATGATCTTTGTTTCTATCCATATTATGAGTTCTATTTCTGTCATTTCAGCCATATTAAGAGCCATTGCTGGGGAACTGGTGTGGTCTTTTGGAGGTAACAAGACATGCTGGGTTTTTGAGTTACCAGAGTTATTGTGCTAGTTCTTTATCATCTGTGTGGGCTGATGTTCTTTCAATCTCTGGAGTTGCTATTCTTTCCATGTTTTTAGTTTAAGTTTTGTTTTGCTTTGCTTTGCTTTTTTTTTAAAATCTTGTGTGATGCCGTTGGGGGTTTCATTGTGGTATAAGGTGGGTTCAGTTGACCGAGTTTGTTTCTCTTCCCACAGTGTTACCAGGGTTTAGGAATGAGTCCCAGTGTTCAATAGCCCCGTGCAGGATTTCCAGCTTCCTCCCACTTCAGCCCAGTGTCTGTGTCCTCCCTCCATCCACCCTCAATGCCTTTCCTCCAAAGATCTGCTCATAGTGTGCCTGTCTTCCCAATGTCATGGTCTATTGGTAGCAGCTGTTTCTCCTGGTTGCATCCAGTCATTCATTTTATGTAATACTTTTCTCAGTCAAAATCCAATTTTAAAATGCATACTCCTGGGTCTCACCACTATCTTACTGAATTAGAATATCTGAAGACGAACCCACCAATTTCAATTTAAACATGATTCCAGAAAGTTCTTGGGCACACTAAAATTTAAAAACCACTGCAGCTAGTCAATACACAGAATATAGTATTTCCACAGAAGAAAAAATAAAGCCTTATGGTACAGCAGGGAAAAAAATCGCACTCTACACCTTTTATCTTCATCTTAAGTAAAATAATCCAGAGCCATGCAGATTTTTGCCATGAGATTCCCCAATGTATTTAATACATTCATGCCCTATAATAAACAATTATTTCATTATTGTAGGTCACCTTTAGTTGATCATGTGAGAACAACATGAGTGTGTCTCAGGTGATGTGCTGCCCTGTTGCTTTTTGTCAAAGATGAATTGCCATAAGTATTTTGATTCCGTTTATCTAGCTACCCACAAAGCTACAGAAAGGTTCTTGTGCCTGTAAGATGGAAAATTCAGGTAACCCCAGTGGATTGCCAGTTATTATTAGGAGATGATATTGATGAGCTCCCCACAGCTATATTAGTGACACAAGTCAAAACACCTGTGGATTCTGGAAAGCATGAGCAGTCTTCTATCTTCTCCCACTTCCCATTAAAAATCAGGCATCTCCTCAGTATAGCTATCGGCACCTTATTCTCATTATCTGTGTAAACACTAACTTGGACTCTGCTATATAGTCTCTCTGTGATTGCTCATGCAGTAATACATGAACCATTATTGCATCCACAGTGGAGGCAAAGGGAGGAAGACGATGACAAAGGCACTTACTGAGAGTCACTTACCATAAGATCAATTCTAGCAATTCCTCAGCAGCTGTACCATGGGATAGCAGCTGCCTTCAAATGGCAGGGGAAAGTGTCACCAGCATTTCCCACCCTCTACGAGAACAATGGGAAAGCAGGGAGGAATGAGAAAGTACAGGATAGATTTCTCCCCTTTGAGAGGATTGATTTATATGAATGTCCTAAGCAATGAGAAAAAAACAATTTTTTGGCCTTATGCATTTGTACAAAAGAATAGTGCCTTGACATAGGATAAAAATATGCATTTGGTGAGGTCACGAGAGCTTATTATTGAACTACAGAGACAGCATATTTTATCTCCACTGAGATGGTTTGGAAACAAAAACTCTTTTTGAAAGTAACCTGAAACTAGAAGACTTCTTAAATATTTCCACATACTATTCAAAAGCCTGCTTTGCATAACAGTTATATGAGTGAGTATATGTCACCATTAATCATAAAAAGTAATTGCTAAACAAAATGTCAATTTCTTCAAAATGCTCTGAGATATTGAGGTTTGCACATTCCCATTGATGTAAATGATTCCTTTAGCTCCCGTGACTTTGATAATCCTTTTCAAAGCTAACACAGAATTGATTGCCTCATGTAAAAATGCTGGAGCCCTGGTTTCTGGCTCAGCCACTTAGTAACTGTCCACCCTGGGGATAATTATTCAAATGTTCTTAGCTTTCATTTTCTCATCTGCAAAGTAAAGATCAAAATGGCAGCTCCTCTACAAGAGACTCTGGATCTCCCTTGAGTAGTAGTGACCACACTTTTCTTTAAAGCCCTGCTATATATAATCTGCATATCCATTTTATCATAGCACTTACCATACTTTTGCTGCCCAACTATACTATAGCCTGTATAGCTATAGAACCAGGCAAACAGCAATCAGTACATACTTCTTTATGGATTAATAAACAGATAATGAGAAAATCTTGTAAAAACCACTTGTGAAGTGCATCTTATATCAAAAGAAGCTAAAGCTCTAAAGTTTAAATAATTTCCTAAGACCCAAAATTAGAAGGTGGAAAAAACAGATTTAAACCTCAGTTTTATATTTTCTCACTCTACCATGCAGACTTCAACATGATTTAGTTTCCTTTCAAAAAACTCACAGAGCATTCTGTGCTTTGCCTGTGGCTACTATTATATTCTTCCTGGCACTGTAAGATGCCAGTACTTGCCTTATCTAATAACTAAATTGTAGATTACTTAAGGATAGGACAGCACTTTACTGACCTTTATATTTGAATTCATAAGCCTAGTTTAATAAATATTTGTGGAATTGAGAAATTTAGCTCTGGAAGAGATTTCAGCAGTCCCTCTGGGTTGGTTTAAGTGAAGCTCAATCTGTAACAAAGGAAAGGATTAAACGGTTTTCAGCAGTAAGTTTATTATGTCTCTTCTAAAGCAAAGTCAAGGTCCCTTTTCATTCTCTTTCATCCATCATATAATTTATGTGGTTTCTGCACGAATACTACCCTTTTCCTCTACACTCTATATTCTATATTGGATCATAACTTTTATAGAATTTTAGAAATTATAAAATATTTTATGTAAGTTTATTATACGCTAAAAGTGTTTCCTACATGTACTTTAAAATGTGTAAGCAATCTTTAAATCAGATCTTAAAACATTTAGAACTAATCAAGCAAGAAAACATTACTGGGATTATTTATTTTGCAAAAGACTTGGAAAATTCTATTCTCTCTGACTTTAATAATTTTTAGATATTTCAAATAAATTTAATTTATTTTGTGTGGCACAAAGTTTGAACTGGACTATTATGACCTCTGCATGTAGTATTCTAAATTTGATTTTATAGGGCCCTAAATGATTTCCTAAGTTATTTTTAATTCGTGTGAATTACCTGAATTGGAGGTCCATTAACTTTCATTATACCGTCTCAGGAGCTGACTGGGTGGCAAAGTGCCAAACTCTTGGAGCCCGAAAGATAGAGATAGATGAGGATCTGTCAGAGCGAAAAGAAAGGAAATAAAGGTATACTTCCACCAAGAGCTGAGTCCACTTACTCTTCTGCATTTAAGTGTACAAGACTGTAATTCAACTAGCACTTTTGGCATTAAATAATCAAGATCCAAGAAAGCTTAGTGTGACACAAGAGGTGGGTTTCCCAAAATACCTCTGCATTTGGCCTATACTTTTGGAAGGACTTGGCATTATTCTAATGCTTCCTGATTTTACTCATCCAAATGTAGCAAAGAAACAAAAGGATGGTTACACTGAGAGCACTTATGACATTTTACAGTGCCAGAATGATTGAATATCTGCTTAGTTAAGAAGTTTTACCTGTGCAATTGCTGCTGCTAGAAATCCATCACTAATGAGTTCAGGCCCATTTATCATAGCTAGAAAGCATGTGACAGTTTGAGTGCAATCCAAGTTCTGGCATTTCAGGATTGTACTCTAATTTTCATCAGAATTTCCCAGGCTATGCACACTCTTTACATAGAAGGGGCAGCTGTCGAGTGAAGCCATAAAAACAATGGATTATAGGAAAGTTGCAAAACAAAACAGCCACAGCAGTAAACATCCTTAGATCCAGACCCATCAGAATTGAGTCTCAAGTAAGTCATTTTAATACAAGCCTCATTTGAGTACATTTAATATCTCTGAGCCTCAGTTTCACCATCTAAAACGTACATAAAATGCCTACCTTATAAGGTTTTAGAAAACTACATTAGAAAATGTATTTAGTGCCAAACACATAATAGGTCTTCAGGACACAGTAGTTGCTGCTGCATCTACAGTTGTTGTAGACATATCTAAGGAAAGTATTACCCCTTATCACACCCTTAGAATCTCTGTGAGACAAGAAACCACCAGGAATGAGCGAAATTCTAAGACTCAATGAATTTTCTCAAGTTTTCTTTGTTAGAAAGTGGAAAAGTGCTTATGAATGAAAGTAAAAGGAAATATGAATCCTGTGCTAGTGTTTCTGGGTAGACTGCCAGTAAAACACTCTCTCAGAAAAAGAAGACACAAGTAGATAAGGAGCCAGTAGCTATTCCTCTCATTTTGTAGATCTTGCCAAATTCAAAATGTGTTAAGTCATGCACAATAAACCTCTATAATCCTACAAAAAGAGCCATTCTAACAAACATAATGAACACACTTTTTATTTGTTTCTTGCTGAATGACTATATTTCCAAAGACTTGCACCTGAAAGTATTTCCAAGGCATGTATTCCCACGGTAGTGGGCAAAGATGTATTATCCTAGTCTAACAACGCAAATGTTCCCATATGAAGAAAGATTTCTTGTGTTCTCTAGAGACAGCTTCTAAATTAGTTGCGGCAGCTTCTTTAATGTTTTGATTCATTCATTCAAGAAATATTTATTAAGTGCCTTCTGTGAGACAGGCACTATGAAACACAATCCTGAGCAAGACAGAAACAGACTATCTTAATGGGGTTTCTACCTTCTCCTTCACATATCACTCTCTTAATATGTTGATCTACTAATTTTGTTAGGAAATATTTTCTAATTACCAAAGATACTTACGTTCTTAACAAAAATTCAAGAGATATAGTGTAGAGAGAAAACTTCCTGTACCATATATTCTCTGTGAATGTACCACCAACAATAGTCTGGTATGTGTTTTTTTACTTTTTCTTATATATAGACAAAATATTTATAATATTTTTAGTATATTATATTAAAACTTTAAATATTTAAAATAAATATAATAAAAGTGAAAAATTGTGTAATTATACATATTATATATATTCTTGCTTTTGCAAAAGCAGTATGTTATAAAAATGTTACTATCTAGCATAATGACTAAGTGATAGTAGTTAATATATTTCATGAACTTGGACTTAAAGTAAGGAGGTTTGGGAACAAGACCTTAGGCTTTAGAAAAGCCCAAACAGTCTTGAGACTCAGCAGAAGAAAATTTTTCCACAGTGCTGATAGTTTAACCTTCATTATCTTCTTACCAGATAATCATTACTTCTTCAAATCTTAAAAAGATTTGACTGACTTTATGAGGACAAGGCTTCTTAAAGAAATTTTGAGTTGATGAGAAGTCTTCTATCCATGATTGCCAAGAAATGTCGTTGAAGGATTATTTTTTGTAAGAGCAGAGTGAGAAAAATATATTTAGATTAATAGGGAAGCTAGTTCTTTCTGTTTGATTCAAAATATTTTTGAAGACAAAGTCACCAATTCTTTTAGGAAAAAAATGTATTTACACAAACATTTCAGGCGTTTGTGTACTTCTCCTTCCAATTCCCCTCTAGGCCCTTTACAGGCATAGGTTATGAAGGCTGTCTTTTCAGTCTCTTCTATTTTTATAAAAGATGGAAGTAGTTATATGTAAAAAATAAAAGCTACTCTTCCTTAGAAATAAGGCTAAATAATTCCAAAAAGATTTCAAGCTAAGCATGGCTGTCAAATGCTTTTCAATTCTAGAAGTGCTGCATCATTCATTCATTTATGGATAAGCAAAAGCAGTTGTATTATTCTTCCAATTCTTTCGCTACTGCTGTTGTTTTCCAGAAAGCAATGCTAGTATTAAGGGACTTCTTTTATAGAAACGCATTAAAAATAGTAAGCCTTTTAAAAACTCAATGTTAGAAAACTTTGTTCAGTTTCCCCTTTTAAATGTTCTGCCATATTTGAGAGACAATTGTTTACCCTATGTGAAGTGTAAACAACTAGTTTTATAATTAATCTTAATAGAATAATACACTCATGATGACATCAGAAATGACTGCCACGAAACCTCCTACTTTAGTAAGTGAAGAAACTCAGGGAGGTGACCAGGGAGGAGCCTAACAATTCCAATATGCCAGTTATTGTACTAGAGACTTTGTATACTTTACCTCACTTAAGTCTGCTAAAATTTGAAACCAGAAGCATTAGCTCCAGCCTCTGATAACTTATCCAAAGTCACAAGAGAGTTTAATTGCAAGGTTGAGACTTTTGTTGAAGACTTCTGTCTTAAAACAGGGTTCTTCTTGCTACACCAGGCTGCCCTGTTCCATTGATCTATTGCATGAATATAATGGCAGCCTAGGTAAGTAGAAATGGCTTGGGGTACTGAATCATACAGTCAAATCTAAAGGAAGATACTGTAAATATGATTTTGCCTGTGATACAGACTACACTATTAGATATAGATTCAATATCATCATCCCCATATTAGTACTATCTCTGTTGCCATAGTAAAAAAGAAAAGACATATGACAAAATAGTTTAATGTGGTTGAATATGGCTTACTTGCCTTAAGCCTATAGTTAGAAAATTCTAATATTTTAATGGTCTAGTTAAATTAACCTAAGGCTTCAAACACTGGATTATTTATAATGAACAAAGCATAGCATAGTCACTATATACACTTTAAACTAATCTCTCAGGTTTAAATTCATACTTTGCCACTTTCCTTGATTATCCCATCTCACTTCTCTGCATCCTTGACACTCATGTCAGAGTGCTCATTTAAAAAATGGGATTAATATGTTCACCAAATATTTACTAAGACTCCACCATGAGCTAAGCCAAGTGCTAGGTACTGAGTGTATAACCAAGAATAAGGTATGTTAAAGTCCTACAGAAGACCGCAGTTTAGTATAGACTACAGACATAGGCCAGGCACAGTGACTCATGCCTGTAATCCTAGCTCTTTGTGGGGCTAAGACAGGAGGATGTTTGAACCCAGGAGTTTGAGACCAGCCTGGGTGCACATACAGAAACTCCTTCTCTACAAAAAAAAAAATTAATTAGCCAAGAGTGGTGACATGTTCCTGTAGTCCTAGCTACTCAAGAGGCTGAAGCGGGAGAATTTCTTCAGCCCAGGACCTCAAAGTTGCAGTGAGCTGTGATCATGCCACTGCCCTCCAGCCTGGGTGACAGAGCAAGATCCTGTCTGTAAAAATAAATTAATTAAATAAAAAGTTAAAATAGACTACAGACACACACACACATACACACACTCACATACACAAAACTGTGATGAGTACTATGGTAGAACTAAGTACAACATGCTATGAAATCTGGGAATGCCTAAGAAAGCATCTAATTTAGAGGTGGAGAGTATGATACTGCTTCTTAAAGAAAGTGATATTTCATTTAAAAAACTTCAATTTAATATAGATCAATGTCTTTCCATTTCCTATAAGGAAAATACAAATATTATAGAAAAAAAATAAAGACAAATATTTAGGCCCTTCCCAATCTGACTGCCTTCCATCTGTCTAACATTATCTCCCACTATTCCCTCTCTGGCACCCTGTGTCCATATACAACTATTCCATTCTCTTTGCCAAGTAGGCCATGTTTTATGAAAACCCATAACCTGGTCTTATTCTCTGTCTCTTCCTCCTCCTTATTCATGAGAAATGCTTCTACTCATTAATTAAAACACAAATTGAATGTTTTGTATTTTATTTCATGTCTCTTACCCTCTTTCCAGCCCTAGATTTTATTCATTCCCCTGTGGTCCACAACACTCTGTGTACGTCCACACTATAGTGCTTCTTACAAATTGCCTTCAAAATTCTTGAGTAGCTTATTCATCTATGAATTTTCAGCTTCTTGCTACATTATTTGACCTATCTCAAGAACTAAATAAATATTCATTGAATTTTGAATAATTTTGTCCTGATACTGAAGAGCTTTAATCTGATTGGAAATACTACTTTTCCAGAACTGTAGTGTTTAAATAAATAAATAAAAGAGTTTAAAATTAACCATTATGGGAATTAAATTGAGAGTCCCAAGAAGCAGCCAGTTAGGTGTGATTTGGAGGATGCAAGTGGAAATATTTCACTAGACTTATTGGGAATGACGGTGTTGCATAGAATTGTCAGAAAGACAAATGAGAATTAATGAAGAAAGCAAACATCCTTTGTAAAAATATACAATATTATATCATGCAAATGGTATCTAATACAATGTGGTTAATTTTCCAGAATTCAAACTTTAGTAGTGATAGGTTGAACACGCATTACTCAGATTAGATTTGTTTTCAACTCCATGTCACTCTTGCTTCATTTCATCCTTTGTTAGTTCAGATTCAATGCTGAAACAAAAGTAATGTATTTTAATTCTTAGAATCAGGAATAAAAATAAAATCCATAAGAACTGTGAATTTCACTCTGGTTTTGATAGTGGGTTTATTTGCTTCCATGCAAACATGCTGAAAAGGCCACAGTGGCACTCTGTATCCACTATTATGCAAATAATTCACTATAAAAATTTTGATAACCAGTGTGAAATTGATAGAATCGTGTCAACTTATGTTTAAATTTAACAAAGCTGGTTCATTTTCTAAGCAAAAGATGCACAATGAAAGCATTTTCATTGAAGACTGTGGATACAAAGTTCATGTGATTTACCTCTGTTATTTCTTAGCTAATGGAAATAATTTTCAGTTCTCAACAATGGTTTCCTGTGCTTAAAATAATACTCAGGCCTCAAATGTGGATCAGAAATTTTAATCCTCAATAAATTAACCTCAACTATTATTTTTTTCAAAGTTTCTGTTATCACAGTTATATTTCTAAGTGGAGAAAATAAAAAAGTAGAGACTTTTAAAAAATATGTATGGAAGAAATGATACAGAATATTTTAGAAAAAAACACAGTCCTAGCCTATTGAAGGGAAACCACTGTAACTGTAACTGTCTAAGTTCTGCACATATGTACATAAACTGAATTAGAAAATGGAAGAAACTATCAAGAGAATTACAAGTTGAGAAGATAAAAATAAGTAAAGAAGTTTTAGAGACTTAGAGTTTCTGATAATTAACTCAATTTTCTCTTCACTTTTGAGAATAAGTAAAAAAAAATCCATATACATTTTATTTGTTAGAATTTAGTAAGACTTTCCCCCAAAGCTTTGCTAATTACATTAAACTTTAAACAGATTTTACCCATGCTTTAATTACTCCACTAGCAAGATGAAGCTAAGAATATAACTTGAGACATCCCTATTTTCAGGTTGTTCAGAATTCAGAAATGCTGAAGTGTTTTAGATTCCCCTGTAGAATTTAGTGCAAAATGTAAGTTAAAATAAGTAATTGGATTGATATTATAAATACACAGATTTAAAAGGACATGGCCACAGGAGAAGCTTAAAATATGTATAAATTCTACCACATCTTATATTATATTTGGGAGCAAATATTCAAAAGCAAAGAAAAGAGTCACCCAGGAAGGAATATATCCTTGTGTAAATTTTAAAATTTACATACATTGGGGCAATCAAGTTAAAATCAGTCACTCTACAGAGATATGCCTATGAAATAAAGGGCATTGTCTGCTGGATAAGACCACCTGGCATCTTGAAAACGTCTGAACAGAATCTTCTGAGGTTCATGGTTAAGCCATAGGGCCTTGTAGTCAGACTGCCTGGATAATACTCAGACGCTATGACTTTGCTTGTTTGAGCTAAAACTGAGTCACACTTTTATCTCTATATTGGGAGAAATTCTAGCAACTGCTTTATAGAGCTTCCATAAGAATTAAATGAATTATTGGATGTCAGCTGCTTAGTACAGTACTCCCCTCATCATAAACTCTAAATATGTTAGCAATTACTTCCATTTAATTTCCAAGATATTCTTCACATTTTCACAGGTATTGATTTAAAAGGCAAGCTTACATATTCACAGGCACATTGTGATACCTCTGGGGGAAAATATTCTGAGTAACAACACATTTTTAGGGGTTCCAGGTAACAACACATTTTAGGGTAGAGTGGGAGAGTTTGTATTATAATTTTAATCTTTCTTACTTCAGAGAAGACAATTACAAGACATCTCTGACAGGTATTCATAGGAATAAGTGGTTCTAAACAGCTTAATCCATAGGAAGGATGAAGAAATGAAGAGGTAAAGTTAAACAGAGGAATGTCCTTATGAAAGAAACAAACGTCTGACCTGTCTGCTTGGGCCTCAGTTAGCCCTGCTTAGCTAGAATCAGGGAGATTCTATTCTTGAAGGTCAACCACATCCCATTCCTCTCCAGTCTTTACAATAGCGAGATCAGGTGTATGTATGGGCCTGTATGTATGGTGTTCAGAGGACGGGTTGGAGTCAGATGAGTCCTGGTTATACTCCTAACTCTGCTGCATAATAAATTAAGAGCCAATATTTATTAAGCACTTACTAAAACTAAAGCACTTTACATGTATTAACTAATTTAGTACTAATAAGAACCATATAAATAACCATAATTTTTAGTATTAAAGATGAAGAAAGAAAGCACAAAAGCACAAAGTAACTTTCCCAAGACACACAACTCACAGGAAATGGAGTCTGGTTTCACACAAGGCAATCTGTCTGTGGAGACCACACCCACTCTTGTGTCTTGTGGTACAACTTTAGGCAGCTTTTTTTTTTTTTTTTTTTTGAGATGGAGTCTCGCTCTATTACCCAGGCTGGAGTGGAGTGGCACTATTTATGCTCACTGCAACCTCTGCCTCCTGGGTTCAAGCCATTCTTCTGCCTC
>NW_016814114.1:361437-387990 GCF_001698545.2 Rhinopithecus bieti
CCCCCCGGCCCCAGCTAATTTTGTATTTTAGTAGAGATGGGGTTTCATCATGTTGGCCAGGCTGGTCTTGAACTCCTGACTTCAAGTGTTCTGCCCACCCTGGCCTCCCAAAGTGCTGGAATTATAGGCGTGAGCCACTGCACCCAGCCTGGCATGTTTCTTAAACTTTTTGAATTTCAGTTTTCTCATCAGTTCATACAGAGTTGTAGAGATAAATCAGATAGCACCTTTAATGCATTTATTATGCTCAACAAATTTTGTTGTAAACAAACACACAAATTTCTGAGGTAAGAGATTTACCCCTCTGTAGTTGAGGACAGAACTCTAAGGCTTACTGACTCACTGGTCCCAAATGGAAATGAGCCCAAGTGCCTTCTACTCAAGCCAAGCTTCTCTGAGGATTCTAGCACCATTCCTCCTCTCAAGGAGCCTACACCAGCTGTAACTATACCTCCCGACTGAAGTTCCTCTCTTTCTAGAGCAGAGGAGCTTAAGGTTGGGAGGAGGTGAAGATAGTTGCAGCAGCCTCTGTTCTTCTAAATATGTTTCTTTTGTGGCTGAATTTTAGATTTTATATCTCAGAGACAAGCATTTGACTCTTTTACTCTTGTTCTGCTGTAAGAACCTTGTAATCACCAGCCTTATGAGAGGTTGGAATGAAAGGAATATTAGCGTGTGTGTGTGTGTGTAAACTTAGATTATCAACTATCTAATAATTTAATTGTTATATATCTAATTAAGAGATTACCAGACATTTTATTATAATTATTATTAACTATTACATTTTCCACTCACCACTGAGCATCTCTAAAATACTGAGTGAAATAAGAAAAATAGTCAAGACATTTCTATTTGGGCTTATGGAGAATAATTCTCAGTGGAGGCAGGAGAAGGTGAATGATACAAACAACCTAACAGAATATTGTACCTATAACAGTAGAAGTAATAAAAACACAAAGAAAAAACTTTTGAGAAAAATTCAAAGAGAAATTGTAATAGCTTTCAGATGTTTAAGAAATTCAATACACACATAAAACAAACAAACGAAAAACAGGACCTACCTGGTTGCTATTAGCAGCAGCCAGACTGACAGTGAATAAAGCAGTGGGTATGCATCTCTATTGTTAACTAAAGCACCAGCGATAACTCTAAGGACAGCTGATACAAGAGCTCTGGCAAAAGCAGAAATTTATTTAACCCCAATACCTCTATCACTTGTCAAGTAATCCTTAATTCGAAAAATACAGGCAAGTCACTGGTTACATACCATTGCTCAGCCTATAAATTCTTTCAGAATCAGGTGCTAAACACAAGCAGGAAAAATAAACCCTCCGCATTTTTGTTGTTATTAGATTTTCTAAGAGGAAAAGTAGTGAACATATTTTACTTCACATTTAGTTTTAGATAGAATATGTTCACCTATTTAACATTCACTGAGTGCCTTCACTGTGCCAGCGTCTATGTCTGAAACTGAAAATATAAAGGAGACAAATACTCTGCCTTCATGGGAAAGAAGAACATTCCAGAAGGAGAAAGAGCGTGTGAAAACCTGTGAGTTGAGCTCAGGTAGGTAACGGAAAACCAAAGAATGCAGGAGTTTATAGGCCACTATCCTGACTTTGTTTGGATTTTACTCAGACTGAGTTTACTCAAACTGAGGTTAAGGGGTTAAAGAAGAGAGGTAAATGTGGCTGAGGACTCAATGGTGAAAGAGTATGAAAATTAAGAGAGCTGAGGTTCTGAATGTCAAATTAAGAAAGAATTTCAAAAAGAGAATAATCATCTGCTTTGAATGCTACTGAGAGATCCAGTAAAATAAGGACTGGGATTTGATCTTTGATTTAGCAGTGTGGTGATCACTGATAACTTTCACTAAAATTAAGTTTCCATATAATGGGAGCAAAACATGACTAAAATGGGCTAAATGTAGAATGAGAAAAAAAATTGTAGATAGAAAGTTCAAAAAAATTTTTCAAATCATTTTGTTTTAAGAAGGAACAGAGAAATGGGATAATAGAGGGATATGTGAAATAAAAGATCTTATGAAGTATTTAAATATTTTATTAATTTAATAATTTTGTTTTCAAAACTAGTATTTCATTGTTTTACAAGTCAGCACAAGAAATTTCTGTAGAACCAAATTAAGTTCTGTCCAGTTGTGTTTCCTTTCTAATAAGATTTTTCAAATAAAATTAAAGTACAGTTAGGTAGTTGATATGTGACAGTGAACTAAAAATACGAATGTAAATTTATTTATTAAGACTTAATCTATGCATTATCAATAAATTTGCTCCCTTTTGAAAACTGAAGTGGAAAATTTTTCTTGCTTACTTAATTGGGTATGATAAACTTTTGGCCTTATATTCTTCCCTGTTAATATTTGAATGTTTTAATATGAATAGGTTAAAACAACTTAAATGTTGAATTTTTGAGTATGTCAGTGTTTACATTTAAAATGTGAAGTATTTATCGCTTCACCATAGTTTAGTCAAGTGTGACAGGCAGAAGAATGCCCCCCTCTAATAAAAGATACTTATACATTCAAATCCCCAGAACCTGTGAATATGTTATCTTACATGGACAAAAGACCTTGCAGCTGTGATTAAGTTAAGGATTTTGAGATAGAGATGTTATCCTGCATCATTTGAGTGGGAATAATGTAATGGAAAGGCACCTTATAGGTAAAAAAAAAAAAAAAAAAAAAAAGGAGGAAGGAGAGTCAGAGTGAGAGACATATGGTGGAAACAGAGATCAGAGTGATGCAATTGCTGGTTTTGAAGATGGAAGGGAGACACAAACCAAGGAATGCAGGCAGCCTCTAGAAGCTGAAAAGACAAGGAACTGAATTCTTTCCCGGAACTTCCAGAAGGAACTCAATGCATCAAGAGTTTGATTTCAGCCCTATTTCAGCTTTCTGACCAAAAAAGCTACAAGGTATTAATTTGTGCTGTTTTTAGTCACTAAATTATTGGTAATTTGTTACAGGAGTGACAGAGAACTGACACACTATGTATTAGGGCAATTGCTGAATTTGTTCTAGATCCCTCAGGAAATTTAACTGTTCAAAGACAGGTTGTGATGTCCTTCATCTCTTTATTTTTTACAGATCTCCACAGTACCTTGCCTTTAGTGGTTGTTCAATAAATGATCGTTGAATTTCTTTGGACAATTTAATTAGTATTGAAGTATTATATCAAAGCCAGAACAGTAATTATAAAAATGTCTGTGGAAAGAAACTCCCAAAGGGAAGAATGATAAAATGTGGTATTTTTTTATCAATGTTCTTTCCAGAATAAATACATTTATCAACATAAATAAAAGAAAACCTCAATAATTATAAATTATGTGTGCTTTTCTGCTCAGGAGAATACCACTGTAAAGGCTGAACATCAGAAGAAAAATACATTATTTGATTTCTCCAAGTTTGTACTATGATTGCATTATAGGATTTGTATATTTTTAATTATGGGAAAAGTAATAAGATAATTCAATATTTTTAAAAACTTCAACAATAATGAATGTGATTTATAAAGTACAGTGTTTATGGGCTGGACATTGTGGCTCATGCCCATAATCCCAGCATTTTGGGAGGCTGAGATGCGTAGATCACTTGAGGTCAGGAGTGTAAGACCAGCCTGACCAACATGGTGAAACCCCGTCTCTACTAAAAATATAAAGATTAGTTGGGTGTGGTGGCGCATTCCTGTTATCTCAGCTACTCAGGAGGCTAAGGGAGAAGAATGACTTGAACATGAGAGGCAGAGGTTGCAGTGAGCAGATATCCTACCACCGCACTCCAGAATGGGCAACAGAGCAAGACTCAGTCTCAATGTATATATATTATTTATGGCTTTTATTTTATTTTGGTGCAGTGTTTACAAAAGAAAGACTAACAATATATCTATTTAAAATAGTGTTTTCTAAAAACAGTTTGTTTATTACACAAAACAAAATCTGTGCTTATTTACATAAACCATGCTGTATTTTATTTCAACCTTTCATTGCAATGTTGTTACTACAACAGATGATACCGCAATTTAGGAACAGTGTTAATAATCATCGTGATGGTAACTCTTGACTTAACGCTAAAATATACTGACCTTCCTCTTGGCACACATAACAGAATATTGTACTCTTAAATCATAAATAACATAAATAGCCTCAAATAAAATTGTCCAGATGATTATTTTATATTTAACAAATAATGTAAATCTGTTGTACTGCTTTCCTGTTTGTGGTTTCTTTACGCTATGATTAAATATTAAATTGCTTATAGCTTAGTGAAGCATTTTCCCTGATATCTAGTTGTATCTTGTTCGGAACTCTGATGCTCTCAGTATTGGAAAATCTAATTCATGTGCTTAGCTCACTCCTACGTCTATCCCCTTTGCTATAGCTTAGTATCTGGCTCACAGTAGGTGTATAATAATAAACCAATTACCCAGAGCTCACAATCACAAAAACTCTTTGACATTAATAATTTATGTTTAAAAACAATATTCAGTCATATGTGATGATCAGTACAGATTCAAGCCCATATGCTACCTTCAATATTTACACAAATGTTTTGCAAAGTAAGATTAAAATAATGTCTTTAGCAGTTGAAAAGTAACCATCTTCAACCAAAACTACAGTTGCTCTAATTGTATTCTTCTTAGTAAGGCAGGAAATTTAATTATATACTTTAAAAGAATTGTCAACAATCACTAAAATTGAAAATCCAGCCAGCCAGAAAGATGATTCTTCAACCAGTGTTTTCTTGTAATATTAACTCTCTTAGATCATTTCCAGGTCTGTTTAAAAAAAAAAAAAAAAAAAAAAAAAAAAAAAAAAAAAAAAAGAGAGAGACACTATACCTACTTCAAAGTGATAATGTAAGATTTAGATGAAGTAATATCTCAGAGGGAAGATCTTGAACTTGGAAGTCAAACAGATCTGAATTTAAAATTTATTATGCTACCTCTGGGCTACTGCATTCTCACCTGAAAGAAGGGAATGATAATATCTGTCTTTGAAAGTTTGTTTGAATTTTTAAAGATAGGGTTTGTTAAATTATCTGGCACAAAGAAAATATACAATTCACGATAACTGTTATTAGGAGATGAAAGTGACTGCCCATAACAGATGTTTAATAAATATTTCCACTACTTTTTAAATTACAAAGATTCCTGATCTGTAAGTCACAGTTTCCCGTTGTGTAACTTGTAGTGTCAATTCAGTCTTTTTGTGTCAATTTCCCATATATATAATGGGGATAATAATACTAGTCCTTTCTACCTTGCAGAGTTGCTGAAATAACTAAATGAGGCAGTACAAATGAAAGCTCTTTGAAAACCACAGGGTAGTAGTATTAATAGCTGTGCTAATACTCATAATAATTTTAACAGCACAGATAAATCTGGCATTAATTTAACAATGGACCTTCTTACTGAGGATATTACAATGATGTATTTTCAGAATAGAAACTTCCCTATGATTTGGCAAGTATATGGAAATAACTTCTGAAAGGATGCCAAGGTTGGAATATCCTCAGCTGTGTGTGGTTTCCAGCGATAGGATGTGAAACCATTCTACCTTGCAAAGATGATTATTACTTTATTTTAACATTCATCAATTTCTTCATGTTTTGAATATTTGCCAACTTATTTTCTAGAAATGTTGAACTATTTCTACGAAGAGAGGAGAGATATTGTATTTTAGCTGCATCAAATGATTATCATTATGTTTAAGCTCATTAACAGCAGATAATCCATCTATTAAAAAATAAGGAATTTTAAGATAAAGCTCTTCATTGTTTCAATAGCATGATACTTCATTTGGCTTAAAATAACAGAGCTTTATTTATTGGTGCCTTTTACTTGTTTTAAAGATTTTTTTTTTTTAAACAGATTGAATCCTAAGAAGATTATAGTGTACAATTATTTATAGCAAGTTTTTAAAAAGCAGAAGTAGATATTATTTAAATAGTAATTCCAGCTGGTTAAATAAAGCATACCAAAAAAATTCACGTATTTTCTGTATCCTAAGAGCATAAAGGCCCGATTATACATGAAATTTTGATATTAGCATAACATCTTGCAACTTAAAAATCAAATTGACTTTCTTTTTCTGCAATGTTGTATTGCGAACACTGAATGTGTACAATGTAGTATGTAGTATGAACCTACTTTATGTAGTGTTAGTACCTATATAATTTTTGGAGCTCTTGAAATTGTTAATGTTTGCTGACTTTACTTGACTTGAAATATACATACTTTAGTAGGTCAAGTGAGGAATGAAATCAAGATAAAAAGTTCAGTATCTTCATCAAGTACCAAGTGATGAATAATGCAAACATTAGCCAAACTGTCAAGCATTTAAATTACCATTCTACAAGGAAATTTCCCAACCTCTTCTTTCTGTTAAACATGTTTTTCTAGCTGGGCTCCATGAGCATACATGTATTTAACTTCAATGATTTCCCTTCAGACCACTGAAAACTCTTTTATTGTTTTTACCACTGCAACAGGTTAAAGGCTGGAAAGAGCCCCATGCAGGATTTCCCCCCTTTGGCTATACCTACACAACATTAATTTCTGGCACTTGATACCAGCTTCATCATGTTCTCACCCTTGAACAATTTTCAGCATTGTAGCACTATTAGAAGTAACACATATGTTGGCACAGGTCACTGCAATATCACTCCAAAACAGTGAGCTAATTTAATAGTATTGAAAGAGTATTCTAAAAATTGAGAAATTTAGGTGGGAAATAAGTCAGGTTAAGCTCTGAATTTGGGACTCAGACTTGTTTAAGAACTACTGTTGTATACAATTATCTGAAAAGCAATGCTGAGGCAGCACACTATTACCAATTCTTAGAAAACATTTTTACCACCCTCAGTTATGCTCCCAGTTACTGGCAGAGACTGATATTTAAGTAGACAATTTCAAAAACAATGTGGTAAACCCTAAGAAATTCGGTGTGTGCAGTACACAGTAGGGGCAAAGAGATGGGAACCCAATTCAGATAAAGGGATCCAGAATGCCTTCATGATGATGGGTCGTCAGGGCAGACTTGCAGGATGACTAAGAACTGTTAGATGTTAGTTCACTGCAACACATAATAAACATTTTAAGATTTATGTAATTAATTATGCATGTCCACATACCTGAAAAGGAAAGGATATGCTTAGAAAATATTGACAAAAATAATTAAAATTCTTTATGAAAGTCTCATTGTAAATATTTAGTTTTACATGCCTAATTTGTAGTTTTGTACATCGAGTGTAGCATTTATTAGCTCAGTATACAGGGAATATATTTGGAGTTTTACAGTGGGTTCTCTGAGCAAAGTCTAGATTTAGTAACGTATTGATCTTCCCTGGTCCCTTTAATTTCATATTAATTTACTTAATCTATGTCTTCTCCTGAAACATTTAAATCATTGTATTTCTGTTGATAAATCTTTAGATGAATTCCAGTCCTAATGATGATGGGGGTCATCGCTTACTATTGTCACTTAATGGCCTTGGGGATATCAGTCATTTTGACAGTTGAATAGTGAGTGTTGATTTTTTTTTTTTTTTTTTTCCCTGTGGGGCTTTTGGGATTAAGGTTTGAACTCAGCCTCTGGATGGCAATAGTTACTAAATGATCATTCTGACCTCATCTTCTTTACTTAAATACCTCAAATGTTAACAACAATGTCAATAAAAATGATGTCAGTTCTAAAGGGGAAGTAAGTTTTGAGTAGTAGTCTATATCACAATCAGCAAAACCAATAATGGCAGAACATTCCCACTCATAAGCTAAGGTTATTTGAAGTTCATGTCTTTTATTTCAGTCCAAACTTTAAATATTTTCTGTTAATTGGTAATAGTAATACTCCTTTTCCAAGAAGTGCAATGTTTCTTATAACATTCTTAGCCTCTTGTCTGTTGAGGGAGTTCAAGTCACAAATTATTTAATGCAGAATTAGTAACCTCAAACATTTCTGATCCAGCTTCATCTTAACCTTTCAATTAAAACGTCTGATGTGGAAAATCAATAGCTGCAGTTACATAATCTGTAGCCTTTCATGAGAGTGAAGATGGTGCAATTATGACTAAGTCAGATGTATAATCATTTCTTTATATCCTAACTAAAGTTAGAAAGCTAAACTTGGAGCACTGCTTTAGAAATTGCTTTGCTCCTTACACACTTTTAAGACTTTTTCAATAAAAAGGCTTTCCTACTAATTAATCGTTTCTTGCTTTGAAATTTCATATTCCGGCCGGGGCGCGGTGGCTCAAGCCTGTAATCCCAGCATTTGGGAGGCCGAGAACGGGCGGATCACGAGGTCAGGAGATCGAGACCACTCCTGCTAACCGGTGAAACCCGTCTCTACTACAATACAAACCTAGCCGGGCGAGGTGGCGGGCGCTGTCAGTCCAGGCTCTCGGAGGGCTGAGGCAGGAGAATGGGTTAAACCGGGAGGCGGGCTTGCAGTGAGTGGATCTGGCCACTGACTCCGTCGGCGACGAAGGAGGACCTCCGCCCAAAAAAAAAAAAAAAAAAAAGAATTCATATTCCTTCTGTTACTAGTATACAGTAGGACAAACCTTAAACAAAATAAATAAAAGTGAAATTTGACTTTGTAGCTCCTTTACCTCTTTTAATTTCCCTTCTTTCCCTGTGATTTTTATATCCTAGGACTGGATTATACTCTTTCAAAGCTATTACTCTCAAATAGCTAACAACTAGCCCTTTTTACCATTAAGTTTATAGTAATTTTTCTAAAAGGTATTTGCATTTGAACAGATCTTGAAGACCTAATAAATATCTAATGGAGGAAATACAGATAATATCGTAAGAGATTGTGGATAGAAGGCATCATCTAGATATTCTCCAAATCATTCCAAATTGGAAGACATCATATTTGAAGTACTTCAATTGTATGATTCTCTTTCTCTCCCTGTAGGCATCTCTGAAGCTTTCTCAAACTCTGTCTTATATCCCTTTAGCATTTCTGCAGTGAATAAGTGTAGTTCAAACCTCACGTTCTTCATTAAGAAATTGTGTGACTTTTGGAATTTTGCTCTACATCTCTAAACTTCAGTTTTGTCATTTTAAAAATAGAGATACAGAATTTATGTCATGGGGTTGTTGTAAAGATTCCATGGATGGCAAATGGAGTTATTGCCGATGACCTGCAGAGAAGCCAGGTTGAATGGACCTCGGATTGCCTACATAAAATGATTAAAAGGGGAGTATTTATCCTCTGGCCCAGGTCTCCAATTAGCTGAGATTTGAAGTGTTAAACTCCTTGCACTTCCAGCTTTGCACATATGTCAGTTCACATGTCTGCGTGGGTTCCCATAGGTATTCCAAAATATAGCAGTAGAGAAGGTCTAAGCAGAGAAACCTGAAAAGGCATATGATTGATAGACCCCCCCAAAAAAAAATTCCTATTAGGTTATATCAGCACAGCTCATTGCCAAGAATAAGTATGTGGGCCAAGGGCATGTCAGGCAGAGCTCAAAGGTGCTCGATAAACCCCCTTCTTCTCCTGGCTGGGGACCTGTCATGCCTCACTGCCAAAGCTTCACCACTTGTGATATTTTTAATATTAATAACATATGTACTCCATATGAAAATAACAAAGCAACTTGAGCTATTAAATAAACACCTTTCACAATTACCTACTTAAATAAGGTTAGAGATTCAAGATATGGGAGAGAGTTCAAAAAAGTAGTTCGAAATCTTATAAGTTTAAGGTAGTGTGAAGACTCATATTAATTGCCTATATTCAAATTAATAATCTTCCTTCTTCAATTTACAAACTGTTGGTTTGGTGGTAGCTTCTTAATCTGATTTAGCCTGGATTTCCTCCTCTCTGAGAATTGGGAAATTACATTTTTGTTGTGCAGGTATTAGCCCCTTAAAACATTAACTGTATGTGTAAAGCTCATTGCTTTCTTTTTACTGTAACTGTTCAATTGACATTTGTTATCCTTCTGACAATCTTGGGGATTGTTGTGAGGTTAAACTTGGGTAGCATGTAGAGACCCAGAGTATGTTAATTTCACTTGTTTTTTTCCCCACTGTATTATAGTTAAATAGGTAGCTATGCTATCACAATCCTTAAAGTAAGTCCCTTTCTTACTTCCTAAAATCAAGTAAGGGGCCCAAGCAGTTTCAGTCATTTATCTGTTTTGCCTCACCGCTGAATTTACAATGTGGCCTCGACTCAGAGTCTCAATTTTGATGTTGCTCTTCTGGTATTGACTCTTCATTTTAAATTATCATTATTTTTTCTGTGTAAGTTAAAAATCTCATTTTAATATTCTGCTACCCTTCCTTCCTATTTTCTACTGTCCTTTTCTAAATATAATCATATTTATCTTAAGTTACGGAAGATCATGCCTTTGCCCTACCAGATGTTTGCTTCCATTTTGTTCAAAAGATACCCGCTGAGCTCCTTAGTAAACATTGACTAGATTTACAATGGTTTTACACACAGAGTAGCTATGTGTGAAATCATAACGAGATTCATAAAATATTACCATTGAGTCACTATGCCATTGTGCCGTTTTCCTTTCAAATATTTTAACGTTACAATGCTAATAACTACTGTGTGAACATCCTCTCTGGATTGTGATTAAAAAAATGCTCACTAAAATCCTAAGTTTCCCAAAAGAATCACTGAATCTTAGTTTTACCAATGGCTCTATTTCAGAAGCTTTAAATATAGCTGTTATGTAATCTGGAAATAGTAGTGATTTCTATCAGGGATTTAGGCATAGCTTCACTCCCTCATCAAAAAGAATTTTAAACTACTAATTCTTCATTGTGCTATTTTAGGATCTGTACAAAGAGAATTATTTAAATAAAATCCCAACCCCTCAGGACTTTATAATCTAAGAAAGTACTGCCAAGGAGAAACATAAAAAGACATGCAAAACATTAACCCAAGAAGAAAACCAGGAAATTGACACAGCTAATCATGATTTTAAGTATATTTTATGTATACAGCATACATTTTTCAGTTCATGTTGATAAGCTTTTGAGGACAGAAGGCCGAATTTATACTCTTTACAGTATATTTAGAAAGTAGTTTTTTTTTCTTTCTTTTTTTTTTTTTTTTTTTTAATTGAGACAGAGTGTCGCTCTGTCGCCCAGGCTGGAGTGCAGCGGCACAATCTCCGCTCACTTCAAGCTCCGCCTTCCGGGTTCACGCCATTTTCCTGCCTCAGCCTCCCGAGTAGCTGGGACTACAGGCGTTCACCACCAGGCCTGGTTAATTTTTTGTATTTTTAGTGGAGATGGTGTTTCAGCGTGTTAGCCAGGATGGTCTTGATCTGTCCTGACCTTGTGATCCATACGCCTCGGCCTCCCAAAGTGCTGGGATTAAGGGCGTGAGCCACCGCGCCCGGTCGAGAATGTGCTTTTTAACATGATAGATACTGGATAAACATCTTGTGATGATGAAGAGGATTATTTAACTGTAAAGCTGAAGCTTCTCTGAGACAAGGGATATGAAGAAGGAGAAGAAGGAAGGCAGGAGGAGGAAAATGGAGGGGAAAGGTGAGGAGGAGGAAAAATAGCCTTAATATTATAAATCAAGGTGAGATGTGGTCTAGCTGTGCTTATATGGTACATTGAAGATTTTTGGATGAGTCTATAGCTTACCTGGACACCAAATCTGCCTTGAAAGATAGCTTTCTAGCTTAGAAATCTTAATATTTTCAAACCAGTATACACCCTTTTGATTATAAACATTTTAATGTCCCCAAAAGCAATTCTTTCCATAAATAAACCTCCCAGCCTACACACAAAAATAACATGGCTTACCAGCATCGAAATTTAAAAACTCAGTATAACTATCTAACTGTAATATAATTGAGAAATATATGACAAGTAATTATAATGGAATAATACGCATTTCAATATTTAAAATATATAATTAAGTAATTAGGTGCTCACACTTATATGCAGAATAACTGTAAATGTGAGAGTTTCAAATGAAGATTAATGAAGTGTGTGGTATGGGTAATTCGCATATTGTTGCTAACAGAACACACTAAATTTGTTCATAGACAATTTTTAAAATTGTGAACTAGTCTTAGTTAAGTTCCAACCCAAACAGAATACAATGTATCTTCCCTCAATTTACATGATGAATATATTCATGGAAAACTCAGTGTATATTATAAGCCTGCCCAAACACTTTTCATTTGTGCAAAAAATGTTATTTATAGGATCAAATTACAAATAGAATTTTTGCACGTATGAATGTCTCCTGAAGCATTTGAATGTCTTGAGGGATACAGGAGATTTTTGTTTTTTCTACCTGAGGCTGTCCTTAGATCTACAATACCTGTGGCCTCTCTGTGTGTTAGCCCTCAGAATGACTGAGTGGTTTCTCAGAGATGTCCAAGTGGCAGCAGAGAAGCCCCACGCAGAGTGAAAAATGTATTGTACAACTGAGTGGAGACAGGAAATTCATAGCAACAGCTAAAGAAAGAAGGTAAGCAAAGTGAAAGGGGACACAAAATATAAAGGTAGGATATACCTTTATGTTCACTTCCTGTGACTACTGTAACAAATTATCACAAGCTTAGTGGGTTAAAATAACAGAAATTTATTCTCTTATAGTTCTGGAACCGAAAGTCTGCAATCCAGGGGACAGCATGACCTCTAAACCCTCTGGGGTAAACTTTAGTTTTTGGCTGTTCCAGCTTTCTGGTGGCTCCGGGCATTCCTTGGCTTATGACAGAATCACTCTAATCTCTGCTTTGGGTCACACTGGCTCTTCCTCTTCTCTGTGTGGCTGCCTACCTTTATATCTCTTATAAGAATATTTATCACTGGGTTTAGGGCCCATCTGGGTAATCCAGGATCGTTTCATCTCAAGATATTTAACTTAATTACATCTCCAAATACCCTTTTTCCAAATAAAGTTCCAGGGTCTAGGACATGTACCTGCCTTTTAGGGGGTCACCACTTAACCCACTTCCATTCCAGGCTGTGACTTTCTTATGCCTCATTGTGACAACCAAAAACACTCCTACAAATATTCGAAATGCATCTATGTGTGCAGAATTGCTCCATTGAGAACCACCTGGTCTGCCTAGTTTTTCAGTTTACACCCTTCCTTCCAATAAAAGGTGTGAAGTATTCAAGAGCTTCTAGCACATATAATTTATTCTCCCCCACTGTTTACTAATTGGGTTTAGATTGTTCCTCATAATACTTTGCCTTTGTTCTTTTAGTTATAGACATTTTTCCTACTATTGACATATGGCATAATCAAGAACAATATGGCTGTTGAGAAAGGATTTAATTCCTCCTACTAAGATGTTATCCCCCATTTTACTGGTCAAATCACTTAAACTGTCTATGACTCATTTCTCACATCTGTAAAATGAGGATATAAGTTTTTTCCTCAGGCATGTGCTATCATTAAATGAAATTATGGAGGCGAATCCATTTGTAACACATAAAACACAATGTAAAAATAAAGTGTATTTGTTACAGTTTGGATTGTATCTACATATTTAGTGAGGAAAAAATTCTAAATATATGACTTTTGCAAATATTAACTACTATATCTCCATTTAACATTTTTCACAATTAACATGTTTTGGGGATGCATATAGGTAATAATATGTGAGTAGAGGTTAATAGGTATGTAGAAAATTTAATTTGAACTGGAAAAAATTATACATGTTTTCGTATTACTTCCAAGTGTCCGAGTGATTATTTTAAGGGAAATAGAACTTTCTAAAGAATCCAAATACCTTTCTCCTTTTGCAAAAGAGAATCTTCTGAACTCAAAGTAGGTAACCATGAAATATCCCAGACTGATTAGCAACTTTTGTCTCTTCATTAGAAGTTAGCCTTAGAGCACACAGTATCCAAAAGAGCTTTGGCATTGCAGTAATGCCAATGACATGTGATGTTGAAAACAAATGAATATTTACAAATGTGCATGCAATTTGGAACATACCCTGACATCATCTCCTTCCCCCCTTTGCTATCCCTACCTGGTGTCCTGGGTTGCTTCTGCAATTCTGCTAATTAGCATCACAGAAACAGCTATCAAAGTCAGAGTGTCCTGGTTATTTTCCTCTACAGTCTGCACAGATAAGATCAAGTAAGGTCAAGCAGTCAGCAGGAGTGAGGCAGAGTTTTGAAACCAGCATCCCATTGTCTGCATTTAATACCACCTGGCTCTTCCAGGGCAGAGAATGGCATTGTCATCAAAATGGTTTTGTATATAAATAGTCCTAATAATTGATGAGTGATTGGTGTTTGTATATGTGAGTTGTGTATTTTAAACATATTCCCTACAGAGATTAAAACTTAAAAATTCCTTTTACTGCGTGTAAATAATTATCCAAATATCTCATTCAGTTTATGATTTTTATCTGAATCCCATGGCAAAAAACAAATGCTAAAATCTCTGGTCTAAGAGCACATGCCATATAGTCACATTTACCTTGTAACTCAATTTTAATCTTTTTTATTGTCACAGAGAACAGTTAGAAAATTAAATATTTTAATTTCAAAATTAAGTGCTTATGAAAAATATGAAATGTAAATATGAAAAATAATGGTTGATTATCCTAATCAAAGACTTCTCCTAGGTTAGTTTGAGAGTAACGTATACATATGTATGCATGCATGTTTGTGTATGTGTGCATATATGTATTCATATATATCATATTCAAAATGCTTGTATGTGAATGATTCATACATATATGTATAAAATCTGGTCACTGATGGTGATAATCAACTGAATGAGTCTAGCTGTCAGATTTCCAAATGATTGTGGTAGTTTTCCATTTCATTTTAGCTTTTGTCAAGACTGTGTAATCTTCATTTACAGACTGCCATTGCTTGGGATAAAAGAGTGATACTTGCTCTACATTTGTGGGCACTGGAAAATCTTAGGTTCTTCCATGGTTTTATTGTTTTGTTTTCAAATATGACAGAACTTACATATAATTATAAAAAGATTATTAAGCTAAATTCAAAGGAAATTAAGTCCTTGACCATTTATCTTTCTAATCATGGAAATCAGTTTAGCTTCATTGGGCCTTAGTTTTCTTACATGTACAATGAGGGCATTAAAATAAATTATTTCTAAGATAACCTTTTTGGTAACATAAAATACATGAAATAGAATATGAGAATACTATTCAAGAGGCAATGCACAGTTGAAAATATTGAGACATACCACTTTTTTTCAGATATTTGCATTTTCTTGCTGTGTCTAGGCATAAAATTAAACTTAGATCTGTGTCATTTGTAAATAGATATTTGTTCCAATTCAGTAATTTAGGAATGATATAAGAAATCAGAGTATTTTATAAGTATACTTATCACCCAAAACATTAAAAATTTACTGGAGCTATAAAGGCATTCGTCTCCAAAGACTCTAGACTCTGGGGTTCTATGGAATTGATTTATTAGTCGAAGGAAACATTTCAATTTGGTGGAGAAAGACTAGCTATTTTCTTTTCCTGGTCCTCAAAAAGAAATCACTCAAAATTCAGCCCTATTACAGCTTTTCTTAAAAAAGGAAGAGATGTGAGAAAATGAGTTTTCTCTCATCTTCACTGGTTACTAGTGATTTAACCAGATAGTAAAGAGAAAAGAAGCCCATACAAAGTTAATACCATAAGAGTAGATCATTTCCTGGTTGCATTGCTGAGAATTGTGGTTCTCTGCTTCAAGTCAGAGGCAGATTATTTTGGGTTTTGAATTATTCTTTCAACTTTAAAGGTAAATTTGGGCCAATCGGTGTGTGTTTTCATAGATGCTTGCTGCTGC
The DNA here is from genome assembly GCF_001698545.2 of Rhinopithecus bieti. NCBI lineage: Eukaryota > Metazoa > Chordata > Mammalia > Primates > Cercopithecidae > Rhinopithecus > Rhinopithecus bieti. The sequence continues at coordinate 377,238 of NW_016814114.1, forward strand.
CAGTAACTCTGCCTTGAAAACACTGACTGCAGCTGTGATTTCAGGCATTAATGACCAATCACAATTCTGAAAGCCAGTGATCACAATTTTTAAAGTGCCTTCCCCTTGTGATGTCATCTCAATTTCAGAGGCTTTATTTATTCCCTGGAAACTGGCTGTTAGCTTGATGAGCACTCCCCACTGAGAAATTTACTTTACAACTTCCTTAAATTTACAGGGGAACCCTTACAGAACAAATTGTAGGCTTCCTCCAAGAAGTAAATAGATCTAAACTAGAACAACTCTTTTGGCAATATAGCACCAGGATGAGTTAACAGTTTCTCACACCCAGTCTGGATACAGAGTATTAAATTACATTTGGCCTGACTCCATCATTGAGTGTATCCTAAGTGATATTTTTATTCAATAGCTGCTTTTAATGAGATTTTGATGTTTCAGGAAGTTTCATTGAGTCAATTGCAATCCAATGAATGTTTCTGTGTCTTCACATTACTCTCACTGTTTCAAAACTGGGGGAGGTGTTTTCTTGCACAGTTACGTTAGAGTTTTGCAATATGGATAGAGGCATGGTATTGACTGTCCAAGAATGTATACAGAAGTAAAAGTAGCTAGCTGATTGAAGACTTACTAATGAAAAACAAAAACTAAGAAATACACAAAATATATGTTCTGATGAGTAACATCCATCAAATCCTTGGTTGCCACAACCTCACTACCAAAACCTTCTTTCAGAAATTTTGGAAAGGTTCCTTTTATCTTACCCTACAGCAATAATTTTTGACCAATAACTCTTCAGGCCTTACCAGTTTCTACCTTCTATTGTGCCCAAAGATTACAAGTTTTATGTGTCTACCACATGCTGATAGGGAGTTATCTGAGACATTAGCTGGGCATGGTTTTGTTGTGATTGTGGGGAGTAGAGGTAAACAGGTGGGAGGAGAATTCATCTCAGCATTTTATTTTTTCTGGATGGCTGCTTTTCATAAATGTAAGAGTTATTCTCAGTGATAGGGAGAAAGTTGCTTGCCTTGATTTGTTTGCCATCAATTTTCTCCTTCCAGGAAGAAAATTTCTTTGGAAAACCGTCATTTGTCATCATTGAATTGTATTGCTGGCCACCAGCTTTTTGGAATTCTGTTCACAGCGTGGTGTATTGCAGTTTTCATGTATTTATCAACCACTTATTCAAGTGCTCAAACAGGCTTAGCTTCCCTCCACATATTAAAGGATAAACAATATATTCCAAGTTACTTAAAAGTTAGATATTGACAAACTCATTCTCATCCACTCTTTCTGTAGAATTATGGACCGTGTGTCAGGCTAGCACTAGCAGCTGCATCTTCAGAAATGAAAAATGGAACTTCTCTCTCTTCCTCCACCCTACTAAATGTTACAAATAACTTCTGACTCGTTCCTAAAATAAAGTCAAGATATTTTTTCCTCCTGCCTGACATGATTAGTTTTTGGAGTTCTGTTCCAATTTACCCTGACCATATCCTCTCCCATCTTCAATCATTCAAGAACATTTCCTTTTAACTTCTTCCATTTATTTTTTGATGATCTTAAACAGTTTCTTCAAGTAAGTGTGTTATTGTGGGCTATTCGATATGAAGAACTATAACTTGGCAAACTGTAATGATGACTGAGTCAACAAAAAATTCCTCACAATTGCCCATATTCTCTAATAAATAATAGTTGTTACAGAACAGGCAAGGTTTGAAAAAGTTTGGTTTTGTTAAAATAAAGGGATACGTTGTTCCTGTATCCAAAGCCCTCTGAATAGAAAAGTAATAAAAATTACTTTGTTAATAAATGTAGAGGTATCCAACATCATATTAATAAATCAAGCACAATCACATTTCCTTATTGTAACCAGTCATTTAAAAATAATACCTAAAATAATTTATTGCCACGTATAAGTATTATAATGGTAAAAAAAATCTTTTTATCTGCTTAAAATATCACAATGTTTTGTTTCAAATCTTTTTTCAGATATCAAATTTCCTTAAGAAGGACATGCATTGAAATATATAAAACTATATTTTACAAAATAGTTTCAAGGAATATTTTCTTTGATAGGACATGCAAGAAGCATAGATTTTAGCTGAATCTGTAAAAAAGCAGTTCGTAAGTGTCACTAATCATAAACAAAGTATAAAATAGCAAAAGCAATAAAAACTATATAGCATCCAACCTTACTAAAGTCAATATTATAAACCTTACAAACTCAACAGTTAACATCATGCACGGACTAAAATTTCTGCTTATCTGTGGGTTTGGTCCCTTAGCTCCATGACTGCAGCAACCCCAATTTCCACTCATTTTCCTTGGTATTAAATCTTTCTCTCAGGCAGAACTATGTCTAATTAACCTTTAAATATCCTGAGTTTATCACAATGGCATCAGTTTGACATATAAATACTTTTGAAGGAATGAAACTCCTCTCTTAAAACAGTTCTTCATTCTCTTCTACATAACAATTGTCTTTGTTCTTGTGTTGCCCAAGCCCTTGCTTATTCCTTGTGCTTCCAATTAGCCACTCTCTTTGGGCTTCCCTTCTGTTCCACTCAGACTGGAATCCAGTGTCAGTCATTTAAAACACACATCAACTCTCACCTTGGAATTTTCTTTTCCCGGCCCTTCTATAATGCTTGTTTTCAAGTCATGAAATTATCTACTATCTTTGTTGTCAAATTCTGGAAGTACTCACAAAACCACACTAAATACAACACATTAGAAAGCCAAGCTGTCAAGTGGATTTCCACTGCTGCTGGAGAATCCCCTTTATCCTTCATGCAGTGGTGAATCTTCATATTTCAATCCACTCACCCAGCAAGGTGGTCAAGCGTATGGGCTTGGGAGCCAATCTTAGTTTGATTCACAGATATAACTCTCACTGACAGCCTTGAACAAGTTCCCTTCTCTAATGATACAATTTCCTACATTTAAAATGGGGGCATTTATAGTACATAATCCATGGAGCAGTTGGAAACATTAAATGAGGTAGTACATGTACGCTATTAAGCACAGTTCCTGGAAAATAGTAACCCCTAAACAAATAGTAGCTCTTTTTAAATTGATTACTGCAGTTAGAACCAATCAAGTGGTGTTTGTTTAACATATCAATTATTTCTAGAACTTCCACTTCTTTTTTTTGTATACCTGATTGAGACCTTCTTTCTTATAAACATTTCTCTTTTAATGTGTACTTTTAGTCCCCTGACTATTCTAAATTTCCTAGTTCCTCTTAGTTTCATTTCCATCTTTAATGTCTCCCTCTCTACGACTTAGTTCCTTCCCTTTCGGGTGGCAAACATGCTCAATTTCTTCATTTCCTCTGTGTGATGCTACTATTCCAAGCTTCCACACCATCTGTCCCCCTGCCTTGCTGCCAAACTTATGGAAATAGATCATATCTTGATGTCACCACTTTCTCAGAAGTACTTACTTCTCAAATTTAACCATTATAATCAGGATTCAGTGTGGACTTATTCTATTGAATAGATCTTTTGAATATTATTTTGAAATTATTCTCTCCAAACTATGGTTGGCCTCCACCAACCATGCCCTCCTTCTTGCACTCCCTCCCCATTTGGCTTCCATATCATACAATCATCATTCACCTCTCTTTTTTTTATAGCTATTTGGAAATTTATTCCTTTTCTATTTCTAGTTCTATCTCCCCTTCCTCCTTTCACCTTTTATTAGTAATATCTCTCATCAAAGACAAGTTCTGTTTTTAACCCTGTTGCTCTCTAATAATTTCGTTCATTCTGAAGTTTTTTTAATCTCATCTCTATGCAGATGATTCTTGAATATGAAATTCTAATTATGACCTCACTTCTGAATTTGTAACTCAAAATTTAAATTGAATGTTTAACCTCTCAACTTTGATTTACCTGTAGCATTTAAATCAAATCAGAAAATACCAATTTATTATACCTATTATTTTTCCACTTACTCTCCTGTTTCTTTTGAAGTACCACTGCTCTCCCAGTTGAAATTTAGTAGTCATCTTTAACACCATCCTTTGCCATTGCCCCCATAGTCAATTATCTATCAGGTCTAGAAGTCACCATATAATTCTCACGTCTACATTCTTCTTCACTCATACTTCCTTTATTCTAGTTCAGGCTCTTATTAGTCCTTGCTGGACTTTTTCGATAGCATCCTAGTTGGTATTTCTGTTTCTAATCTACTTCCTTTTCCATTTTACATTTTGCTGACGATGTCCCTAGCCATCTTGAAAACGTTCAGACCCGTATAAGTCCAGACTCTTATTCCTGTAGTATTATTCTCTATCTCACCATTCCAGCTCTAAATCTCTATACCCATATGTAAGGACATCCCATGTTCCATGTACAGTACTCATTCTTTCTCAAATCCTTGTCTCATTTGATTATCTCTACTATTTTCTCTGAGATTTTTGTCTCCATCTGAAATTCTACTTTTTCCTATATGATTGATAAAATTCTATGTATTTTTCAAGACCCACTCAGACACAATTTTTCTGAAGTCTTTCCCTGGTTCTTCCAACTGTACAACAGCTGTTTATTTTGCATGTCCCAAACTATGTAAACTTCTTAGAATATTCCCTGCCTGTCTTAGTCAGTATTAGTCTTAACCAGTTTGTTAAGTGAGGAAATCTCATTTGTCTTTGTAACTCTCATACCATATAGTAGGCTCTGAGGAAAAATAATAAATTATATTATTGATATTGACTTATTACTAGGAATATTATTAAAGATAAATAGAAAGGTCATAGAGAATCCAAAAATAAGGGAATCAATTGCTGCATTTCACCCTACTTTTGAACAGGTTTAACAATTTATTTAAATATAGACACCCACTTCTGAAAGGAATTTCTAAATTTGCAGTAAATCTGTAAAGTTAATATTTTAGGACATTCCCAAAATAGATTCCATTAATCTTTATCCTCAATCCACTTTAGCCACCCATTTTCCTGTCTCATTCTGGCCTTGCCACCTCAAATATCCTTTACACCTCAATCATAGTATCATATCCCAAATTCAACTCTTTCACCTATTTTTTTTACTTTATTTAGCTTTCCTATTTCAAGTGAAGATCTTGTAATTTCTTGTGACAATTCAACTTCCACTACCTTACCTAAAATTCTAGGGTCAAGATATGACAGAGAAGAGTTCCTTAAGTGTTGTAGGAAGTCAGGAACCCTGAATGGAGGGACCGACTGGAGCCGAGGCAGAAGAACATAAATTGTGAAGATTTCATGGACATTTATCAGTTCCCCAAATTAATACTTTTATAATTTCTTACACCTGTCTTAGCTGCAATCTCTGAACATAAATTGTTAAGATTTCATGGACATTTATCACTTCACTAATAATACTCTTATAATTTATTATGCTTGTCTTTACTTTAATCTCTTAATCCATTGTCTTTGTAAGCTGAGAATGTATGTCACCTCAGGACCACTATTGCAAAAATTGATTGTAAAACGTGTGTTTGAACAATATGAAATCAGTGCACCCTGAAAAAGAACAGAATAACAGCGATTTTCAGGGAATGAGGGAAGATAACTATAAGGTCTGACTGCTTGCAGCGTAGGGCAGAATAGAGCCATATTTTTCTTCTTGCGGAAAGCCTATAAATGGATGTGCAAGTAGGAGAAATATTGCTGAATTCTTTTCCCAGCAAGGAATAACCCTGGGGAAGGAATGCAGGGAGGTCTACAGACAGCTGCTTTGGGAGAGACTGTCTTATGCGGTTGAGATAAGGACTGAAATACACCCTGGTCTCCTGCAGTACCATCAGGCTTACTAGGATTGGGAAATTCCAGCCTGGTAAATGCTAGGCAGACTGGTTCTCTGCTCTCGAACCCTGTTTCCTGTTAAGATGTTTATCAAAACAATACATACACAGTGGGACATAGACTCTCATCAACACAGCAGGACACAGACCCTCATCAGTAATTCTAATTTTGCCTTCGCCTTGTGATCTTTATCGCCTTTTGAAGCATGTGATCCTTGCGACCTACTCCCTGTTCGTACACCCCCTCCCCTTTTTAAATCCCTAATAAAAACTTGCTGGTTTTGCGGCTCAGGGTCAACATCATGGTCCTACCAATATGTGATGTCACACCCGGAGGCCCAGGTGTAAAATTTCTCTCTTTGTACTCTTTCTCTTTATTTCTCAGACCAGCCGACACTTAGGGAAAATAGAAAAGAACCTAAGTTGAAATATTGGGGACTGGTTCCCTCAATACTTAAGAAGCTGAAATTAGAACAAAGAAATAACATTACAAGAAGCTAACATTAGAACAAAGAGCTGACATTAGAATAAAGAATGAAGTTAAATAAGTAACTTATGTGTTAAATGTTAAATTAAAAAATATAAATACATTTTCAAGTTTAAATTATTTGTTTACATTTTAAACTTATCAATGTATTTCTTCAATCCATTTTTATTGAAAATTCAAACCATTTTGTTTTTTCTAACAATTCAAATTATTCTTGCATAAGTATGTTTAGAATTTTTTGTCTTTCTAGTTATTTTGGGGAGGAAATTCCTGTAGATTGAATTTATGAGATAAAAGGCATGCAATTCATATGTCAAATATTTATCAGCAACTAACACATGTTAATTGCTATGGTAGGCAATTTCTACATTATCTCCCAAATTCCTACTTCCTTGTATTTATGCTCTTGTGGAATCCTACCTGCTCGAATATGGGAGTCCACCTAGTAACTCCCTTTTATGAATAGAATATGCAAAGGTGATAAAATTATGCCTTAAATATTAGTTTCAAAAACACTTTTGCTACAGTCTTGCCCCTCGTCTTTGTCTTTCATCTGCTCTTATTCTCCCTTTTGCTTGCCAGGAGGGAAACAAGCTATCATATTGTGAGCTTCCCTAGGGAGAGGCCTACATAGCAAGAAACTAAGGGCAGCCTCTGGCCGGTAGCCAATGAAAAAAATGACACCTCAGTCCCCATCGGTGGGGAACTGAATTCTAGCAATAACCGTGTGATTGAGTTTAAAAGCAGATCTTTCCCCATTTGAACCTTCAGATATGATCACAACCCTAGTCCTGATTGTGATATTGTGAGAGACCTTAACGTAGAGCCGCCCAGCTGAGCTGTACCCAGATTCGTGACAAAGAAACTGTGAGATAATCAGTGTTTGTTGTTTAAAGAAAATAAGTTTTGGGGTACTTTGTTACATAGCAATAAATACTTAATATCATTGCTTTTTTTCTCTGTACTCCATGGCACATGTATAATGAATGAATGAATTGCTGAATAAGTGAATTAAATACGTGTTCAAGATTTTGTACTGCTGTCATTCAATTCTGTTTTGTTTGTTTGTTTGTTTTTGAGACACAGTCTTGCTCTGTCACCCAGGCTGGAGTGCAGTAACATGATCTTGGCTTACTGCAGTCTCTGCCTCCCAGGCTCGAGTGATTCTTTTTTTTTTTTTTTTTTTTTTGAGACGGAGTCTCGCTCTGTCGCCCGGGCTGGAGTGCAGGGGCCGGATCTCAGCTCACTGCAAGCTCCGCCTCCCGGGTTTACGCCATTCTCCTGCCTCAGCCTCCCGAGTAGCTGGGACTACAGGCGCCCACCACCTCGCCCGGCTAGTTTTTTGTATTTTTTTTAGTAGAGACGGGGTTTCACCGTGTTCGAGTGATTCTTATGCCTCAGCCCCCTGAGTAGCTGGGACTACAGGCACACATCATGACACCTGATTAATCTTTGTATTTTTAGTAGAGACAGGGTTTAACCATGTTGGCCAGGCTGGTCTCAAACTCTTGGCCTCAAGTATCCACCCACCTTGGCCTCCCAAAGTGCTGGAATTACAGGCATGAGCCACCATGTCCAGGCTCAGTTCTGCTTTTTATTTTATGGGAAATGCATACTTGTTGATATAAATTAGTTCCCCAAACTGCTCAATATTAAAGAGAAATGCCTAAATGTGGAGAAGTCAGGTCTGAACATAATTTAGAATTATGCTTAACCACCCACTATAATTTCAGAGTTTTGGTACACTTCACAATAAAGCTGTATGTGTTTGGAATCCATCAAAAAACAAAACCTGAATCTGCCACTTACTAGTTATATAATGTTGGGTGAGTTTCTCAGTCTTACTACATATTCTCAGTTTCCTGATCTGTCAAAAGGAGATTATGTTACTCAATTCAGATATTCCACTCAATATTATATTCTATATAATGTTTGCTCAAAAATATTCAGTTTTTTTATACTTATCCTTCTAAAACTGAAAATATGGGATAACTTCTCCAAAATACTTTTTTTCAGTAAGCTATAGATATTTCTATTGTAGGTAAATATTAGGGAAGGGTGAATTATTTCCTTTTAAAATTTTCTTATCCCAATTCAAATAAATATAATAAATGTCTAGAAGGAAAATAAAATAAAATTTGCCTTCAGACACATAGTACCTCAAGCTAAGGGTCAATACTCAATCAAAACATAGTAATTGTTTATATGACTTATAAGAAATTTTGGAAAGTTGCTTTAGAAAAACGAAGTTTTGTTGTTGTTGTTTATGATCTTACAAACTATACTTCTAAAAATAATCTTAAAAGTTCTATTTAGAAATCATGATTTTCCACTTTGCATCACGTGAGTTACTTGGATTATGTTAATCAATATCCTCAGCTATATATTCCAGATTAAATCAAATCTAGATTTATTTAATATTTTAATATAGAACAATGTTATTTACTGTTCTAAAAGTTGGTAAATTATAACTATTTCTAATATTATATTTAAACATTTAGTGTCGTGTCTCATAATGTATGGTTCATTACCCACATGAATTCTTGTGGTTGCAAACTGATTTTTAAAAAATATGCACTCTAGTCCCATTAATTTACAACTGGTTTTCACTCTTTTTTCACTTGAGGGCTATGTTAGTAACTTCTCAAGAGAGTAAAAAGAGATTATTATAATTTGGCATTCACAATCTAAAATTAGGGAGTAGAGTTCACTTAGCATTGCAATTTAGTGTTCTCCTGCCATGTAAAACTTAACCATTTTACAAAGCTCATTGTATACATACACAAATACAAATTGTTGGAATTCTAATAAATTTTAGAAAGAATATTTTGTTATAAGTACATTATAATTTCTGTCTTGTGTTGGTAATGGTATGTATTTTAAAATATTTTTATAGGCATGTATTTATTTTTAGCATAGTAGATAGTATTAATTTTGAACATGTATAATTCCTGCATAAACATTTTATTTCTTTCAATATTTTCTTATCACAGATTATTTTCTACAGGTAGTTGGTACATATGAAACACACACACCCCTGCAGTTACAAAATGTGAAGAAATTATCTAGATCAGGTTTTCCACATTGGCATTTATGAACATCCTAAGCTCCAAGAATACATTCTGGAAGTTTTATGACAGATTTTAAATTTCATATTCTGAATTTCAAAGATAAGCAAAAAAGGAATTAATCCAATCATGTTCTGGATCATTTTGTGAGCATCTTTTCTCCTAAGAATTTTATTGTTTTCCTTTACTTGTTGTTTCCCACTGCATTTGTTCTGAGCGAGAGTCAAATGAATTCAAGGAATGATATAAAACAAAAGTTATGCATCAGTTCTGAAAGAAAAAAGAGATCAGAAAATGGAGATATTGTATGGGTTAAGAGTGTGCAAGCACGCTAAATCGAAAAATAAAAATGTCCTGCACGACTGCAGTAAATATCAGATGCAAATTGTGAGTGCACGAACTGTGCCCACTCTTAGAACACATGAGCTTACTGCAGTTTTTAGTAACAAGTGCCAAGGTAAATGTGCATAATAACTACAATGACTTTCACAGTAATTCAAGGACAACACAACATTCTTAAAATTAAAAGATGAAATCAATAGCAACTGAAAATTAAAAGATACTAATACATCTTCATATTATTAAACACAACCTCGTCAGTTTAAATTCAGGAAAGCAGGTGCATGTGCCATGTTAATGTTATTAATTTAAAATGTATTATTTAACTGGAACTTTCTGGCATTTTTGCTATGTAAAGTAAAATGAATAATAAATTTATTCCTAATCTTTATACATATTTGTTGCATAACTTTGTACATGTATATTTTATTACATAAATCGTTATAAGCAAATAATATACATACTACTACTACTACTACTATTATTATTATTATTATTATTATATTACCTATGTTTTAAATGGATTATTTGGTAACTCTTCCATTAGAAATCCTGCTCTAGGCTTTAAAACTTTTCAAATACAAACCAAAGTAAGTAAAGAAAGTAATATATTTACCACAAGCATATACATACACATGCGTACACTGAAAATTTTACAAGTTTTTCATTTTCAGTGTAATATAAAAATTAAAAAATTCAATATGAGTTATTTTATTCTATTCTATTTCAATTTTAAGTCTGTTCACAGCCCATTAAATTAATTGAACATTAATTTAATGAATGTGAGTGAAGCCACACAATTTGTAAACCACTGCTTTGGAGACCTTGCCAAACAGTTCAACAGTCTTCACAGGCTATCTTGATATGGATCAAAGGTCCAAAAATGGGTTGAATATGAGATGACCGAAGTTTCAAAAGCAGAAAAGGAAATTGTTAAAAGCTCTCATTGATGCACAAGATTAATATAAAATTCATGGAAAATGATTAATGAAACATGGAATTTAGGTGTATTTTAATATAATCGTGTGTGTGTGTGTGTGTGTGTGTGTGTGTGTGTGTGTGTGTGTGT
>NW_016814114.1:388874-434189 GCF_001698545.2 Rhinopithecus bieti
ACTTTGTACATGTATATTTTATTACATAAATCGTTATAAGCAAATAATATACATACTACTACTACTACTACTATTATTATTATTATTATTATTATTATATTACCTATGTTTTAAATGGATTATTTGGTAACTCTTCCATTAGAAATCCTGCTCTAGGCTTTAAAACTTTTCAAATACAAACCAAAGTAAGTAAAGAAAGTAATATATTTACCACAAGCATATACATACACATGCGTACACTGAAAATTTACAAGTTTTCATTTTCAGTGTAATATAAAATTAAAAAATTCAATATGAGTTATTTTATTCTATTCTATTTCAATTTTAAGTCTGTTCACAGCCCATTAAATTAATTGAACATTAATTTAATGAATGTGAGTGAAGCCACACAATTTGTAAACCACTGCTTTGGAGACCTTGCCAAACAGTTCAACAGTCTTCACAGGCTATCTTGATATGGATCAAAGGTCCAAAATGGGTTGAATATGAGATGACCGAAGTTTCAAAAGCAGAAAAGGAAATTGTTAAAAGCTCTCATTGATGCACAAGATTAATATAAAATTCATGGAAAATGATTAATGAAACATGGAATTTAGGTGTATTTTAATATAATCGTGTGTGTGTGTGTGTGTGTGTGTGTGTGTGTGTGTGTATTCTTGAGCTTTACCAAGGTAGAATAGCACATAAGTCTAAGGTCAAAATCCCAGTTTAAAAGTAATTTTGTCAGAGTGTGCTGATATGCTTAACTTAGCTGTAGCAACAGAGATAAGTGGAGGTTTGGGATTCTAGTAGAGTGCAACAGAAAAAAGACAATAGATTGTAAACAAATAAACAAATAGGGAATTTAGTCCAAAGCTATGGTAAAACTGATGGAGAACTAAGTCCCATTGCGGTTAGAAATAAAGGTTATACAACATGCACAAGGGCATAATGACCCTCAGAAAGGGTTTAAAAATAAACACGTTAAACCTAAGCCCATTTGTCTTATTTAGTCACTCAAATTCCAGCTGGCTTGAAAGTAGGCAGGGTATTTACATTTATTAGTATTATATTTATTCTCTTTATACAAGGTGAATAGCTCATTGCTGGGATCATGTCCGCTGTGTCCTGAGTGTTGTGAACCAAAGAAATCTCTCAGGTGCTTCCATGCCACAAATAACATGCTTAAGCTCCATGTAGGGAAAATATTTCCAAACATGCTAATGGAAAGCTTAAAGAAGGAACCTGTCATTTCAATATATATAATTTGTGTTAAAGGTGCTTAAGGTTACACAGTTATAGAATGAATAGTTTAAATTACTGAAATACAATTACAATCTGTGTTAGTGTTCCCTTTATTGGACTGTAAAACACATTTAAAATAAACTTTAAGAGGAAAAATTACATATGACCTAAAGACAAATAGTAAAATAGACATTCATTATGCCAAATACTCTATTTTTCTTTAAAATTGGAAATCTTAAATGACATGGTCTGAAAAAATGTAATTCCCTTTGAATTTATGCAAAAGAAAATAAGTAAAATAAGTAAAAGTCAATCTACTGGAAAATAAAAGTATTCTTAGTGTTTAAATTATCTGGATTAAATAGTCTCACTGATTTACTAAATGAGATAATTTATATGCTTACAATTTTATGATCCTCAGTATATATTTAGTATCTCAAAAGAGATCGTTTTATAAAATATCAGATAATAATTAGGAATAATCACTTCTCTTCTGGCATCTCACTAATAGAGCACTTTGTATTGATGGCTCTCTGTGTTATACCTTCTATTAACTTACACTGGAAACCAAATTTAAAACTATTTGTTGCGAAAGTGGAGAGAGCTTTATTGGCCATGCTCATCCTTGTCAACTTTTTAAAAATTTGTATTTATTCTTCTTTCAATTTTTAAAACACTACTCTAGTTGAATAGTAAAACAAAACAGTAGCAAGTAGTGAGCATATTAGGATTACAGTCCTCTGCTCATTCACTACTGCACATAAGATGCCAGCAGCGTGTGTTATCACTGGTCCGCTTAAAAGGTTTGACACTGAACAGCTCTGAAATGATGTTTATCACCTTCATGCTTTTCCATTGTAATAGTCCTGCATTTGCTTCTCCATTGTAGTGGCATCAGCATTGTCTTTCCTGATTTGAATCAAAGTCCACCAATTCTACTTGATTCATCTCATCAGTCTCTTCTACTTCTTTCCTCTTGGGTAGGAGTTTTTCCAGCAAGAAGTTTGTCAAAAAAGGGAAAGCCATTATCAAGAAAGTTTACCTTAAATTCGATGATTAAGTGCCTCTTCATGTGGTCTACAATAAATTGGCCTGCCTTCATTTAACATACACTTGATGGCTCCATGCTTGACAACATGATCTGGATGAGAGATGATGACTATGGTTCGGTTGTCAAGAGTGGATATTGGTTTTCAGAAGCCATGCAATACTACAACCAGCTGTATGTCCATATAGATGAAAAGGTCTTCTCTTTGTCAAATAAAAACAGCATGGTCTTTCTGATCTAACGCAATGATAATATCTCCTGGCTCCAGTCCTGGTTTTTGGTCTCCTTCATCATGGGATGTTATTTTCTGGCCGTCTTTCATGCTTTATCAATATGAATTACTAGAACTGTCTTCTCCCAAAACTATCTTCTTTCCATTGCAGCTTTTACATCTATCTTGAGGACTGATCTGTTTTGCATGGCCCTGGGTTTCCATGCACACAGCTTGAATTTGCTGAGCCATTCTGGGTTCTATCTGATGAATTCTTATTTGCATTCCAATACCTCAGCAATTAGGACAACACTGTGCTGTTCTATTTTTCTTTTTTGCACCTCTGACTTCACATCTGTCACAAATCACATTATGTTGCAGAGCCCATTTTCTTGTTGCAGCATCAAAAAATCTTCTACCGTTACTGAGAGCTGGTGTACAACATTTTTACCTTTCCTTTTAGTCTGCATCCTTCTTCCTCTTCGGAAACCAAAACTTGGCTCACATGGACATTAAGAATCCTTTCACCTGTAAGAAAGATCAAAGATTCAGGAACTGAGGTTGATTAGAATGAATAAATGAATGAATATAAATGTTACCATACAATCTACTTGAAAAAATTCAAATCCTACTTATCCTGTTATCTTTCACCAAAAATATTAAGAGTAAAATTTATAGCAAAGTATGAACAGAGTTAGCTTTTATTTTGAATAGGTAAAGGTTGAATAGAGAGGACAAACACTTGTTTACAAACACATTCTCTTTTGGAGAGAGCCTGTTTGCCAGCCTCTGTGGATTTCTTTGCTGAGGCTATGATAATGCTTACAGCAAAGAAGAAAAGAAGAGTTGGGCATCAGCCACAATGGTGGCTAAACTTTGAATTCAGTGCAAATTTTTCACCATTTTTAAAGTATAAGTAGGCAAAATAATGTAGTTTCTTTAATAGCCTTGCACATTAAAATGAAAAGAACAAAGAAAAGGGAGGGAAAGGGCAGCAATGGGAGAGGAGAAAGGAGGAGAAAAGAGAAGCAAACATATTGTAAATCAGATTGTTTAAAGTCATTTCTTAAAATTTGTTAAAGAGTGACCATATTTTCTACTAAGATTTAATGTTTGAAAAGGAATTAGGAAAATATGTTTGTTAGACACATGCGCAGATCTCAAAGACTGCTGTTCAGTTGTTGCTGCTCATAAGCTTCTATAGATGAAGTCTTTGTAGAGAAGCTTAAATTTGACTGGCTATCTGCTGGGATCTCTTATATTCACCAGCTTGTTGTTAGAAGGGTTTTTGGGGAATACAAAAGCTTTATTATCTCTCCAGATTGCTCTAGTCATCACAGAAGTGAGACTAGAACCAGTACAATACATCTCTTGCTTGGCACAACTGTATAGTGTAAACAGGAAAAATAAATTGCAGAAACATTTATTATCAAAATTAATAAAGTCTCACACAGGGCAGAGTTTAATTTCATTCTTGTCCAGCAGGGCCATAGAAAATATGAAGCTTGAACTAACAAAGAACTTCAAGCTTTATACAATTAAGTTTACACATTAAAAAATTTAAAATGTTGTTCAGTATGCCTAATTCTACAATCCACAGTGTACCTAAAGACAAGTTTAAGATTTGGGGAGAACTAAGTATTAGATAAATGCGTATCATACTGGTCATGTTCAACATTTATATCTTTTAAAAATGGCAATTCCATATAATTCTAATGAATGCATAGCGAAATATTACTACACTTTATGATTTTCATGGTAAATAATGTCCATATTAAACCTGAAATTTTAAACATCAGTAATGAGTATTAAATGTAAATAGCTTTGCCTATACACATTGGAGATTTGGCCACTAACATTTATTTTCTTTAATAGCTAAGCACCATGCTTGTCTATGAAAAATGACATTACTGTAGATAATCTAATGCATATAATTACTAGTCTTTAATATTTATCACAATATGAAACATTCAGTGAAACATTCAGTAGTATCTCAAACATGCGATACTATACAAGAAAGTGGTCCATATTTTAAGAAAACAAACAAAACCGTGCTTCCTATGACTAACAGTGATTAGCAGCTCATCGGTATTTTTGATTATTCTTCTAGTGCTTACATTTTATTTTTATTGCTTTTTTTAAATATTCATACAGTAATAACTAGCATGTTATTCATATAGTATCTACCTCCCTTATCTGGAATACTTGACAAAATATACTATTATTTCCTTCAAAACTACTGACCATTTTAAATATCTCCTGAATCTCTGCAAAATATTTAAATTGCTGTGCTTAACCCAAGTCACTGTTTATTTTTTATACTAGGTTAATGATTCATGGGATGAATTAACTAGTGCAAATTTAAAATCTCTAGCTAAATGCTGCCAAACTCTGAGGCCTGAGTGGAAGAAATATTCTCTCACACCAAGAACAATCTGCAGGGTGCTAACATTAGTTCAACCAAAATAACTAGAAAGATAAATTTGCTAAATCACTGTGAAAACTAATGTATTACTAATAATGTATGGGAAAAGAGGCTGTTTCATTAAATTGAATTCCCAGATTATCTAAATATTTGGTTAGGCTATATTGCATAAGGCATGAAGGACAATGGTATCTGCTGAAAAGTGGAAATATTTGCTGTTTGAAGGCTAATTTTTTCCAACAATGTTAATCCATTCTGTTGTCTTCAATTTGCTGAACTATTACATCTTTTTATTAGTATTCAAATATTCCCAAATTATTTCTTGAATTTCATTTTTATAATCATTTAAACAATGAATCAAGAAGTTCTTTCTTCATTGAGTTTTAGAACTCAGGATATTCATTATATTCAGTACTACTTCATGTAGTCATTTTTGTTTGTTTAATTTTTTTTCTGCATAATGACCTTTGGTGAATAAGCATGGGAAATAATTAAGTCTTTTATACAGATATCAGAAACAAAGTTTTACCTTGATTAGAAGGATAATCAACTAATACCTTCTTAAAGAAGTCACAAAATTCCTGACTCATTGTGATATTTTCGTGTTGACTGTGATATATTCTTTTGCAGAATTAGAAAACCAATGACAATTATTATAAAAATTTCAGAAATTATAGAAAAGTCTAAAAAGTAAATTGAAACTAATATCACTCCTAATTGTAGCAAGATTTCATCACAGTAGTTTTCTTCTAGATTATTTTTATCTTTCTGTGTATATGTATGTATCTCTATAGGCATAATTGTGTTTTAAGGTTGTTCATATTATTGTACACAAAGATTATCCTCCTTTTTTCACTTATACTACATCCAAGTAGTCACAGATATAGAATTCTTTTCTTTCAAATGTTTGTTCTTTTATTGTGTTTATTATGTTTACTGCCACAATATTTTTTTTTTCCATTCATGGAGTCAAATCTTTAAATTTTTTGATTCATGGCTTTTTGTGTCCTGATATTTGCATAACCTCACTCACCAAGAGGTTATAAAAATATTTCACCTATATCTATATTTTATGCATTATAATTTATTCAAGAAAACAAAATTTTCTGCAGATAATTTGAGAAAAAAGGGTCAAATTAACTTATTACAGAGTATTAACTAATTGTTCTGATAGCAAATACTAAAATATCCATTAATTCCCCTCTTAAGATTTTTCAAGAGAAACAATTATATAACTGAGGGTAGTCCATTGGAGGAAAGTATGATATTTTATTTACCTTATTATACCCAGAGCCTGTCATAGGAGATAACACTTAATAAATGTTTGATGAATAAATTGGAAAGAATCAACAAGGAGAAAATATGGTCTCATTAGCAATCTGGTAAAGGAGTTTGTTCCAATAATCAATTGCTGTGCAACAAACCATCCCAAAATTTCACGGCTTCATATGGTGATTTTTTAATTGTCTGTCTTACAGCTCTGTGGATTGGTTTGCCTCAGCTATGTGGTTTTTATTTGGAGATCTTTCATGCAACTGCAGTCAGATAACACCTGGAATCATCTTAACTAGTGTCCCCACTCACATGTCTGATGTCCTAGCTGGAATGGCTGCAGTAGCCAGGGGCTGGTTCCCCCAAGCCAACATGCTATGCCTTGGATCCTGCTTCTTCCCCCTCCAGTCTCACTTCACTTTTTTCCTTTGCCTTGTGACTGAACTGGATGAGAAATATCACCACTTTATTTTATGTACATACAAAATTATCACCCTCCACCTACCTACCAGCCGGCCTCCTCCCTCCCCGAGACTTTTATGTATCATTGCATAATGTCTGAGCCAAAAGTTGAGCTGCACTTCTATAAAATGAACAATTTAAAATTAAGTATTAGTTAACTTAAATCTTTCTACTTTTTATTACATTTTTTTTTTCATACCATGTATGTTTTCTCCTCCCTCGCCTCTCTTTTCTTACACATTTCAAATCTTGGGTGGTTGCGGGGAGAGGGCGGAACCTTCTCATTTTGCATGAACTCAAAAGGAGAAAGTTAAACATTTTTTAAAAGACAAACACCTTTGTTTTTGTATGTACTCCCTCTTGCTCATATTCCAAATTAAGCTCAAGCTTGAATATTCAAAAATTCAACTGAAGCTTTTACATCACTTATTATAAAATATTAATTGAGTGTTTACACACCTCCTCCTTTGTCACTAATATCTATACATGTACACTGGACCCTTGAACAATGAGAGACTTAGGGGTGCTGATGCCCTGTGCAGTCAAAAACCCATGTGTAACTCTTGATTCCCTCAAAACGTAACTAATAGCCTACTGTTGACTAGAAGACGTACCAGTAGCATAAAGCATTGATTGACACACATTTTGTGTGTTATGTGTATCATATACTGTATTTTTATGACAAAGTAAGCTAGAGAAAAGAAAATATTATTAAGAAAAACATAGAAAACAGAAAATTTATATACTATCCATTAAGTGAAAGTGAATCATTATAAAAGTTTTCATCCTCATTATCTTCACATTGATTAAGCTGAGAAGGAAAAGGAAAAAAAGGGGCTGGTCTTGCTGTCTCCATGATGGAGGCAGAAGAGATGAGGGAGATGGAAGGAGAGAAAGGAGAGGCAGGCACTCTACATGTCACTTTATGAAAATACATCGTAATTTCTTTCTGACTTTTGCTTTTCATTTATCTAAAATGTTTCCATATTTTCCTTTTCCATCATTTACTTTACTTCAGTGCTTGTATCATGGAAGGGCCCATGTCATAAAAAGCAAAGGAAGTCTTGAATAATCATAAACTTTCTGTCTGTTACCTGGCTCTGGTTCTGAAACTCCCATCTCCATAAAGTGGTCTTCTGTTAATTCCTGTGGTGTGGTGTCTACTAGCTCTTGAACGTCTACAAAATCTATAGCTGGAAACCCTGTATTCATCACCTTTTTTTTCATATCCACAATCTCTTTCATAGTTTTCCTGACTGGCTCTGTTGTAAATCCTGTGTAGACATGTGCAACATATGGACAATTTTCTCCAGCAGAAATCTGATGGCTTTCATGGATTTTTCTATAAGAACAGTGACATCTTCAATGGAATTTCATGGTGTTCTGTCTTTTGGGGTTCACTTTCATAGCACTGAAAATACTTCCCATAGAGTAACAAGTGTAATGAGCCTTGAAGGTTCTTATGACCTTCTGATCTACAGGCTGAATTAGAAACGTGTTTCAGAGCAATTAGAACACTTAGAGGTCTTTGATATTGAACTCATGGGATTCTGGGTGGCCACAGGCATTGTGCAGTATCAAAAGAACTTTAAAAGTCAATCCCTTACTAACAAGGTACTTCCTGACTTCAGGGTCAAAGTATCAAAGGAACCATTCCAGAGAAAGGATTTTCATTGTCCAGGCCTTCTTATTGTACAACCAAAAGACTGGCAGCTGGTGTTTATCTTTTGCTTTGAAGGCTTTAGGATTAACAGCCTTATAGATAAAGGCAGTCATGATTATAAACTGACTGCATTTGCACAAAACATTACAATTAGCCTATTACTTTCTGTCTTAAATCCTGGTGCTCGCTTCTCTTCCTTACTAATATATGTCCCTTGTGGCATTTTTTGTCTGTTTTGTTTTGTTTTGTTTTGTTTTCAGAATAGGACACTTTTCTCTGCATTAAAAAAAACTGGTTCAGAAAGCTGTCTTTTCTTCTCAACAATATTCTTAAGGGTGTCTGGGAACTTATCTGCTGCCTCTTAGTTAACAGAGGCTATTTCTCCTGTTATCTTGACATTTTTAGTCAATCTCTTTCAGAAAACATTAAACCATCCTTTGCTGGCACTAAATTCTCCAGCTTTAGATTCCTCACCTTCCTTTTACTTTAAATTCTCATGTAATGACTTTTCTTAGTAAAGAGGGAAATCCCAAGGGGACCAGGAAAATGGAGAGGATGTTGGGAGAGGTCTGGGACTCCAGAAAGTCCATAGATGGGGATAGAAAACAGAAGATCTAAGAAGTCAAAGAAAGTGCAGATTCTTCTAGATCATTGATGGTGCTGTGACCGAATGTTGATGAATAAGCCCAAACTTTCTCCCATATTTTCAAGACTCCTGGTGATAGTGGCTTAAAAGATGGTGAGAATCAATACAGATCAGGATTAAAAAAAAAAAAAAAACAAAGATAGCAAGTTTTTATTTCCCTTTGGAAAGTCAGATGGAACCTGCTCTCTTGTCCTTTACTCTTAATGTTTATTATTCTAAATATTATGAATGTCATGGATGTATTTAACTCTGAAGACGTTTGTCTTGTACACATGTAAACAGTAACTCTAAAAGTATACATTCTTGAGAATGTAAAAATGCAATTATATGTATGTAAATAGATATAATAATTATTAATTGCACATCAGTTCTTTTTCATACTATTCTGGAAAGAAAAAGAGAGGCAGGTAATTATACTAAAATTGATATTGTACCCAGGTGGAAAAGCCAAGTAACTAGAACATGCCTTAGAAAAGTGATGCAGTGAAACACGTAATTGGACATTATCAACGACATTAAGGGGATGTCACAGACACATATTGATAAGGAAGAAAGGGATTCTGAAATATACAGTAGGAGGTACTCCTCCTACTACTTAGGGAGCTTATACCACAGTGGAATAAGAAATGGCTTGAAATATTTTATGACTATATTATTTTAATTGGAAGTAGAAATCTGAATTTCCATATTTTTGAATCATATGTGTGTGTATATATATGTGTGTGTATATATAGTATAGAAGTTGTATATATGTATATATATTATATATAGTATATATATAACAGTAAATATAAGCAGGCAAATATTCAGGTTTGATATTAACCAGGCTCCTCCAGGAGTCAAGCTAAAACCATTGATTTTTTTAAAACTGTAATACCCATTACCTTCATCTTCTATTCCACTGGAAAAATGACAGCCACCTGAGACAGTTTTGCAGAGTAAGATTGACTGATAGAAGTAACCTTAGGCTCACTTGATCTTCATTGGTCATGTCTTAGTTCCTTCCTATTTTCACTCAAGAAGGTCTTTGGTAAACAAACTACTACCCAAAGCCTTGAACTAAGGAACTATGCCCAGAGCCATTCTGACTAGATTATTTGGGGTAAGTAGATATGAAAGATAGAACTGTCAAAATGGGAGACAATTTTATTTTTCATGTCTACTTTAACCTTACTGTTGTTACTGTAAAACAGGTGATCAGTCTCCTTCTCAGGAGACCGGACTTCATAAAACACCAGATGATTTCCTGGACTTCACCATCCTTGGCAGCTGTCCCTGCCTTGTTGAGGTTGGTCAAACCTTCATAGGTTTACTCACTACTGGCAATTACATCTGGGGCAGTGTCATTTGGTGCTGCCCAAGAGTCTATCTAGATTGTGGTCTTCTGCACCAAAATGAAGCAGATGTAAAACTCATAGCAACCATCTCTCACTTTAACTTATCATGCCCTGTCAGGCTTACATCAGTGTTGTCCTGGCAGTGGTGTCCTGACAGAAAAAGCAGTTCTCCAGGTTCCAGGAGTTCTCAAGGATCCGGATCAATACTATCTTATAGGCAGCCCTGGCAGCAGGATTGGCAAGATATACTGACTTGGGTTTGCATAGACATGAAAGGTGGCTTAGTTAAAGATTTGTTTGGCAAATTTTAGTTACCCTAATCTAATATATGTGGATATTCTATATATGACTATATAACAATAGCAGAACTAGAAAACTTCTTTTAATCTTTTTATCTTTATATAGTATATATATAATATATATATATACCGTGCAGCTTACATTAAGGGGTAGAAGTAATACACTGTTGTTTTGTTGTTTTTTTTGATTTTGACATACATAAATTTTTGGATATAGTATTTTTGAAAATTTGATTGTTATATAATCAATACTCATGTAGTTTTCCAAAACACCATTAATTTTCATTTTAATTTCGCATGTTATACTCAATGGTATCTTAAAATCAAATGAATGTCATATGTGAGTGTGTGTGTGTGTGTATTTCATGACTAAATTTTCATTATCTGTATTTAAAATAAAACTAATTAAATTATGTTATGTGGTGTGAATTTTCATGAGGTTAATTTCTAAAGTTGTAATCAGTGAAGAAATGGTTAATCTCTTTGTGTTTTTATCAGATGTCTAGACATAATTATTAACTATTTAGGCAAAAGTACAGAAAAACAGATGGCATTTCTGACAGTGAAAGGTCTGAATGCTTGTTGTACAGCTGCTCTTTTATAATCCTAGTTTTAGGAGATGGAAGAAAGAATGTTTTGTGAGATTTTTCATCAATTACATGCTATTTTCCTTTACAATAAGAATGTAGTTTAAGAGAAACTTTATTTTGGGGTGTTATTTGGCCTCTTACAAATTCATAAAGGAGTGACTACTGACTCAGAATATTTATGAAATTCAGAAAATGCATTTACCAAGTAAACCTTGCGTCACTTTTCCTTAAATTAAAATTTCCTGAATACAGAATAAAAGACATTTGGCTATTTGCTATTCAGAATTACATTTACCAAAAGGGCATTCAATCAATCCACAGCTAAATCTAGGCTTCTATATAAATCCACTTATATTAAGTGAATTAGTAATATTCCAGCCATTATGAAAGATAGGAATACATGATTTTTGACCCAGACCCAATGTATGGCATCAAAAAGCAAAATAGCTCATTAAGTAAGACATAAAAAATACCAAACAAATATCAAACAAAATCTTTTACAAACAGAAGAAGAAATGATATAGAGCCCAGCATCAAATAATTTAAGATATAGCAAAACAGCTGAAATATTGAATTGAGAGAAAATTATTATTGTAAGGAATAATTTCTCATTTATATAAGATAGAGGTATGATCAAGAATAGGAAGAACTATAAATACATTTGGAAGTTCAGATTCAAACTATGCTATATAGTCAGTAGCATGTATAAATAATGTCATAAAAATTGACATTGAAAGAAAAAAATGTAGTGTTTAAGAAAATCAATCCATGTTTCCTGTGTTTTAAGCAAAAAATTGATTCTCATTAGTCCTTGACAAAAGGGTGATACAACAATCCACTGAGACTCTGTGGCATCCTCTGAATAAGGTTCATAGTTTTTCTTTAACTTTAGTACAATCTCAAAGCTGAGGTGATAATTCAGCTCATTCCAAATTATCCCTTCTCTGCTTCCCTCCCTTGGTGATATTCCTCAGAACTTTCACAAGCATTGGTGGTCAATATGTTACCAAATGTGGTTCAGTTACAAATATTTTGCAGCTCATATGATTTCTCTAAGGGGCAATGATTACTGGTTGAAGTCCATGATGAGGTACACACCTAAAAGCTATTTCTACAACTGCTCTCTGCCAACTGAACTATAGCTGATCTGAATTGCACACATTTGTACCAAGGCTAATTATTCATTAGTTTTCGAGGACTGTGGTTGCTTCTGTCTTGTAGAGCTGTCTAGTAAGATTTTTTGCCACCATCGTGAGTTGCTTCCTAGAACTCTGTTGCCATTGCTCAAAAGATGGACCCAGAAGATGCATGGCAACTAAGGCTGCTACTAGCTCACAGGTAATGGCTTCCGGCATGAGCCCAGGTCAATACTGGAATCTTGTCTCCATTATTTCTACCCCTACTGCTTCCTATAACCACTAATCTCAAGCCAGTGTTAGAGCCTCAGTGCTACAGATGCCATCAGTATTCATCACTGTAGCTGATGTAGAATACAAATTTATCAGCTTATGAAAGTTACCTTCCCTCTGATGTGACCAGTTTAATGGGTGACCCAACATATATGAGTGCCTGCGTGTTTTGTGGACTCTACATAGTAAGTTTACATGTGCTTCCTCTGGCACTGATGGGGTCCACACAGAGCAGTTCGGAGAAATTAGTTCAGTGTGCTGCGTCATCACTGCCTACCACCCAATATCCAAAAATGAAGCATATGACCATTAACACAACAATGGAGATAAAACAATCTAACCACCATCACATTAATTAAAAAATAGTACCCACACTTCTCTGATAAATGTCTCTAAGACATAAACCCAGCTTTGGGTCTTTCCAAAGATTTTTCAGTTTTCAGAGTCTCAAGGTCTTGCATTGAAATGAAAGTCTTAGTGCCTAGTTGTAGCTTCTCTAGGACATGTGGTTGAGAAGGCACTTAAATTCCCGTTGTGTCTCAAGAGTATGCTCCTGAAGTCCTTCCACTTTGTGAGCTGTATCTAAGGTGATGCCATCAGCCATACATATCCTAAGCCAGTTTTATAAGTATCAAATAGAAAAGAAAACTTATCTAGCAAACTCTAAAACTCTAAGGGAATCTGAATAATACTAAGACTTTATCATAATGATATTAAAGTTACAACTAAGCTTTAATAAAAGATGTGCTGTAAAATAAAATTTGAAAAAAGATGCTTCATTAAAGACTAAATATTTAAACACAATGTTAACAACTAAGGGACTTTAAATACTTAGACTAAGATCATTTTAGTAAGATTGTACACATTAAACTTACTCTTACATTTAGTTTAAAAAAAGGTTGATAATGAACGTAACACTAAACACTAAAAGTCCAGAGTAGGTTTTACCTATTTATCATTCCCTCTTTCTTCTCCTATTCCAAAATTCTTATGCAACATTGTCTCACAAAATTAAAATATACAAAAGTAACTTCTGATGATGCTGTTTATTTTATGTAATAGTGTTGTTTTGGAAATACAGCTCATTGAAAAATTGTTTTCTGATATGTAATATCAGTTTCAACAAAATTGGAACATGTTTAATCAAACAAAATACATGTTCTGTATTTTGATCTCCTGATCTCTTTACTATTATAAAATAGTAGTCAAGGGATAAAACTTGTTGGTATCAAGAAGTCCTTCAGGAATGAGGAAGAAGTAATGGAAAGAGAGGAATCTAGTTATCCTAATAGATACTGATGGTGTCACTCTTAAAGCTTTATCTTAAATGAACCGCTGGGCTAAAAGTTTCAACTTTCGAATCCAAACTTCTTCAAATGATCAGCAAATTAGAAATAACCATGGTTTGTATATTTACTATTAGTCAAATATTGCAACTATCTGAATATTTTACAACATATTTGCATACTACTTTACTGTGTACAAAGAAACTTTCATCTGTAAGCTTATTTGTTCTTCAAAATGGCTCAGTGAAGGATCCGTTCACCAACAAGTATGTTTCAGATATTGTGTGAATAGGTTGGACTCTCTTTTTCTAGACAAACTGAAATTATAACCCAAGTGATACACCTAAGAGGATGACGGAGCTAGATAAGGAATTGAGATATAGTGATTGCAAACCTTGTGTCCATCCCACTTTAGGATACTGACATTTACAAGACAATATGAACGCAATTATATGGCACAGTGATTTGTTACAACCTGTACTAAAACCCTGGAAAAACCACCATGCAGTCTTCTAAATGATTTTAACATATAGAATTCAGGTAGGATGATTATTAAAAAATAAAAAATAAAATAGAGAAAAGCTTAATAAGCTAGATAAATGACAATATTTAATTTGGAATTTTAATGCTAAAATAATCTCTTATTTTGGCCAGACTTAAACTGGTTTTTATTCTAAAGCAAACAAATACAAACCAAGTAACAGAACTAGAGCTATTAAATTGACTGCTCTAAATTTCTGAATGTAGGAGTAATTTTTTTAGATACTTTTCCTCCCAGAGATATAGAAGTACTTTAGAAACAATAATTTTGTAAAAGCATTTTACAGAATATAGGTATGTAGTGGCCCAAGAGCCACCATTTCTCTGAGTGCTCATCGCCTAGGCACTTTTGGACTTGCTGTATGGAGGAGGGAGCTTAAGAAGCCAGCCAACACTTAACACCACTGTCTTCTGGCATTTGCCAATTCCTTTTAGTATGGTTTGCACTCTAAGGCTGTTCAAAGCAGGTGGCTCCTGCTGTAAGAAGAGAGTTGTGGGAAGATATCCATGAAATGAATATTTATAAACAATCCCAATCTTCATTTTAAGTATAAGAGAAAAATAAATTTTAAACAGTGAGGTCCTTAGGAATTGCTGATCTAAGGCATCATCTCTTAAATATTTACAACATTCTTATGTTGTGAAATTCTTTAATCTGAAGTACTGTAAATAAATTAAGAGTGCAAAACTGAATCTGCCACAGAATTCTGATAAATTCTCTTTTAGCGTGAGCAAGCCAGTCATTTATGTAAATAGTTTCCTCATTTTTTTGTGCAAATTGTTTTTCAAGGAAAGTTAAATCATTTTGTTATTTAACTGAAATCTACTTTGTGACATCCACTTAAATGATAGTGTTGAAGTCTTTTCTTGTAGTTGTTTTAAAACTGTCAGGGCAATTCCAGCAAGATTACTGGAAGTTAGGTATAAGACTTGATGACATTCTCCAACTCAATTCCATGCATACATATTTTGAGCTCTTGATATGACTTTGAAATGGAGACAAGTGGTCTGATGACAGACAAAATAGAATATTTGAAATGATACTCTTAAGTTCAGCATAGGGACTGTAGATAACCACTTCTTGTATGCACATTTTATTTTCTATTTAACTCATCCTATGTCCTAGAATATACATTTTATTTTTTTTAATTAACAGACTTTATTTTTTAAAGAAGTTTTAGACTTACAAAGAAATTAGTGTTCCTATATCTTCCTTCTATTCCATACACATGCACATAGTTTCTCCTATTATTTACATCTTGCATTAAGATGTTACATTTATTATAATTGATTAGCCAATACTAATGCATTAACATTAAACTCCACAATTTACAGTAGAATTTGTGTTGTATATTCTATGGATTTTGGCAAATATATAATGACATGTATCTACCATCGCAGTATCATATAAAATAGTTTCACTCCTCTAATGTATTTTAATTGCTTTTTCAGATTGCTTACTGCCATCTCAGTATTCTTCCTCCCAATCTAGGGGAGATTATCTATTTTAAAATTCTGTTTATACAGAATCATTTAATTTTTCTTCATTAACAGTGAATTTAATTACTTTTTCATAAACTAATATCTTTAAATGGATTTTACCTAGGACTATGAGGTCAGAAATAATTCTACTTAATGAAATTGTTAGTCATGAGGGGATTCATAGTCATTGTGACTCAGAAAGTCTAATCCACAAATAAGAGAAGCTAGGATTTAGAATTCTGCAATGACTTTCAGTGTAATGTCTGCTCACTTAAATCAAGATGGGAAAATTCCAGCTGGCCAGTTGGAAACTACTTAGCCATTTGGGGAAGATGAGCCTAGATCCCTGCTCCTATTTCTTAAAGTTAGATTTGCAGATAATCTGCTTTCTCCCTCCATTCAATACCTCAAACAGTATCACAACACAGAGCAACAGATCTAACACTTGAGATAAAATAATACCAGTTACACTGTGTGGCCCTGGGCAAGATATTTAATGTTGTTGAGTCTCAAACTCCTTACTTAAAAATACTGAATGTGGGTAACAGGTTGACACTTGCCTCAATATCTGTAATGATCAAATTATTTAGTATATATCAAAATTATATACATAGTACCAGACATTTGACAGATGCTCAATAAATATTTGTCACTGTTGTTACTATTACAATTATTATTATATTATTAGAATTCTTACTATATTGTGAAGATACAGAGTAGAAATTGACCATAGCAACAGGTGACTGCGGTTCAGGCAAAAATGATCAAGGTACTTACTAGATCTTCCATTCCAGACATGGATAGCTTTAGCTGTACAGCCAAAGTAAATTAGCATTTTAGTGGTGGGTACAATGTTCAATTCAAGTAATAGTCATTGGAATTTCTCCCAGCTTCCCTCTGGGTTAGTTTGACATGTGTCTATTTACTTTCTAATGTGAAATCATCCAAAATAGAATTAATCTTTGAAAACCACATGGTCAAGAGGCAGAAAAGGCAGAAATAGTTTCACTCCTCTAATGTATTTTAATTGCTTTTTCAGATTGCTTACTACCATCTCAGTATTTTTCCTCCCAATCTAGGGGAGATTATCTATTTTAAAATTCTGTTTTAATTAATTTGTTTTTTTTTCAAAAACCGCTATTAATTGTAAAAGTATTACATATTTTAAAAAGTTCCCTATCTATTTTTTCAACTTACAGAATTAGAGGACTACAAAGCTATGATGAGTATTCCTGCTCTCAGGCCAGTCTGCTCATAATAAGCAATGTAGGTAAGAGGAAGAAATGAATAACTAAATGTTGAAATCATATTACATTTTAATAGTCAAAATATTTTCTCTGCTAGATCCTGAAGTTGGAGATTACTTATTTTAATAAATAAAATGTAAATTTTTGGAGAATAACAATAAAAGTCAATATTTATTAGTGTTTAATTGGTCTGGCAAAATTTAAATGATGAGCAAGTATTGCATCATTTAAACCAAACAGTAGCTCTCAGAGTACCATTATTTTCTTCATTCTACACTAGAGAAAACTGAAAAAAAGATCTACTAGTAACTTGACTAAGCTAGAAAATGGTGTGAATAGAATTTGAACACAGGCCATGTGGTTAACACAGACTCTGTACTCAACTATTCTGTTATACTAGGGAAGAACAAATACATTATAAATAAAAAAAAATTAAAACCCAGATCTACCACATAGTATCCATAACCATGAAAAAGTTGCAATACTTGCACCCCCCACCTGAGCCAGTTACATTTTCCTTAAATTAAGGTCCTATAGGCCTTACAGGGTTGCTGTATTTTGTACAACTTCTACAAATCACTAACATGATAGTATTACAATGTGTATACTTTTCTATTTTTAATATAAAAGCTTGCATTTTATTAGCCTATCATTTTATGAGCCTGAATTTCATATATTGAAGGCAATTTCTCCCATACAAAATAAATTGTGATATATAAAACAGCAAGAATACAATGTTAAATCACTTTTGGGATTTTCTTGAGGCTCTTCTTTCCTGCTTATGTTCTTATAAATGAATATACATATGCAGAAGGAAGAACAACAAAAGGGAAGCTTGTAGGCAATGTAAAAGGACACAGAACTCTTCTCATCCTCACATGTTTATTATCATATTCTATGAAGCCATTCAGATCTTCTTCATGTTTATTCATATTAAGGTAGCTATGTTTTATGGTGACATTTTGATACACTTCATCTTATCTTAGCAATTCACTTAATTCGTGAAAATGTAAGTTGTATATTCTAAAATTTTTAAGTATTCACTGAAATACAAATTTTCAGCTGATATCAGCTTTTAAATGTTCTACAATCATGTAATTAAAATTAGGTTGATATGTTTTTAAAGATTTTAAAATTTAATCCTTTTTTTGGTCTAAAACTAACTTATTTTTTGCATTGTACCCATTAAGATGTAAAGTGGTAGACAAACTTCAGTAGCGTTTCTACAGAAGCCAAAATGATAGAACAAGCCTTTTGAATTCTAAAAAGTACCAAAATGTTCATCTTCATTACTAAAATACAGTAATTAGAGGCAAACTTTTAATCCCCATTTCATGTTGTCTTGTTTGTTGATGCCAAGTTGAGGTTTCATTACAGAATAATTATCATTCATCATCATTTAGCTTGGAAAGTCTAACTTCTGAGGAAATGAAATTGAACCAGAACAATTGAGATCTTTCCAGGGAAGCTACATAAATAGTTTTTACGGACACTATTTTTTAAAGTTGAGAAGTAAGCTATAATTTTAGTTTTAAAAACCAATCCCCTCTAAGGAAAAGTATAGCACTTACTTCAATCAGACATATATGTATTAAAGCTTCCACTCATCTCTTTATTTTCTCCTATTCAACCAATCCTAAATAGCTTCTTAATATATCATCAGTCATTAGCCTTTTTCAGACCTCTAAAAGTAAATTTTCTGAACTCTTGCCATAGCCACCTAACTTTACCAGATCTATTCTCCACTCAACCACTTGGGTTTTCTGACTAAATCAAAGAAACAAATACATTTGCTCATGCCACTGCATTTGATAAACACCTTTGCTAACTTCCTGTTGCCAATATGTTGATGCACCTATAGCCTATGAGGCTTTCCATCTCTTTTCTTTCTTTTTTTTTTTTTTTAATTATACTTTAAGTTCTAGGGTACATGTGCACAATGTGCAGGTTTGTTACATATGTGCACATGTGCCATGTTGGTGTGCTGCACCCATTAACTCATCATTTACATTAGGTATTTCTCCTAATGCTATCACTCCCCTCTCTTCCCTCACCATAATAGGCCCCAATGTGTGATGTTCCCCTTCCTGAGTTCAAATGATCTCATTGTTCAATTCCCACCTATGAGTGAGAACATGCGGTATTTGGTTTTCTGTTCTTGCGATAGTTTGCTGAGAATGATGGGTTCCAACTGCATCCATGTTCCTACAACGAACACGAACTCATCTTTTTTTATTGCTGCATAGTATTTCATGGTGTATATGTGCCACATTTTCTTAATCCAGGCTGTCACTGATGGACATTTGGGTTGATTCCAAGTCTTTGCCATTGTGAATAGTGCCACAATAAACGTATGTGTGCATGTGTCTTTATAGCAGCATGATTTATAATCCTTTGGGTATATACCCAGTAATGGGATGGCTAGTTCTAGATGGTATTTCTAGTTCTAGATCCTCGAAGAATCGCCATGCTGTTTTCCACAATGATTGAACTAGTTTACAGTCCCACCAACAGTGTAAAAGTGTTCCTATTTGTCCACATCCTCTCCAGCACCTGTTGTTTCCTGACTTTTAATGATCGCCATTCTAACTGGTGTGAGATGGTATCTCATTGTGGTTTTGATTTGCATTTCTCTGAGGCGAGTTCCATCTCTTTTCAACATCTCTGAACTTACCTATTATCTTCACCTTCCTATGATTCAAGGACATNTGTTCTTGCGATAGTTTGCTGAGAATGATGGGTTCCAACTGCATCCATGTTCCTACAACGAACACGAACTCATCTTTTTTTATTGCTGCATAGTATTTCATGGTGTATATGTGCCACATTTTCTTAATCCAGGCTGTCACTGATGGACATTTGGGTTGATTCCAAGTCTTTGCCATTGTGAATAGTGCCACAATAAACGTATGTGTGCATGTGTCTTTATAGCAGCATGATTTATAATCCTTTGGGTATATACCCAGTAATGGGATGGCTAGTTCTAGATGGTATTTCTAGTTCTAGATCCTCGAAGAATCGCCATGCTGTTTTCCACAATGATTGAACTAGTTTACAGTCCCACCAACAGTGTAAAAGTGTTCCTATTTGTCCACATCCTCTCCAGCACCTGTTGTTTCCTGACTTTTAATGATCGCCATTCTAACTGGTGTGAGATGGTATCTCATTGTGGTTTTGATTTGCATTTCTCTATGGCGAGTTCCATCTCTTTTCAACATCTCTGAACTTACCTATTATCTTCACCTTCCTATGATTCAAGGACATGAACCTTCTTACCTTCCTCCCAAACACACCAGGTTCTCTGAGCTTCTGCTTTCACTCCTGCAAAACTGCCACCCATTCTTTAATGCTCAACTCAATCATCATCTAACATATTTCATAAATCTTTAACTCAAAGTGAGTAGCTGACTTTGTGATCACACAATTATAATTCATATTTCTATGACAACATTCATCATATTATGTACTCATGATGTGACTACTTCACTTCTCTCTGTACTACTTACGTTCTAGCACATAAGTAGCTAAAACACATATGTTTTAAATAATTTTAATGCAAATTCTAGTTTCACTGTATATTCAAAGTATATAATGCATATTTGTGTGCATTCTATTTTGAAAGTATTTAATAGTATTATAAATCATATTTATATTACTTGTATCAAATATAAAAGAAATTTAACTTTTTTGATACAACCTAGATTATAGATATGATTTGTTTTGTTCGGTTTGGCTTTGGTTCTGTTGTGCCTGAGTGACATATCTATGGAGATGTTTATTGTCAAATTAAAACACATGGAAGTTCTCAACAGTTTTAGGATTTGTTCTATTTTAGGGTTTGTGTCTACTAGCAGCCTGTCAAGCTATCAATTCTTACTGCTGATGATGCATCTTTCTGCAGAAGATGTCAGACAAACCACTCAATATTTTTACACAATTTATTATGAGTAAATTAACTAGTAAAGTAAAACTAACCTTATTTATTTTGTGTACAGTAAAAGTGAATGGTGACTTTCTTATAAAACAAAATATTTGAACTTTAATGTTTAGACTGTTTTTTCTCTGTTGGAATCTAAAAAAACTTTTTTTCAACACATGTTTTGTTATTCTACTTGAGATTTATAGTTAAGTGACAATAAAATAAGTAAAATGGTCTTAAAATATATTCATCATGTGTCAGCATAAAAGACACTTACTGATTTTACCAAGTATTTAGCATTATACTTTCTTGGTATTAAAAAGATAAAATTCCTGCTGTCAAGGATTTTGGTAAGGGTGATAAATATAAAACTAAACTGTTATAAAATAAGGTGACTGCACAGTGACTGGGTGTGTATAAGAGTTATAAAGTCAAGAATCAATGTTTATGTGTAGTGTCATAGGAAAAGGAAGTAGTGGATGCTTTATTAAAGTTACCTTAGGAAATTTGTATATTATACATTCTTGCACTCATTCCCACAACATTTAGGGAAGAAAAGCCCTCAGCATATGGATATTTAAAAAGAAAGTTCTCTAGGTATTATAAATCTGACCTTTCTGCTTATACCCCCACAGGAAGCCACTGTGAGAAAAAAAGACCCACATTATCTCCTAAGTTTGCTTGAGGCCAGGAGTTGGAGAAACCTTCTGAGAGGAAATGAACTTTGAGTTTAATTTTGATGTGTTAGTAGGCCATTAACAGTCTGTAATATCAAAGGAGACAGAGGCATTAGAAATGTAGCAGTTGGGATGTGTGAGGAAGCAGTAGAAGAAGCAGTTGGAAAGCTAGACAAAGATTACATAAGCTTTAAGAAAAGTTAGGAATCTCAAATACTTGTACTGCAAGGCAACTGTATTGTCTTTAGCTAATTCAGGGTGGATACTTTTATATCCAATAGTCCCAGTGATAGCAGTGGGGAAAAATATGACACCAGAAGCCATTGCCGTGCACTGTAGCTGAAACTGTGTCTGGGAACATTGTGAGGGAGAAAGGTGAGAGCATGATGTTGTTGATGAATTATGGAAAATTTTTAAGGTAACGAACAACATCCCTTGAGCTACCGATGTCTCAGAGATTTTTTTTTTCAGCTACAAAGAGATATATCCACATTATGGGGGAAGGTGAAGCAATTATTTTGTAATTACCAAGTAAAATTTCACAATTTTCCATCAACTACATGCTATCTATTGGGACTATTTAACAAATAAATATGATGGGGATGTTAATATTGTTAACAGCTAATATTTTTGAAGTGTATTAATATATTTCTGGCATTACACTAGGCATTTTAGCTGGTCAATTATTCCATAATTACCTGTAGTAGTCCACTCTTACGCTGCCATAAAGAACTCGAGACTGGGTAATTTAGAAAGAAAGGAAGTTTGACTGACACTTCCGCAAGGCTGGAGAGTCCTCAGGAAATTTACACTTCTGCAAGACTGGAGAGATCTCAGGAAACTTACAGTCATGGCACAATGGGAAGCAAATATGTCCTTTTTCACATGACAGCAAGAAAGAGAAAATGCCAGATGGTTACAAAACCATCAGATCTCGTGACAACTCACTCCCTATCATGAGAATAGCATGGGGAAAACTGACCCCATGATTCAATTACCTCCCACTGGGTCCCTCCATTGACATGTGGAGATTATGAAAGTTACAATTAAAGATGAGATTTGGGTGGTGACACAGCCAAAACATATCATTCTGCCCCTGGTCCCTCTGAAATCTCATGTGCTCACATTTCATAACACAATCATGCATTCCCAACAGTTCCCCCAAATCTTAACTCATTCCAACATTAACCCAAAATCCAAGTCCAATGTCTCGTTTGAGACAAGGCAAGTCTCTTCCATCTATGAGCATGTAAAATCAAAAGCATATTAGCGATTTCATAGATTAAATGGAGGTACAGGCAT
This sequence comes from Rhinopithecus bieti, assembly GCF_001698545.2. Classification (NCBI taxonomy): domain Eukaryota; kingdom Metazoa; phylum Chordata; class Mammalia; order Primates; family Cercopithecidae; genus Rhinopithecus; species Rhinopithecus bieti. The sequence goes on from NW_016814114.1 coordinate 411,914, forward strand.
TGGGTAAATACTCCCATTCCAAAAGGGAGAAATTGGCCAAAAAGGCAGTCATTAAACCTTAAAATTCCAAAATGATATCCTTTGACTGTATGTTTCACATCCAGGGGGACTCTAATGTAAGAGGTAGGCTCCCAGAGCCTTGGATAGCTGTGCTTTTGTGGCTCTGCAGGGTACATCCCCACTTCAGACTGTTTTCATGGGTTGACATTGAGTGTCTGCAGTTTTTCCAGGTGCACGGTAAAAGCTGTTGGTGGATCTACCATTCTGTGATCTGGAGGATGGTGGCCATCTTCTTACATCTCCAACAGGTAGTGCTCCAGTGGGAACTCTGTGTGGGGCTCTGACCCCACATTTTCCTTCCACATTGTCCTAGCAGTGTTTCCCCATGAAGGCTCTGCCTTTGCAGCAAAATTCTGCCTGGACATTCAGGTGTTTCCATACATCCTCTGAATTCCAGGTAGAGATTCCCAAACCTTGGTTCTTGACTTCTGTGCACACACAGGCCCAATAGCACTGGTAAGCCACCAAGGCTTGGGGCTTGCACCCTCTGAAGCAACAGCCTGAGCTGTACATTGGCCCCTTTCATCCACAGCTGGAGCTGAAGCAGCTGGGATAGAGGGCACCATGTCCTGAGGCTGCACACAGAAGGGGGAGCCTGGGCCCAGCCCATGAAACCATTCCCTCTTAGGCCTCCAGTCTTGTGATGGGAAGGGTCACCATAACATGCCTTGGAGGCATTTTCCCCATTGTCTTGGTGCTTAACATCTGGCTCCTCATTACTTATGCAAATTTCTGCAGCTGGCTTGATTATCTCTCCAGAAAATGGGATTTTCTTTTTTACCACATTGATAGTCTGCAAATTTTCCAAATTTTTATGCTTTGCTTCCTCTTCAATGCTTTTCTGCTTAGAAATTTTTTCCTCCAGGTACCATAAATTATCTTTCTCAAGTTCAAAATTCCACAGATCTCTAGGGCAGGGGCAAAATGCCACCAGTCTCTTTGCACAGCAAGAGTGACTTTTACTCCAGTATCTAACAAGTTCCTTATTTCCATCCGAGACCACCTCAGCCTGGACTTCATTGTTCATATCACTATTTGCATTTTGGTCAAGGCCATTCAACAAGTCTCTAGAAAGTTCCAAACTTCTCCACGTGTTCATATCTTCTTATGAGCCCTCCAAACTGTTCCAATCTCTGGCTGTTACCCAGTTCCAAAGTTGCTTCCACATTTTCAGTATCTTTACAGCAACACCCCACTCTCGGTGGTACCAATTTACTGTATTAGTCCATTTTCACACTGCTATAAGACATACCTGAGACTGGGTTATTTATTAAGGAAAGAGATTTAATTGACTTACAGCTCTGCAGGCTGGGGAGGCCTCAGGAAACTTAAAATCCTGGTGAAGGGGAAGCAAACACATCTTTCTTCATAAGGTGGCAGGAGAGAGAATGAGAGCTGAGCAGAGTGGGAGCCCCTTATAAAATCATCAGCTCTTGTGAGAACTTACTATCACAAGAATAGCATAGGGGAACTGCCCCATGATTCAATTTCCTCACACCAGGTCCCTCCCATGATACATAGGGATTATGGGAATTACAATTCAAGATGGGATTTGGATGGGGACACAGCCAAACCATAGCATAACCCTCATGATGACTTTATGAAGCAAAAACTATTATTTCTTCCTGTTATAGACATAGGTAAAAGAAATATTTATAAATTAAATAACTTTCTGAGTCAAACAGTTGTTAGGTAGGAGAGGCAGAATTCACATCTAGGTCTGGCTAATCATGGAGTACAAATTCTTCATCACTGAGTTATTGTGATCTAATGGGACAAATAACTGTGAAATTCACCCTGCCTCGGAAAACAGAAAACTGTCTAATATGGAAACAACTGGGTTGGGGAATAGTATTCTAATCTCGATTGACTTTATAAACATTATGTGGCTGACAAGGAAGTTAACAATCCTTCAGGAGTTCTCCATATTAAGAACGTTAAGAACAATTAAGATACTAAGAACATGACACCATTGTAATATTGAAAAGGCAGTCTATCATTTTTACGTTAGTAATGAGGTTCTTTATTTATTTATTTATTTTTTTTTGAGACGGAGTCTCGCTCTGTCCCCCAGGCTGGAGTGCAGTGGCGCGATCTCGGCTCACTGGAAGCTCCGCCTCCCAGGTTTACGCCATTCTCCTGCCTCAGCCTCCCGAGTAGCTGGGACTATAGGCGCCCGCCACCTCGCCCGGCTAGTTTTTTGTTTTTTTTTTTGTTTTTTTTTTTTTTTTTTTTTTATAGAGACGGGGTTTCACCGTGTAGACCAGGATGGTCTCGATCTCCTGACCTCGTAATCCACCCATCTCGGCCTCCCAAAGTGCTGGGATTACAGGCTTGAGCCACCGCGCCCGGCCTAGTAATGAGGTTCTTATAGCAAATGCTTTAGTCTTAGAAGATCAAAAAGGATAGAATTAGTAGTAATGACTATCTCCAGATTTGATACATAAATCAGAGGTTCAACTTTTCCTGTTACATTGCTGTGCAACAGTGGTCATGTTTTTAGCCTTTCTTGGCCTCCAATTACTCATCATTAAAACAAGTATAGCAATACAAATTGACCACCAAAGTCTGTTTAATGTATAGGCAATATAACTGCTCATAAGAGGTTGTAAAGTAATGTGTTGTTTAAATATAGTGTCATAATGCTGTCCCCATTGACTGCATGAAGGTGCAGACCAGTAAGTCACTATTGTCCATGTCAGCAATGAGCCAAGTGTATGGGGTTTAAATAATGGCCTTATCCTCTGACTCCATTAAAATGTAATATTTCTGCTCTTCTCTCAGGCACAACATGTAGTAAAACCAATAAATATTTTAAATCACACACACATAAAACTTGAAATTAGAGAGGATACATTCCATTACCAAGTCATACTTACTATTTATATTTTAAAACCTGGCAAATATTTGAATAAAGGATAAGTGATATTACATATTGCATTTAAATTATTACCTAACTTGCAAAAATTTTTATGCAGAATGCATATGTAAAACAGTAATATGAGCAGATAAATGCTTGTTTAAGTAATTTACTATGTTTATATTAAGTAGTATTAAATGTTCTTTAATTTTCTATGTTCTTTCATAGCTATTTTTTAAATTAATATTAACAGATTTTAAAATGCACATTACATTCCTAATATACTTTGACATTTAACAAACTACTTATGCTTTTATGAAGCAAGCATTTAAATTACGGTACTAATCACTGTAAGCTAAAAAGGATGTGGCATTATATATTTTTAGAATTTTATTATCTATTGATTCAACACATAATTTGCAGTATTTGAACAATAATATTGAAGATATTTTATTTCGGTAAAATTAAAATAGAATGGATATATTTAAAGCAGTTTTATTTGATTTAATACCAGCTCAAAAATACATTTTATTCAAAATGATTCAACTGACTAAAATAAAAAAGTAGTGATCTTCTAATTCCAACAGAGCAATTATATTTTAATGTAGAAATAATTATATAATATTTATTTATATTACTAAACATAGCGTTTCCTTAAATACATTTGGCTGGATAAAACAAGTTTCTGGAAATGTGAGACATTTTATTTCATCTGGCTATATTTTAAATATACAAATGAATGGTCATTAGTGCTCTACATACTGATAGATTCCTTCAGCTGATGAAATATGATTGCTGTTTTTTGTGTGCATTTGCAAAGGCAAACAGCTTTGTTGCATATAATGAAAATCACTGGCCTAACTTTCTCTTTAAGAAGAATTCTGACCAAATACAATAAACACTCAACCAAATAGCCATGCTGTGTAAATTCATTAAGATGTTAATACAAATTATTTATTTTCCTTTTTAAAGCAAATCTAGTAGAGGTAAATGTTATATAATTTTATGGTTACATAATTTTGACCTCGTAGTCCTTGAATTTTCCAACTCTGAGCCAATGTGGGCATTATTAGACTTTCAATGACAGCACTACAGCCAGTGTCTCCCAAGATTTGTCCAGGCTGTGACTTTCTGGGGCTGTGGGATATGCTAGGATAGATACTAATGATTGTCGGGTTAGAAGTGGTTATATGGTACATTGGCACAAAGCACTGCTGAATGACCTGTCAGTGATTTGAAGGAATCAATGTGTCTTTACTTTCTATTCCAATATCCTCCCACATGTGGAGTAATATCACATACTTGGAGAAGCTACCAGAATGTGAAACAGCATTTAAAAACACTATAAAAGAAGAAATAAAGGCTTAGGGGTCTGCAGTGTAGATTGAGTTATACTCTGGGTTTGTGCTAATAGCTCGATTGCTTTTGCAGGTATAAAGATTGAAAAGGCATAGCCTTATTGGAAAGTAAAGTGACTTTGAAAGTAAGCCCACAGGATCAAAAATGCCATTATATTCTCTCATGACAGTCTTACTAAATCAACTTCATTTTAAGGATTGGCCAGGGCTGTTTCAACGAGGAGCACTGCTGAGAAATCAGCCTGGTGCAGGGGGCTCCATAATGCTCAAAACTGGAACACAGAAGACAGAATAAGCAAGAAACCACACAGAAAGTCCATGGTACAAATGACTGAGGGAAACCAAAGTGAATTCTACATAAGGAGGAGATGGAAATACTAATCACCTTTGAGGCTCTGAGCCAAGAAGTTGAAGCCAAGGAGTTAAGCTAAAGCAAATTACTTTTGCACCAACCTAATAGATAAAACCAAATGGAATGGGCTAGAAGTCATTAAGATGAGGGCAGAAATGGGAGAATCCTGAGAAACTGTTTTTATGGGCCAGCGTCTATTTGTGGTAGTGTGGCATGTCTTAAAAGCCTTGAACTGGGAGATAAAAATATCATATTTTCAGCCATTAACTTTTCACATTCAGTGAGACATATTGACACTGATATTGAAGTTGACCACAAATGTTTGAGGTAAAGGATTTACAGCCATTGAGATGAGTTCAGAGGACCCCAGCCTCACAACCCCCCTTCAACCACATTGTCTCTTGGCCTGTTCTGGTTGGGAGACTCCTGATCATGGTGCTAATAAAATGCAAAATACACATTTCTCAGGAAAACCTCATGCTTTCCAAAATAATGCATTATGAACAAGAAGGGTTATGGCAGACCCCTCAAACCTATACAATTTTGTTAGAGAATTAACAAAAAACAGTAACTGTGTTACATACTAACACAGCTAAAAAAAAAATTATATTGCTAATAAATAAAAAATACTTCAGTAAATACTGTATAGAGTCTTAACTTTCATGTTGAAAATTACTTGACAAAAAATGGATGTAAGGATAGATTGAGGTAGCTGAGCTACAGAGACAAAAGAAAAGGCACAATTAGGGAGTAACACAGGCAACACATATCCAAATCAAGTCAAGAAACTAAGTATAAGCAAATTATCATTGTGTAAAGGACTACATAACTGCAGCTTACTGCTTTCAGCTATGATAATACACTTTGCTTGTTATTTTTGGTATAAAATATTAAAGATTTTGGGGGAAAAAAAGCATATGAACCAGAGCAAATTCACATTATACTGACATCACTCCCCAATTAACCAATTGCATATAAGTGGATTCAATAACACTTGAAGTTGTTAAGAGAGTTAGGAGAAAGGAGAGTGGGCTAAATTTGAAACTAAAGTCCAAAGCCCTGAAGCAGAAGAGAAGAGGCACTGGTGCCCTCTAATCAGTTCTCCCCACGGAGTCTCAGCCCATTTCTGAAGCATCAAGTTGCTTAGAGATCCATCCTATAAGACAATTGTCTAGGAGCCAATAGCAATTAGGGAGAGTAAATCTTTAATGAGATTTAAGAATATAACTTAAATCATTATGTGCAGTGATAAGGAAATTTTAATTCAATTTATCACTGAGATATATATTATCCTAATTGAAAAATAACCATGTCCTCTGCAATGGAACTTCACTTTAGCAGACAGTGTTTTTTGAATTAGAATAAAATGTTTTCTTTGTGTCAGTTATATAACCACAATTCTTCATGAAAAAATAATATATTTAAATTGTGATAATTTTCCTGATTCTATAAGGAAAATATGTTGACATTTTATGAATAAGCCTCCTTACTTTCCTGATCTAGGCTCATCACACCAACCTAGAATGTTTCAGAGTATATCATTCTGTAGTGAGCCTAGTAAGATTAACCAGCAAGAGTGTGTCCAGCTGAGAATAACCAGGAAGGGGGAAGCTCTGAAAGCATATCATAAGAGAAATGTTCAAAAATCTGGGCCATATTCTTCCCTAAAACATACAAGTTGAAGTAGCTTGACATTTGAAGGGCTATTATGCAGCAGAAAGAAGTAAATCTTGACTAGTGCAGCAGAAAGGAGAACTCAAAAAATGAATGGAATATGAATATAGCACGGACTTTTTCATGATTGGGAATATCCAATATCAAAAGCAGCTACTGGCCAGGCACACCGGCTTAAGCCTATAATCCCAATGATTTGGGAGGGGAAGGCAGGTGAATCCAAGGCGGGCAGATCACTTGAGTCCAGGAGTTTGAGACCAGCATGGCCAACATGGTGAAACACTGTATCTACTGAAAAATACAAAAATTAACCAAGTGTGATGGCTCATGCCTATAATCCCAGCTACTCGGGAGACTGAGGCATGAGAATCGCTTCAACCTGGGAGGCAGAGGTTACAATGGGCTGACAGAGCAACACTCCATCTCAAAAAATAAATAAATAAATAAATAAATAAATAAGCAGCTAATTACACAGAATTTATTTTTACCAATATTGAAGGTATTCAACTTGAAAAATCAATGTATCAGGGACTTTCAAAGGGCATTATAACACTGAGCGAAATCTATTTATGCCACAAGATCATATTTATGCCACACTTTTTAATGTTTTAAACTTTTACTTCTGATCCTTTGGGAATAGTGTATGTACTGCAATGCTTCCTCATGGTCATTTGATTATATGAGTGTTTCTGAAATTTGGTTGCATATCAAAATCAGGAGCTTTTAAAAAGTGCAAATACATATTACCCTGTAAGCCTGTTTATTGAATAGCATTTTTGGTGAGGTGGGATCAGGAAATCAGTATTATCAAAGGCAACAGGTGATTGTGCTGCATCTAGACTCCTCTTGAAAGCATGGGGTACCTAAGGTCATAAGGATGAATTCATCCCTTTATTGGCTAGTTAAGTTTTCGAAATTGTGCTTTTCAGTAACTAAAGTTTGGTCATTTTAAGTCAGCACCCAGTCTTATTATGGGATATTTATTTGTGAAAGGACAGCTAAACAATACTAGTAAGAGTAACAATTGCTTATAAGATAAGTACTGTGCTCAGTACTTCATGTACATTGCTTCATTTGATGTGTACAAGCCTATGACTCAACCTCTCAATTCTGCTTTTGCTACTTTACCAAAGGATGTAACACTGAGACACTTTGTTCTCTAAAATCATAGACTGTTAGAAGCTTTGCCATTTGAAATCAGATCAGTAAAAATGGAACAACCTACACTTGCCTGGAAGATTTCAGTCACTCACACCAAGAAACAGCCTCAATTTTCAACCCAGGTGCAAAGTTTCAGATAAGGGTTTTTCAGATACAATATTCAACATCTATCTTAACTTTGGAGTTTCCAAGGAAACAGAATCCAGAGTCCACTTCTTAACTCTGGCCTGATGTTAACCTCTTTACTTTGAGCATTGCTCATTTTTAGCACTATCAAGATTCTGCTTTAAGTATGCCTAAACACTATTCTTCCCCAATCCTATTTTTAACCCTGTTTCTTCCTTTGCCTGATAGGATGCTCGATGCTTCTGCTGTGCAATCTCCCTTCATACAACAAACTAATAAACCCAACTTCGTTGAACTATAAGTATGTCTTTGGTGTACCTTGTCAGATGGGCTTCATCAGTAGATATTATAATCTCTAATTTGAAGATTAGTAAAATGAAGTTCAGAAAAATAATTAACTTACACAGGGTCACACAGTAAGTGACAAACCTGGCATTCCAATCCAGATCTATATGACTTCAAAGCCCATGCTCTTAACAGAATGCAGAGAGTCAGAGAATGTTGAAGCTTCAAAAGAAACAAAGCATACCATGCTGCTAACTTCACATGGACAGTAAGACTAGAATTCCGTTATCGTGACCTTCCAATCCACTGTCATGTGGGAATAGCTTTATCTTTGTTCAGCTGCCAATTGGCTACTATTCAGGCTTTCCCTTTTCCCTGAACCTTCTATGGTGTTTCCTGGATACTCAGGCCTCACTGAGACAGTAGTAACGTAGATAACTACAAACGCTGGTAACGTCTAGGCAGCAGCCAGTGATACAGTTATCTTCTGATCATCTTTTTTCTGACAGACAAAAGTATAATCAAATCTCCGAGCACAGTGGCTTATGCCTGTAATCTCGGCACTTTGGGAGGCAACAGAGCAAGAATTTTTCTCAAAAAAAGAAAAAAAAAAAAAAGAAGAAGAAGAAAAGAAGTATAATCAAATCAAACTATTTCATTTCAAATTTCTGTAGCTGCTGAGAACACAATGCATTAGCTCTTCTGCATGTAGTTAGCAAAATCCTTCCCTAAAATGAGTGAATTATGTGAAAGCATCATCCTTCTCTTTCTTTTCTACCTATATCAAAAAGTCAGAGCATATGGGTGACTGGCTACTATGTTTAAGCCTCTAGACAACCCTGAGTTAAAGTTATCAAAGTATGTGTTATCCAAGCCATCAGAAATATTCACTAATTATATGGCCACTTATTTAATGAATTACCTCTCAATCCCACTAAAGTATCCCTTATTGCCTAACAGTGGCAATCCCACTAAATTGAGTGAGATCCCACTCAATCTCACTAAAGTATCCCTTATTGCCTAACAGTGGCAATCCTTCTTAAGCCACGGATTTTTGGATATTATGACTACTTAATGGTATTTATTGTAAATATGATGGAAGTTAATATCATGTAAAAGACACATACATGATTTCATGAAGTTGATGGAAGTGTTATGAGAGAACTGGTCTGACCAAATACAAAGGAATTGATAAGAGTAGCTGGAAGGTACATATTCTTTAACAATTGAAGAGAAAATTTATGGGACAGACTCTTCAAAAGACAATGATACGGATATCAAAAGAATAAAAGAGGCTCTGAAAAAACTATGGAATTCCTTGAAGAGTTTTGCAAACACAAATCTCTTTATGATTGTGGGATGAAACTAAATAATGAGATTGTTAAAATAATTGCATAAACACATACATACATGAATTAAGACTTCATTATTCATGCTGAGTTAACACGCAGTTGCAAATACGTCCTCACGATAAGGATAAGATTTTTTTTGTTGTTGTTCAAGATAAATTTTTAACTACATATTTTCTCTGCTTCTAAGGAATGTTGATACCTATTTAAAATGGATTACTTTTAAATGTTTTCTGTTAACAGTTAGCGCTGGATGGCAAGAACTCTGGACCCCCTTTCTTGATAAGAAGCATGTGTGCCTCTGGGCAATCCTCACTCTCACTTCTCTTACATAGTTGGCCTTTCCCCCAACCCCACTTTGGTTGTGCCTCCTTATTGTCTACACACGTCCTCACTTCAGTTAATTCCACAGTCTCTGAGCTGGCTTCCATGGCTCCTTCTACTCAAAGAGTATTTTCTTTACCAGCTCCTTCTGCATCACTTGGGAGCTTGTTAAAAATACAGAATCTCATACTCTATCCCCAATTTCTTGGGCAAGGGCCACATTAACCTTCCCTGTATCATTTCCATTTTAGTATATGTGCTCCTCAAGTGAACACTCTATTCCCAACTTCTGAACCAAAATCTACATTTTCACAAGATCCTCAAGTGATGCATTTGCACCTTAATATTTAAGAAGCACTGGCCTAGACAATTCTTAAACACTTTCTGTTTTATAGGTTGAATTTTCCTAATCTGAAAATCTAAATCTGAAATCCTCCAAAATCCAAAGCATTTTGAATACCAACATGACGCTCCAAGGAAATGATCATTGGAGCATTTTGGATTTTGGATTTTTGGATTAGAAATGCTCAACCAGTAAGTATAATGCAAATATTTAAAAATCCAGAAAAATTCAAAATCCAAAACACTTCTGGCCCCAAGCATTTCAGATAAGAGACATTCAACTTGTATTGTATTTTGTTAAATCTAGAAGCCACTTTTGTCTTGTTTCTCTCTCTCGTCTTTGTATCTAATTATTCACAAAATCCTGCGTAATGTGCCTAGCCCATGTCTTATTCTTCCCCAGTCTTTCTGTTATTTCTTATGCTGACACTAAAATGGCCCCCTAACTACTCTCCCAGCTGGCATTCTCACTCCTCACCCACTCCCTAATATTTAATGAATCTTTTCTGAATGATATTCATCTAAATAACAAACCGGTTTGGTATCATCAGTTTCTCCCTGAAACTCCGTAAAGACATAGTGGTAGCAATGTTTAATCTTCTCTTTGTAGAGTTACATGTTTCTACTACCTCTGTTTCCTACTACCTTTCCAACTCTATTTCCTCTCTCCCTTCCCCCATCATGCATTTTTCACTGCCCCAACTGCGAGCAACTCAGATCTCCTAAATAACATGGGATCTTTCACACTTCAGAAATGAGTTTTCACATGCTGTCACCAGTGCTGAAATGGCCTTTCCTTCCTGATTTTCTTGGGAAATTTATTGAAGCCATGGAAATTCACTATCCCTCTGAAGCCTCCTCTATTCCACCCAAATGGAATTAATCACTAATGGTTTATGACTGTATTAGTCTGCTCTCACATTGCTATAAAGAACTACCTGAGACTGGGTAATTTATAAAGAAAAGAGGTTTAATTGACACACAGTTCTTCAGACTGTACAGGAAGCATGGCTGGGGAGGCCTCAGAAAACTTACAGTTATAGTAGAAGGCAGAGGGAAAGCAGGCACATCTTACATGGCTGGCACAGGAGGAAGAGAGTGAAGGGGGAGGTGCTACACGTTTTAAACAACCATATCTTATGAGAACTCACAATCACAAGAACAGCAAGGGGAAAATTCACCCCATGATTCAATCACCTCCCACCAGGCCCCTCCTCCAACATTGGGAATTACAATTTGATATGAGATTTGGGCGGGGACACAAATCTAAACCATATCAATGACCCATTGCACATTGTACACATTACGGGTCCCATTATATTTAAATTATACTTACAGCTATATTTCTTTCTTGTTCCTGTCAGTATCCCACTAGAATGGGAGATCTTGAGTCAGAGTAAATTGCATTAATTCCTGATCTCCAGCATTTAGTGTCTAGCATGTAGAGGATGATCAATAAATCCTTACTGAATGCATAAATGCCTGTTTCATGTTTCACTGTGAAATAGACCTTGCTCTTCAAATAATTTTAAATATATTTTGGTAGAAAATATTGACTAACTTATATGGATATTTTAATAGCTATTAATGCACATATTATTGAAATGGAAAATATATGAGAGAAAATTTATTTTTTATCATTGACATATTTATTAACCAGTCCTGTAAGAAAAAGATATTAATGAGGATCACATGAATAATATACTATGATTATTAAACACCAGTTATGAGGCGTTTCCAGTTTTAAGATCGATAAGTTCTTGAAAACCTTATGGATTGCAATAAAATGTAAATTGTGACCTACACATGCATGTTTCAATGTTCAGATAAGAAAATGGTTGTTTTGTTTTGTTTTAAAAGAGTGTTGAATGAATGGAGAGGTAAATCAAAAGTTCCAAATATGAAGTGCAAAATATTACAATGATCTGTGCTTAAATTGCAGCCATATGGCCCAGGCAATGGTTAAAAATGAGAACACATCAAAATTACCAGGGAAATACTTGGAAACCATACTTAAATCCTACTTCAGTGCAGAACACTTAGAAAGGACTCAGTAAAGTTTGGTGAAAGTGAAAGAGAAGAAAGGAGAAAATACGGATGGAAAAAAAGGAAGAAAAGGAGACCGAGGTAGAAAAGAAGGAAATATGGATGAAAGTAAGAATGTAAGAGAAGGAAGGCAAGGAGAGAGAAGGGGAAAGGAGAAGGGAAAGGAGAGCATGGGGAGGAGTTGGAATGCTTTGCAAAGTTGATCCATTTTCAGTAATAGTAAATAGCTTAATACTACTCATGTTATAATGTTTATAAAATGTATATATACCTCTTTGCAGAGACCTGACAAGAAGCCTCTATACTAGATTTAAAGTTTTAGCTCTGTATTTTATGACTTATTATGTGTAAATTTATAATCCAAACTACTTGTTGGATAATATTTGTTTGAAAAAACATTTCATCAGTTTTTTCATGTGGGTCAAGTAACATAAAGAATCTTGAAAGGATTCACACGAACAATTTTGAATATATTTTCTTGATAATGCAAGGTTCTCCAAGAACTCAGATATTTCTACATGTCTGTTGTGCTTCTTAAGGAAAATACTGTTTTCCTGACAACGGTTACTTCCTTTTCACAGTCTCTTTACATTCAGTAGCTCTGTATTATGTACTAGGTAAATATCACTATTTTATTTTATTAATGAAAAGAGAGATGAAAATGTAAAGTACTAGGGCAACAGATGTACATTGATAAAGAAAGAGCTAACATATATAAATGTCTTTTGGAGTATAGGACCAAGATCCTTATGACTTAAATTTTATCTTATGTTTACGGCCCGTAGTAAATTTTACTGTCAATTTCTCTGAGTGAATTAGAAATTTAGATCTGAATTTGTAAAACTAGCTCAAGCATTATCTTTTCCACTCTGGTCTTTCCTGACCATTACATTATGTGATACTAATTCCCTCTTCTTTTACTCCTCCATTATATCCCTATAGGTACTTACAAGCTTGGAACTATTTGAATCCAATATACATGATCACTTGTATTCTGTTACAATCCCAGTTTGATAAATTACTCAAAAGAGAAGGCTGTATCATATTAATCTTATTTCAGAATAGTACAGTTCCTGCCCCAAAGAATGCACTTGATAAATGTTTAATAGATCAGTGCCTTTAAAGGTCAATGAGAGAGACACAACATACTTCTGCTTATGTTTTTCTGGCAACAGAAAATAATACATAATTAAGCTGGAAAATGTGAAGAGAACAAAAAAAATTAAGTAGCAGAAAAAAATCAGCTATTTAATTTTAATAACAGGAGACAACCTTTATCAACACTTTTTCCTTCACTTATTTATTGATAAGTTCGTACATAAGTCACTGGTCTCTTTTCAGATGAGTATTTGCAAAGGAAGTTGTTTTAAATTGAGTTACTTATGTCCTCCTGAAACAGTTTTTATAAGGTTAAAAGTGTTTAATTGCATTGAAGCCAAAAAGGGCAATTTAATGAAGCAAAGGCTTTACACGGCTCATCTATGTGGTGGTTATTTTAATGAACCAGCCTTAACTGTTTCTGGGAACCTCGCATAAAAATGTGTAACTCTTAGGATGCTTTCAGTGATAAATAGTGCCTGACTTATTTCAACACCAGATCTTTAGAGGTTTATATTTAACCTATTTGTCTGCCCAGAGCTTTCAAAACAAAAAATAACCTTTACTACACATATTGATAAGAGGACGATGATGACAAACAGTGTAACTATGTTACTGCATAAAACCCTACTCTGCAGATCTCCTATTTGCATGAATTTGTTAAAAAGCAGGCTACAAATGTAATCCTCTTTCATACTTTGATGTTTGGGGTTGTTTACTACCACCAGATTTTTGGTACCTGCTAAACATACATTTTATATGCCATGAGGGAGATAAGCTTTATGAAACAACTCATAACAACTTTTCAGAAAATTGCACATTTGAAGATCCAATTTTGTTCTTTCACACAACCATTGAAACAGTCTCCTTTCTGATCACCAGGCAATTTCCCAATCTCTTTAAAATTTCTCTTTCTAAACAATTTCTTCCAGAAAAGCCTTTGGCAATAATTTAACACTTCAGTCTGCCCTAGTGAGTAGGGTGAATTAGAAAAGTCTGAAAATAGATTGCAGTGAAAATAAAGCAGGGGCACCAAGCCCTTACCTGAGTGTCAGTGCCTCCCTGGTGAGAGCTTTGCTCCATCACATTCAAAGATAAACTCAATAAGTGAAGACAAGTTGCTTTTAATTTTTGTGCTTAGCTTTTAGCACTCATTTACTGATAGAGCATGCAAATAACTAACCTATAATGCTTCACTCACATAAGTCTAACATAAGATTCTAATTATTTTAAAAGACAAAATTTGAATCATATTGGCTTTTTTTTTTTTTTTTTTTTTTTTTTTTTTTTTTTTTTTGCAGAACTATGATGGTGAGTGTGTGTATGAGACACAGTGAGATAGCATAACTAACAACACACTCTCTGGGGTCTGACTTGGGAGTTCGTATACTGGCCCTATCATTTATTAGCTATGTGACCTTAGTTCACGTATTTCACCTCTCAGTGTCTCTGTTCCTCAACTATAAACTGGTTACGATACCAATACTAACTCATCAGGCTTGTCTGAGGATTAAACAACTTCATACATACAAAGTTCTTAGCATAGTGCCTGCCTGATGGGTTTAAATAAGAAAGCTTCTCAATAAAACATAGGATGGGCACATTGTATATACTTTCTAGAATGTTTGACGTCAATCCATATGAACAAACCATATGAGAAAGATGAATATTTAAACTCTAAAGATAAACTTTTATATTGTTAATTTACTCCAAAGTTTGATGAACTTCGCTTTTTTGTCACTAACATCTGTCCTTATGCTTTCTTCCATGAAGATGGGTAGAAGACGCATACATTTCTTTTGCATAGTGGTGGCAAACATTGATTGAGCACTGATCATGTTCCAGGCCCTGAAACAGGGCTTTCTATGTAGCAGTTTATTTTATCTTCACAAACACAAAAGAGCATCTCTTATTTCCCCCAACTTACACAGGAGAACACCACAGCTCTGGGAGGTCACATGGCTCGTCATCTACTAGTGCCAGAACAGGGAGTGAAAGGGTACATATGAGACTGCAGGGATAGAGACTGAGCTCTTGAGAGTGGCACTATATTATGAAAGAGGCTAGATAGGAAATTCAGTTTAATAGCTTTATTTCCTATTTGAAGAACCTAAGCCGCAAAGCAAGGTAGTGACTAAGCTGAAGGTTTCTGTCACACCACTCTGCATTCTTCTTTTTTATTTCTGGACTAATCCTGGATTTATATTTTCCCACTTCTTCAATTTTGAGTAGAAAGAGAAAAAAAATGTTTGCCCTGAATATATTTCTCTCCCACACATCCATTTTTTCTCCTTTGAAGTAGCAACAGCAGCTGCCAACGGAGGATCCCCCGGGCTTATAGAGCATCAGTCAGCTTCACAGATGAAGACACAGATGAGAAGACAGAAATCCTTCCTTTAAAGAACTTTGCAAATGTTTTTCATTCTAAATTCATTCTTTCATTAGTGAGTACTTTTAAGACAATACTGAAACCTCAAGGCAAAAATGACAAAGCACTAATTCTAGGACCTACAAGTGGTCCCTAATTGGTTGCCAAGGGCCAAATTGAAGGAGATTTGGTTCAAAGGAGACTCAGATCTCTATCTTCTCTAAACCACTTTTTTTAAATCTGTCTTTTCTTTTTAAATTTTATCATATTTATTGAGGGTGTACGACATGATACTTGATATACATATAGGTAGTGAAATGGTTTTTTAAAAATATTCTCTACATACCATACAGTCCCTTCTACCACCCCTATGCTATTAGAGAAAAATTCGGCTAGCCAAAGGCAAGAAGAAGGAAAGATTGCTTCCATATTTATGGAGGGTTCCAGTGACCCTTGAGGCTTATCAACAGAAGACAGAATCAAAGTTGTAGCTAGTACTTCTTTGCTTAGACCAAAAGTGCTTGCATTTTACATGCGAAAAATGGAAGGAAAAAATACATGTCACTATAAGCATAATGTTTCAATACTTTTCACTATCCATTACCCATGTATAGATCCATCATGCACCCATAAAAACATACATGCAAAACACAATACTGGAATATATTGTACTGGTTTGTTTTGCAAGAATAAGCTGTACTGTGTATTTACACTAAAATGTTTTCCTTTTAAACTGACAGCAGGCGAGGCACTAAATAGTAACATATTCATTTTTCCATTTCTCTCATAAATATTTATTGTGAAACTACTGTGTGCTAGACATTCTTCTAGGCTAAAAATACCCCCGTAAAGAAACCAGGAATCATTTCTCCCTCGTGGAGCTTGATTTCTAGTGGAAAAAACATAAGAAGCAAGATGTATAAATAAAATATATAGCATGCTAACTAGTTCTAAGGAGAAAAAAAGTAAAGCAGAAAAGACAATATAAAGCAAGCAGGTGACAAGAGTAGACATTTTAGATAGTGTGGCCAGAAAAGACCTTACGAGAGATGATCTTGGGAGGAAAGAGAAAAAGAAGTGAGAAGATATTTGAGGGATTGCAATTCCACAAGAGAAGAGCAAGTGCAAAGGCCCTAAAGTAAAAGATTGCCTTTCTCTCTGAGAAACAGCCAGGGGACCAGAGTGGCTCCAGTGGCATTGACAAAGGGGAGAGCTGAAAGAAATGAAATCAGAGTGATAAGAGGAGGCCAGATTATGTAGAACTTTACAATGCAAGCTAAATATTTTGACCTTCACCATGAGAGACAGGAATCTAGGCACTGGAATAACATAATTTGATTTATATTTTAACAAGATAACGTCAGTTTGCAGCAATAACAAATGGGCTGAAGTGATACAAAGTCAATAACTCGTGACTTTTGTAACAATCCAGATAAAAGACAATGGAGGCTTGAAGCAGCACAGTGGCAGCGGAGATGGTACAAAATACTTGAATGTTGGATATATTTTGAAAGTAGACATTAGCTGACTGAATTGATAAGAGATGTGGAGGAAAACACATTAAGATTGAAACTTAACTTTTTGGCCTGAGCAAATTAACCATAGTGTTGCCAATTAACTGAAATGGGAAGACTGCAGGAATGGCTGCTTGTGTATTTTTGTTGTTATTTGTTTGGTGTATTTTTCTTTTGTTTTCTTTTCTGGGGTTGGGGGAGCCATAACAGGAGCTCACTTTTGCAATGTGCTCAATTTAAGATGTCTATTAAACATTGAAGTGGAGATGTCAAGTAGATAATTGGATATGCAGGTCTGAATTGATAGGAGAGGTCTGCTGGGAAAAAATGAATTTGGAAATCATTAGCATATAAATGAGGAAGAATCAGCAAATGACACTAAGAAAGAGAGGTCATAAAATTGGAGGAAGACTAGTGAGTGTGGCATCCGGGAAGCCAAGTGAAAAAATTATTTCAAAAAGGAGAAAGTAAATTCTCATGAATGCTGCCCATAGGTTAAGAAAGTTGGGGACTGAGAATTGACTGCTAGATTAGCAATCTGGGGGTCACTGGTAGCCTGATGAAAGCAGTGTCAGCGGAGTGGAGAAGTGTAAACAAAAATGCAATTTGGAAGAGAGAAATTGAAGATGGTGAGTATAAACAATTCTTTCAAGAGGGTATGCCATAAAGGGAGAGTGAGAAACGGTGGAATTACTGGAGAGAAAGTAAGATCAAGAACGTTTGTTTGTTTGCATAAAGTAGGAAAAGTATGGTGGCATTTACATGATGCTGGGAATGATCTGCTAAAGAGGGAAAGTGTATTGATGTTGGAAAAAGAGGAAATAAGAATTATCTTTGAGTAGGTCAGAGAGATATAAGCTAGGGCAGTCTACTCAAAGGGTGGGCCAAAAATTGCAGCATCAGCAACATCTGGGAGCTTGTTAGAAATGCAAACTATTTTGTCCTGTCCTAAAGTTAAATCAGACTCAGGTGAGACCTAGAAAATTGGGTCTTAACAGGCTTGCAAGTAATTATTATGCATGACTGTCCAAAAAAACTGATGTGTTGCACAGAGGAGAGATCTACCTTATCTAGGAACACAGTCAGTTTATCCATGGCAACCAAAAGGAAGGAACAGTATGTGGGCACAGGTGAGGAAGTGAGCAGATGTGGTAGTGGAACTTTATGGAAGTTTTCTGGTAATTACCTCGACTTTTCAATTAAGAAGGAAGCAGAAATAGCAATCATTCCCTTTCCTCTACTTTGAATTTATTAGCCCCAGAGCCACAGACTGATGATGTCATGCCACAAAGTTGTATTATTCTATTAACCCAAGGTGACTGAATTGCAAGACAGCCTATACTCCAAGCTCCACTCAGCTACCCCTTTGCAAAGCTGCAAAACTTTCCACCTTCTCTAGGCCTGATTGTTCCTTCAGCTGGTCTATTCCTTTTGGTCAGCTCAAATCATGGTATTTCTTAAGAAAATTAGGGTTGCCATTTATTTTGCATTGGACATAGTATAGACACTTCCAAAATATATCATCTCATTAGTCTCTCAAATAACCATTTCACAGTGGTACTTCTATCTTCATTTTACAGGTAATAAAATGGAGACTGAGAGACTAACTTAGTCAATGGTATCTTTCTAGTAAGTGGAAGAATCTGGAGGACGATTCACTAAACTGCTTTTAAAGTGCCGCAGGAGCTGGAGAGTTGTTTATGTACCTGGTCGTTCTCAAACCACACGCCATCCAGGATATCCAGCATTCCCGAAGTGATTTCAACACAAGTACTCTGTCTTCCACCTTCTTCTATTTTATGCTACTCTTCCTATTTTTCCTGCTTAACGTGCTAACAAAAGCCCAATGTTTTTCTCTAGAGGTCACTCTGGTTTAATCAATCAATACAGGTCATTTTTCGGTGTTCTACCCAATTGCCATCTTCCTTCTTATCTCTTTTTTCTTCTCCTCCTCCTCCTTCTTCAATAATTTCTTCAGCCTATATTTGTACCTTTGCAACTACATCTAATAAACCACTGTCCCCTCTGCCTGAAGACATTCACAAATTTAAATTTTGGTTTAAATAATAAAAATAAAGTACAAGTACACTATTTCTTCTTAAAGTTTCTACTGTTTAGCAAAAACAATCTAAGTCTCTTCTCATTTTACCTAAAGTCAAACTTTTGGGTCACAATTACCTCATTAACTGTTTATTTTCTACCATATTTTGTGTGATCATCAGGTTTTTTTCATGTATTTGATTTTTCATATCTACCTAGGTTGTGTTTTCTAGAAACCTTCCCACATCTAGCATACATACAGTCCCAAACTAGGAAATATGTATTATTATATGTCTGTGTAGAGTCATTAAAGCAACATTTAACTTTTGTTCTACAAATAAAAGAAAAAATAAAATTCTAATGACAGAACATGCCAATATTATGTAAATTACCTATGAGTGATTCTCACTCATTTATTTGCTTATTAATTATTTACTATATAAGTCTATCATGAAATATACTCTCTGGGTAATAAAAAGGACAGGTTACTATAAAAAATTAATGAATAAATGTATTAACCAATAGCTTTCAGCATTCCATGAGCAATAATGCACAATTGGAGGTTATATAATTATTGATCCACTATGAAATTCTACAAAGAAAATAAGTGTGTAGTCAGGTCACATGTTTTGTGAGATTGTTAGATTTAGTGATATATCACTATTTACTAGTGATAGAGAGATTTTGCTTTGCCATTTTTAAGGAAGACTGTGTAAGTAATTAAGTTTATAGATTGCCATGAATTGAATAAATGAAAATCGTGGTAGCTTTAAAACTGCATTTTAAAGTTAACCATTTTTTTTTTCATACATGTATGATACATTATTCTCACTAGTCCATTAAGTTGTTGTGGCCTAGGGAAATTAATTCTTTTCTGAACTCTAGGTGTGGGGCACATCATCATCCAGTGACCCTCTGTGCTACAGGTAATGCATATCAGCTGCAATAAATTCTATCTTCTTCATAAAGTTATCCTTCTACCTGTGTATCTTATTCTGAGGATTGACACTCATCATCCAAACCCCAAAACTAAAAGTGCTCCCAGGTAATTTCCACTGCCTCACATTTATTCGGTCACTAAGGACTGCCAATTGTTGTGCAAACCTTTATGGAATTCATCCTTTTGAACCTCACTGACAGTTTATTATTTCAGGACCTCATGATCTCTTGCCCAAACTGTGAGAATATACCTCTAAGTGACCTTCCTGTCTCTGATATGCTTTGCACTCTCTGCAGCCCCCGCCTGCCTATCCTGCATCATAAAAATGACAAAGCAATGATTCACGACATAAAACTAATGATCTTACTGCTTTGCTTTAAACTCTTGAATTACATACAAGATAAAGTCCAAATGCTTTGGGGTGACCCTGAATCCCTTGGAGCTGGTCACAGCCAGCATTTGCAGCCTCATCTCATTGCCAGTGGTAATGTCATTATCACTCACACTATGCTTGTGGAACTTCTGCAAGTACTGAGTTGCTTGCCCTGAACACAGTCCGCTACTTCTAAATAGGCTAATCCCTTCTCCCATTTGCAAACTAGGACTCAACTTTTCAAATGGATATCACTTCAGTAGACTACGAGAGTACTGCAAACTAGTTAGCTCTTTGCAAATTTCAGTTGTTTTAATTTCCCACAACTAATAATTATTGTAATTTGAGCTTTTATACTTCAATGTGTGCCATTTAAACCTGCTCTAAAAACAACACAGTTTAACTTCTATGTTGTTCATAAACATCGCCGAATCATAAACTTTCACCATTGTTCTACTTCAATTCTTTAGTATAGTAATTTGCATCTCTAGAAAATTACAAGAAGTATCCCATTTGTATTGTTTTTCTCTATTTCTTCCTTTCTTTATAATTTGCAAATCAGAGCACTGTTTTCCCCTGACAATCAATCTTACATTCTTCTAAAAATGCTATTATTTTGTGGACTGATAGTTCATTAATAAGTATAATTACCATCTGCCACCTCATATCTTAAATTATCTAGTAATTATATGTATATTGTCTTTCAATTTTGGAAATTAAGCTCTTGAAAAGACACCCCCCCTTCTTTATTACAGTAAGGTAGAGTTCCAGGTGTATTTTTCAACATTAGATTTGTAAATCCACTTTGCTTTTTGTCATTTACATTGTAATACTAATGTAAAATTTCACAGGGCTTTCTGCTAAATTTAATACATAAATACTGAGTCTTTACTGGTTTTCATATGGCATGATTTTGAAAGAATAGAAAAGTAATAACATTTGGTTTTCTGGGCACTGTGGTTAAAAAATAAGAATCGATTGAAGTCATTTGGATATATTTTGAAAAAATAAAATGGCCTGGATTCTAAGCTAATAGTTACAAGGAAGATTTGAGGAGTCTCTTAGCATCCACCCCAGTTTAAAGCTGTTTTTGAGAATAAAGTATACACACACTATAAATATATATATCTTTCAATTTTATTAAGGATATTTTATTTATTTCTCCTGCCAAAACTGTTTAGGAAAAATATACACCTTTGGCTGAAGATTCCAAATACAAACAAGTCCAGAATTCTCCCAAGAAATCAAAACAATATTTTCCTTTTGTAACCAATTTCTTTTAATTTAATTTTTATTCATCTATATTTTGTTTTGTGTCCTCTCTTTATATTTTTATTTTAAAACACATATATTGGATAAGACAAAGACCTCTGATTTCTTTCATTTGGAACCTGAGATTTAGATGTGGGAAATTTGTAGTATTTATGAAAATAACATAATAAAGGTATCCATAAACCCTGGATTCTATATGCCACACTTGGTAATGGAATCTAATAAACAGATCATTGAATTTGAGAGCTGGAAGGGGCCTTGTAGAGCATGTTTTCCAACACCCATATATTGTAGAAAAAACTGAAGCCAAGGAATCTTATCACTGGCCAGTCACATGGTTAACTAGAGGAGAACAAAGACTAGATCCCCAGACTTCCTGAGTCCAAGTCCTGTGCCCTTTATACAAAATCACATGTTCTCTCAAGATACAGACTTTCCATATCAGTCCATCATTCCTCACAAACTGAAAATAGAGTTAACTGAGTTTCCTGTGTGACTGAACACCTACGAAGCAAAGCCTTCATTCTCAAAAGCAAAACTGGAAACATATAAAATTTCTATAACAGAAGTTTTTCTGCAAGGCTGCCTTTTCTGTCTGTTCAGGTCTAAGATGCCTAAAGGTAATGTTTGCCACAAACAGTAGCTATTAATCTTTGACTATATTTTTAAAGCAATGATGCTAATTTTAGTTTACTTTCTAAAAAAAAAAAAAAAAAAAAAAAATTTTCTTTTAT
>NW_016814114.1:434386-437068 GCF_001698545.2 Rhinopithecus bieti
AAAAAAAAAAAAAAAAAAACAATTATCTCTTACTTTCAATATGATCATCTTGAAAATTATTTGCAGAGTTTATTTTCATGTTCTTCCTAAAAGCACTCTATCCTTGCCCAGAGAAATCTGTAAATATTAAATTTGGTGTTGAAATGTGCACTTTGGCAGACCTCCATTTAAAGGTGTGGTTTTTTTAAAATGAAAGATAAAAGTAGCTGATTATACTTACACAAACCCCAGAGGAAATGGATTCTGTTGATATGAATTAACTAAAGTGGAGCTGGGAAAGCTCAAGTTTCAGCCTCCCTCCAGCCTCTGCTCTCTGATAATTACCAACCAAGCCTATCAAGAATATTTTGTTTGATGATCCAGCAAAATGTCCGGCAAGGGAGGAAAAAGAAGGGCAGGGCACTTCCCACGAGGATGGGGGAAGGAGGTTCCGTAAGCTTTCCTGGGTGATTAGAGCTGGGGAAGTTGATCTCTTTTCATGCTGTAGATGTGGCGCGCTGCAGTCACGCCTCCCGCTGCCAGCCCGGCACTGGGATCCTAATCAGTCACTATGAAAACTCATTAGCTCCACAGCAATGAGTCTTCCACTGCTGAAGCTTGGCGCTGTGCTTAGTACCATGGCAATAATCTCAAACTGGATGTCCCAAACTCTCCCATCCTTGGTGGGACTGAACACCACGAGGCTGTCGACTCCGGATACCTTAGTAAGTTACTGCGGTGGGTTTGGCCATCTTGAGAAGTAAGTGCATTTAGTGGGCTTTGTTTGTAAATTGCAAAGGCTAAGATTTTGCTTCTCCCTTTACAGGTCAGCTTCAAAAATGTGGTGTCTATGTGGTAACTCTCATCATAGATATTTCTTTATGAACACTTTATAGTTACACCCCAAAAATGGACTGCTTGAGAAGTAAGCTATGAAAGAGAATACTAGAGTCATTAAATTCTTAAGGATGAAAAGCTTTAACTATATTACTTGGAAACTTGGGCAAATCTTAAAAATATATACATATGTTTTGTTTCTTATTCTTTTACTTATTTTAATATCTGTAAAATCTTCATAATTTTCCCACAAAGTAAGCTACAAAGTATATTCTGTCAAATCTAGTTTTACTACAGCAGATTCTTCCTTGGAATGCGATGCCTGTGATTATTTGCAATGAATTCACTCAAAGAAACTAACATCTTTTAAGCATAAATGCATTAAAAAACTAACCAATTTAAAGCCTGCCCAAAATTCCTTTAAGAAAGCTAAGAAACATGAACAATAGAAAACTAACTTGATAAAAACATCTTCGTGTATTTTTAATATTTTATGAAGACTTCCTATCACAAGACTATCTTGTATAATCTTCATTCATCTAAAATTAATGGCTTTTTAATCCTCCCTACATTCTAACAAAGTGTTTCCTGATAGTTTGAAGCAACGTTCAGTGAGCAACATGTTCGACATTTCAAACAAAAAATGAAAACTATTGTTTTTTGAAATAGAAATTCACAAATTCAAATAAAAGGAATTTATTAGAAAATAATTCCTCTGCCCTGAAATAAAAGGTACAGAAGCAAAACTAGGGGTTTTCACTTTCATGTGGGTTACTCCAGTGGATCAGAAAAAGTTAGATATGAAAAGAAAAGTAGCCCTCCATTTCCAAGTGCTATTTATTATAGTTGCTAATAATAAACTATCAACCAATGTTACTTAACTTTAATAGTCTGACCAAATAATTACATAATTTTCCAGAATCTCCCAGTGCTTACGGCACCAGCAGAGCACATACAAGCCACACTTTGACCTGCTTTTACATTTTCATTTCCCTTAGGTTACTTATGGAACCCCAGAGCCTCCATTGCTGAGATTCTCTTCCCTACCTGCATGAAGTGGCCTGACAGGAAGGATGTAAATGATATTTGGAGTTATAAAGAAAACAAGACAGACATCAATAAACAATTACAAAACATAGATTTATATTATCTAATATTTACTGAGCCAATTTTTTTTTCAATGTCCAAGTACCTGATTTCAGCAACATCATTGTTGAATTCACTCATGCAGGATAATGAATGCAAACTGAGGTACTAATGAATGAGTTATATTTCAAACTTGGCACCTTGATTCTCACATGTATTTTTTTGTGTATATAGACATTGGCTTGGTTATTTTTTTTTTTATTGTTGACTGATGAGAATCAAATTTTCAAAATTATACACGATTCTCTTAGGATTTCTAGTTATGTTGCAAGTGAATAAAATATCTTTACTTACTGACTGAAAAATTGTTAGTTGAAAAATATAAAGCATTGTTGTATGTATGTGTATATTTTGACAGACAATTCTTACTTTTGATCCCCCCTCTTTGCAAATAAAATAAAAGAAAAAAAAAGAACAAAAACAGAAAATGTAGAAAAGTTTGCACTATGGCTACTGATAATAAATCAGTAAATGGTATTCACTGGAATGGAGAAAACCTTTTTTAGATGTTTCTTTTTTTATTTTTAGTATACTTTACAGAAGAGCAATGCCTGTGGCATTTCCCTAATTATCCAAATGAGTGCTCATACTTTAAGATTCCCATGGTGAAGAAGAATGCATCAGTATCTCTTAGACTAAGAACATAAAATGTTAATGATAGAAAGGTGGAAAGGATCTTAGAAACCATCAAGCCAGTTATGTTCATATTATTTTTAGCAG
>NW_016814114.1:438736-506020 GCF_001698545.2 Rhinopithecus bieti
AAAAAAAGAACAAAACAGAAAATGTAGAAAAGTTTGCACTATGGCTACTGATAATAAATCAGTAAATGGTATTCACTGGAATGGAGAAAACCTTTTTTAGATGTTTGTTTTTTTATTTTAGTATACTTTACAGAAGAGCAATGCCTGTGGCATTTCCCTAATTATCCAAATGAGTGCTCATACTTTAAGATTCCCATGGTGAAGAAGAATGCATCAGTATCTCTTAGACTAAGAACATAAAATGTTAATGATAGAAAGGTGGAAAGGATCTTAGAAACCATCAAGCCAGTTATGTTCATATTATTTTTAGCAGCAGATTTTTTGTGCAAATTAAATCTTGCATGTGCTACATAAATATTTTTCAATAAAACAAAATGAAATTTCATAATATAAAAGAGGTCGTGGGTCGGATAATAAATGATTGGGAGAGGCATTTACTGGACCTCCACCATGTGTTATCTCCTCACACAATCAACTCCTTGCCTCAGTCAAGATATCTCCTTAGAAATCTTAGGGCTCTCAAGAGTTTAGCTGGAAATACGACTGATCTAATTCAGTGTCCTTATTCTACAAGTGGGGAGACTAACTAGAAATATGTAAGCCACCAATCAGATTTCTCCCATTTGGTTAATGCCAGAGCCAAGTGTAGGACCAAGTTACATGACTACCTCCCTACTGAACAAAGTCATTTCACCATTGCCTTTGCCAATCATTGGTCCTCTTGGTCCCGGGTGCCCCACTAGGTTCTCACTACCCTTCTCGAATTGTTTCCATGTCCCCAGATTCTTCTTCTTTCCCTCCTACACACCAACACTTTCATCCTTTAAAGTGTATTTTCTCATCTCCCTTGCCTCACAGAGTTGGAGAAAAGCTATACTCTCAATTATGTCATAACCATTCCCAAAGTTTTTGCATTTGTAAAGAAGAAAAAAAATCCTCCTTTGTTGGCATTTTAAGCATGTGGCAAAGCAGTGAAAGTGGTTCTTTTGCTTAGGGGATTCTTCCTGCTGCCTCTCAAATAATTCCAAGGGACTCTTACTGCTGCTTCCACATGGAGGGCCAGCAAAACTGTTCCCTTAGATGGAAGGGTTGACAGCTCCCTGGCTCACTAGGTATTGCTGTAAAGTAGTAAACCAGCTCCTCTCATCAGTTTTCTTATTCCATGTTCTCACTTTAAACAGTATGAATGGGATGAGCCTGCAATATACCACATGCACACGCACACGCACACGTAGGTCTTGAAATCTGAATGTTCATGGAATATGCAGAGGTTAAAAAAACAGATTAACATGAATTCGATGGTTTAAGAAAAGGAGATTTACACAAATATGATCATAGTCCTTTTTTAGAATGATAGTTTCAAATGACCTGGAAAAGAAAACCAGGAAAATAGGATTTGAATCATTAAATGGCAATTGATTCAATTTATGGCAGGTGCCTCTGAAACAGGGCACATTTGATTATCTCAAAAGCTGAAAGGGGTTTTAAATTTCCAGGATGTTTTTATTAGTAAATAGTTAAATATAGCTCCTTAGGGGAATAAGCTCCCTCTTGTTTTTCTCAGAATCTTGAAACATTCCTTTATGCTTCTTGTTGGCCCTGTTTTCTTTCTGTTTTATTCCCCTTCCAATCTATCCACTGGGCCCATCAGCCTTTGGAGGCATTGGTTTCTGAGCAGAGGAAGCCTTAGCTCTCAGAAGGCTCAGGCTCCCTCTAGAGCGTCTCTTGAATGCAGAGTAACTTCCCCTTGAGGCTGAGCTTCTGAGAAATCCCCCACACTGTGGGCTTCACACCAGGAAGACCCTGGAAAGAGCAATTAAAATAGTTGAGGACATTCAGCAGACACCCGCTGTTCTCAAATAGTCAGCCCAACTGCTGTGGTGGAAAGAGGCCTCGAAGGAACCTGTGGGCATGTCATTTGTTTTGGTACATTTTCAAAGGTCTAGCTGGCTTCTCCTCATGAATAACTACTTAGATGAGTTAGTCAATTTAGAGTTATGTAAAATGAGTAGAATACCCTGAAATGAACTGTCGTCAATATCTTCTAATTTTCTTAACCTCAATTAACCAATGTGTTTTAGTCCTGGATGAAGATACTTGATTTAACTGATTTGTCCATGACTGTTTTTTTTCCCCCAAATTCTGTTTTTCTTCCCTAAACTCTTAGGTAATGCTCATTTTGTGATAGGGCAACTGAACAAATTAAGGAGGGGAGCCAGGTGAGAGAACAGAATGGCAAATCTTGATGGTGACAGAGAATATGATCATTGCTTTCTTATAGAAGAATCATCACATGAATAAGAGAGTAGATTTATTCTAGTTTTATTTATTCTGTGGATTTATTTATTCTAGTAGATTTATTCTGAAGCAAAAGTAGGGCCAAAGAAGGAAAACTGTAGAGAGAGAAGTTCGGCTCATGCCCCTCTGCTTTTCTTCAGTGGAGGGGCTGCCTGTAAAGTAGTGAAATCCCTTTCACTCAGAGGTCAAATGGAAACACAAGGAGAATTTGGAGATGTTCCATTGTGTGGAAAGACATGGGACTAAATATGACTTCTAAGGAACTTCCTAACTGTAAGTCATTGTGATTTCCAAAGGGCATGAGCAGAGATGACCAACCTAAATTTATTGTTATTATTATTATTATTATTTTGAAACAGGGTCTCACTCTGTCACCTAGGCTGTAGTGCCATGGCACTATCTTGGCTCACTGTAGCCTCGACTTCTCAGGCTCAAGCCATCCTCCCACTTCAGCGACCCCCCACCCCACTGAGTAGCTGCGACTATAGGCTACCATGCCCAGCTAATTTTTGTATTTTTCCTAGAGATGAGGGTCTCATTATGTTACCCAGGCTGGTCTCAAACTCCTGGGCTCAAGCCATCCACCCACCCCAGCCTCCCAAAGTGTTGAGATTATAGACCTGAGCCACTACACCCTAATCTAAATTTGATAATGTCTTTGGTTTTTGTTTAATTATTATTATTATTATTTTGCTTTTATAGTTGTTTTTTCTTAAAGCCTGGAGGTTTCCTTCAGTGAAGAATATGAATTTCTTATTCAGTCCTAAGTATTCTTACAAGTAATAGCAACTATGCAGTGACATCTTTATTAACACATCCTCCAGAACACAGCTTCTTTTGGTGTGGTCTGTCGATATCTCTCTAATTCCTGTCCTCACATTTCTCTTGTCTCCACAACTGAAGTCATTAGCATGTTAAACCACATGTCACTCTCTGGGACCAAGCCTATCTTCAGACAGAAAATTTATCAGAGATTTTTCATCACGCAGGTATCTCCACTCTAAATCAAATAAGCTTTAATAAACAGACTTATTTAGGCTTTACTTCCTCCATCTGTACACCACTTTCAGTAGCTATGTCCCTTTTTGTCCTTTTTATGAAATACCCAGAAAATCAGCATAATACAGAAAATGTAGCAATATTCAATCTCTTGATTTTCTTCTGTTCAAAGGATCAGAATTATCTTATTTTGCCTCTCCCTCCATCCAGACCCTGATAAATGATTGCCGTGCCTTCCACAGGAATATCTGACTATATATTGCAGAGCCTTTACTGCTATATGTTCTTCTGGGTTACCAATGGCTATTTGTTTCCATACTGTTTGGATAATGCCCTCTACCTGCCTGGGTACATCTCTTCTCATCAACTACAGTAGGGCCTGTCTTCTCTATAGCAGTGTTTATGGTTACTGGTGAATGGACATAGATGATCTATCTACATTTATCCAAAGAGGATGAGCATAAAAAGCTCTGGGCTAGAAACTGGGGAAAGCTGGTATAAGTCCTATACATGGGATTAACTAAATGGATGACTTGGAAAAACATGTTTAAATTCTTTGAGTCTTAGTTTCCATTTTCCTCATAAGTAAATGTAAATACTGTCTATTTCTAAGGATAAGTGAGACTGAAACAATAGAAAGTATTTTATGAGCAAAAAATCTATTGAAATGCAAGGTAGTTTGATTATTTTTTACTTTTACCTGTCAAGCTTCAAGATCCTTCTTTCCTATTACAAAGCCCCTGAAGCTTTAGAACTGTCATACAGTAGCTTTATATTTATAAAGCACAGCTTTGTAATTAAGTTATAAGCAAATAATCCAGATCTGAAATATAATTGTTAAAATTATAATTTTAATTCTCCTATTTAGAGCATTCTTAAATATTTTATGAGTTTTACAATATTAAAAACTGCTCAATACTTCATTTAGTTCTTCCAATTAACACGAAAGGTTCAAAGAGAACTGCATCAGTAATCACTGTGATTATTAATGCTTTGGGTACCAATAAACTATATGTACCCTCCAGGTCTAAGCACTGAGCTTCACAGCAGTTCAGAAAATGCTACTAAGGTTATAATCATTACATATGAAAGGGGATTAAAATAATTGATGGTATAGTGTGGTGGTTAAATTTCAATCTCTATTGGGAGGCTGAGGTAGGTAGATAGCTTGAGCCCAGGAGTGCGAGGTTAGCCTGAGCAACATGCTAAAACCCCATCACCAAAAAGATAAAAAAATTAACTGGGCGAGATGGTGTGTGCCTATAATCTCAATTACTCAGGAGACTGTGGTAGGAGAATCACTTGAACTCAGGTGACAGTGGTTGCAGTGAGCTGAGATCACCCTACTGCACTTCAACTTGGACAACAGAGCGAGACCCTGTCTCAAAAAAAAAAAAAAAAAAAAAAGTTTCAGTCTCTGAAATAAGACTATCTGAGTACAAAGCCCAGGTCTGCTTAAAATGCAGATTTACATAAACCTCCCTACTCGCTGATACTCCCTGCGTGACTTTGAAGAAGTTCCTTTGTGTCTCTAAGTCTGTTTCCTCATCTGTATAATGGGCAGAATACCACCACCTAATCCATGGGGGTTTTATAATATTCAAAAGCAATAGTACATATGAACTGCCAGGTAATGAATAGAACTCCATTAATGATTGCTATTATTATTGTATGTTTTATTGACACCTGAATAATTGCTCTTATAAGTTAAAATTAGAGCAAGTCTTTTCTTACGGGTATCCAAAAAACATCTAAATACATCCTTCCATCCAAGATCTTAGTTGGTTTTATTTTGATTCTCTTTTCAATGCCAGCATGGGTTCTCTAAAAGAGAACACTAGAAACACTCATAAAGCTTCTTTTATTTATCACTGACCCCAACACAGAGGTCTCTAAAACCCCACAGGACTATCAAGCACTCATCTTTTCTATTAGGCTTTTCCTCTTTTGAGTTACCTTTTCTTGTCAAAAGGTGACTTTTATAGTTTAGATCATTCAAAGTAACTCTGTAGTAGAGAAGGTCATGGCTCTTTTCACTGATTCTTACAATAAGACAATTGGAAGTACAAACAAGTCTGGAGTCTTTAGTTTTATTGAACTGACACTTCAGGGGAAATGCTAAATGAACATTAAACCCTCTTCACCTTTCCCACTTCCCTGGTTCCAGAGAGCAACTGACATGGAGTTCTGTCATGATGAGCTCCACACTAGTTAGCCAAACACTTGGCAAGTGCACATCAATATTAATGCTGCCAGGTTTAATAATCAGTGTTTGGACTGCTGTTAAAAAATTTTAATATGATAATTGGGTGGCCCCTCATCCTTTGTCCAACAGTTTAATTTATCCTAGTGACAAGCCTTAATTTTCTGACATATTTTAGATTCGTGTCCAATGTTAGGAGAAGCCCAGCTAAAACTCAGGGCTGGCCGGGCGCGGTGGCTCAAGCCTGTAATCCCAGCACTTTGGGAGGCCGAGACGGGTGGATCACAAGGTCAGGAGATCGAGACCATCCTGGCTAACACGATGAAACCCCGTCTCTACTAAAAAGTACAAAAAACTAGCCGGGCGAGGTGGCGGGCGCCTGTAGTCCCAGCTACTTGGGAGGCTGAGGCAGGAGAATGGCGTGAACCCGGGAGGCGGAGCTTGCAGTGAGCTGAGATCCGGCCACTGCACTCCAGCTTGGGCAACAGAGCGAACCTGCGTCTAAAAAAAAAAAAAAAAACTGCAGGGCTTATGTCCAGATATATCAATCGCATACTGTTACTCAACTTGAACTTTTAATTATATCATTAAAATTACTCTGCTAAGCTGTTTCTATCTCCATTCTGTGGGTAGCCTGCATTTAAAAAAAAAATTAAAAAACTAACCCAGTAATCTCTAAGATCTTATTTAATTTGAATAATGTGTAATTTTAAGTACATCTTTCTATCCTAACTGGATATTCAGGCATAAGAGCTAGAAAGAAGGGATGTGGAGAATGTTAATGAGTCTGACCCCCAAAAATAAAAGGCAATATTGGACACTTCTTTGAACTAATTTTTTTTAAAGGAGTTAGAAAATAAGACATTCAAAAGATATGTCTGGGGCCATTTGCTTTACGTAATAGTTCAAAGACAATGCCTGTGTTATCATCATGAGTTTTGAGTTTATAATTTTAACTTTCCCAATATTTGCTCATGCTTATTGCTGGAAGGCCTATCAGCACCTAGAAGTAGTTATCATTGAAGCTTTCAAAAGAAAAAGACCTTTGTGGTGGTTTATGGTATATTATGAGGTGGAACCTAGGACAAAGTATACAGGAGATTGTGTCTGTTCTACTGCGAACTCTATAGACAGAAGACTCCACACATTATGGCAAATCTGTGGAGAAAGAAGTCAACCTGGCTCATGCTTTAGTTACTTTAAGAATTTGCTCCTGGCCCGGCATGGTGGTTCACACCTGTAATCTCAGCACTTTGGGAGGCCAAGGCAGGTGGATCACCTGAGGTCAGGAGTCTGAGACCAGCCTGGCCAACATGGCAAAATACATCTCTACTAAAATAGCTTCTATTTATATAATGAAATGAACTTTTTAATGGAAAATCAGGAGAAGCTAGACAAACAAAACCATCAAGTTTATTAATACAGACACTTCTAGTTTATAGAATTTCAAGTCTACATGTGGTAACTTTCTTCCACTGAAATTTATTTATGAAAATAAATTTGGTGTACATTATTTGGAAGTCTATTGAAGTTCTTGCTAAAAAATGATTTGATAAAAAATAATAATGCTCATCTTTGTGCTTGACAGAGTCTACTTGATAGGGCAAATAGGAAATATTTACATTTCTAGTAGCTGGGCTGGGTGTAGTGGTTCACTCCTGTAATCTCAGCACTTTGGGAGGCTGAGGTGAGCCTAGGAATTCAAGACCAGGCTGGCCAACACGGTGAAACCCCATCTCTACCGAAAATACAAAAATTAGCCAGATATGATGACACATGCCTGTAATCTCAGCTACTCAAGAGGCTGAGGCAGGTGAATCACTTGAACATGAGAAGCAGAGGTTGCAGTGAGCTGAGATATCGGCTGAGGTGGGAGGATTGCTTAAGCCCAGGAGGCTGCAGTGGGCTATGATCTCACCCCTGCACTCCAGCCTGGGCGACATAGTGAGGCTTTGTCTGAAAAAAAAAAAAAGAAAAAGCTGGATATAAGTTAATTGTTGAAATGAGATATGTGAAAGGCAAATGACAATTCTAGACAATATACATTAAATACCTAATGAATAGTACAGACAATTTCTTCACAACAGGTAGAAATCACAAGGGCTGAATAAACTGATGGTTTATGAAGGAGGCATTCCGAGCAGGAAAAATGAAATGAGCGACATACAAAGACGTGAATCAACATGGCATGCTTGCACGACACACACAGACTGATTTGGTTAAAGGTTTCTGTTGGATGGTACAGAAGATAAATCTAGAAGCATAAATCATAGAAAAACTGCAGTAGAACTGGAATACCACCCCTTCACACTTGAGTTCTAAGAAGGTAGAGTGATAAGTTCACAGAAGGGAAAATCAATTTGGCAGACTCTGCCAAAAACTCTAAGTCCTCTAAGAGTCTGCATTTCTTGCAAAATAGTGCTGGTCTAATTATTTTTACCTTATGTCATCAATGATCTCTTTTCCACTTTATTAATAATTAAGCCTTAAATATATAGGAAACCTCCCTGAAACTGGACTTTGTTTCAGAATGTCACACATGAATTGTAATTAGAAAATAATATATTAATATTAGTAATTGCCATTTACTGTTAAGAAGATCTTATGTAGAAAGACTAGTCATATGTGATGAAGTAGTTACTAGATGCTTCTAAACTTGCATTAAAGTATCACAATATGGAAAAAGCGTTGGGATATAGTATGAGATCAAAATCAGTTACTAATATGGCACCTAAAGACGAGAAAGGATCTTGTTTTGGACATTGATAAGGAGGGTATACTGAATGAAGCTGTGCTGCCTATGTAAATTGTTTAATATCTCTCTGCTAACTTTAAAGAATAAAAACACAAACTTAAATTATCAAAAAAGTGTTTCACTTGAAATGCTACAAACCAACACTCTCTTTATCCTGTAACGGGAGTTTTATGTTTCCCATTGGTTTCCTCAGACTCAGATTAGTCCTAAAGAAGGGTGGCAGGTGTACAGCTCAGCTCAAGATCCTGATGGGCGGTGCATTTGCACAGTTGTTGCTCCGGAACAAAACCTGTGTTCCCGGGATGCCAAAAGCAGGCAACTTCGCCAACTACTGGAAAAGGTAGGTGTCCTGTGTCCCCTATGCATGTTTTTAGTAAAATCCACCATTCTTTGCAAAGGAAGTATGGCAGAGCCGATAATAGTGAAGAGGATTCTTTCAATTTTTGTCTCCTTTCTCAAATAAGCTTTTTTCGGGCCCTTGAAAGGGTTACCTCAAGCTTCCTGCTATTGTCCTTGTCCTATTTCTATGACTTTTTACTTTTTCTAACCTTGGCACCTTAAGACTGGCTCTCTACCATATATCTTAATCTCTAGTTAATATCTCATTAAGAAATAAAAAAAGCATCTTATTCTGAAGCCAAAAATTCAGTTCGACTCTCAGGGTCACACTACACTCTTGGATCTCAAACTTTTGAATCCCATGAAAACCTTGCAAGAAAGTTAAAATAATTGCATGTGATATGCAAGCTATCTGGACAGATAATGAATAATTCCAAGTGTTTATCATCATTCTCTAAGTCATTCCTTTTAACATTAAGCACTTCAATTTCATTCAATACCATTCTCTCCATAATTTACTTAATATGGATTCATAACAATCAAACGCAGAATGTCTTTGATTTTTTCTCTTTTACACATAAGTGTGAGCTCATGAAAGGTTATTTATGTTTAGTTGGGAGGGAGGAAAACCAATGAATGGTTCTGTCAAATATTCTCACTCAGACTTTCACCGTGCTGGGCTCTAAATATAGTAAGACAGCTGGGGTGGCCAGATTATGGAAATATGACGTGTTTGGATTCTAAATGTCATTAGGAATAATAAGATAAATTAGTATGTGTTTTAGAGGACATCATGTTTAACGATTCACTCTGTATGATGTCATTTTCATGATCACCCACACATTTATAGCATTGAATAGAAACTTTTTAACAAAAAATGAAGAGAAGATAGAAAAATGAAATCATCAAGTTTTATTTTTAATAGAGACACTTCTTGTTTACACAATTTCAGGCCGCCATGGTGACTTTCTTCCATTGCTATATAGTGAAAATAAGTTTCCTCTTTGTATATTATTTGCAAGTATATTGATGCTCTAAGATTTTAAGATTTTTTTCATGTGCTTATGCAAAGCGTAGTCTGTTTCTCCTTCCCCTCTGCTTGAAGCTATCATCACCTATTGGCTTTTTCTTCTTAAGCCTCCTTTTATGGTAAGATCCCATCCTTTCAGCTTCCTCAATATCTGTCTTCCAACAAGAGCATATGTCATTTTCGTTCAGAATAATGACTCCAGCTAGCAGGCATCTGACTAATAGAAACCATGACAAGGCCGGATGTGCTGGCTTGCGCCTGTAATCCCAACACTTTGGAAGGCTGAGGCAGGTGGATCACCTGAGGCCAGGAGTTGGCAACACAGCCTGGCCAGCATGGCAAAACACCGTCTCTACTAAAAATACAAAAATTAACTGGGCGTTGTGGTGTGCACCTGTTATACCAGCTACTCGGGAGATTGAGGCTGGAGAATCTCTTGAACCTGGGAGGTGGAGGTTGCAATGAGCCGAGAACTCACCACTGCACTCCAGCCTGGATGACAGAGCAAGAATTATGATTATTCTTGGGTTTATTTTCCAATGTTGATTTTTTATTTATATAAAAATTCAAATATATATTTTAATTTTGTTTGTTTACCAGGGAAATTATTTACATTAGTAAAAAGATCTAATCTTTCACATCCAATTTTGCTGTTCTGTTAAATTGTATTTCCCTTCAGATAATCAACATTCTTCACCAATCTTCTTTTCTACCCAGAAATACCTTTTTTTCTACATAAACTAAGGTGAGAGATTTTCTTAGACACCATACTTTATCTTCTGTGTTGCTATTTTCCAGTACAGCGTTAGATACACCTACACATAGACTCAAACATTTCTTCAAAAATCAGTTGAAAAAATTCAAGTAAAGTATAAATGTCAAAAGGTGGATAATTCCCTTTACAGGTTCAAAGTGAAATGTATTTCAGAGCTATGATAAACTGGGAATTAGTGAAAGATGAATAAAGCAAAAATGTATGAAAGCATTATATTGGTTGGTTGAAAATAATCGTAGAAATTCATATGACCACTTCATCCATCCAACAGATAATTTGTCATCCAACAGGTAATTTGTCTGAATGTTTTTAAGAAATTCTAGAACATCATGCTTTTCAAAAGTTATTAATACATAAATGACAAAAAACCCCACAAAATGTATTAACAAATTTGAAGTCATTACAAGGTAGATGTGTTAAATTTACCATATGGTAGTTTTAGGGCAACAAAGGAATCGGAAATTGTGTGCACTCTTTTACAGTGGCCTGAAGGAGGTTAAGTAGCACTGGTTTGCTGCACTGATCCAAAGAAAAGATGTCTGGGATATCACAGTATTTCAGACTGAGCCAGTCCCTTGCTCATCTCTCTATAGTTTCACATACATGCAAGGCACCAAAGGGCAAACAAGAGCATGACCTTTAAGAACCTCCTTCACTTTTAACCAAAAAGATTGATTTAGTCATATAGAAGGGAATATTGTTAATAAAAACAATATTCACAACAATAGTTCCCATTATTAGTATATTTTTGTATTATGTTTTGTATCCACTTCATCCAATCCTTGCAGAAGGGGTAGCTATCTTTCTAAGTTTATATGAAAGAAAACTGGTGGTTTTCAGGTTGAAAACTCCAGTGTCACTCAATCAGTAGGTTGTGGGCTGTAACAGGTCTGTTTGCATTTTCTCAATGCTATACCAGTATCACACAAAATGCCGTTGGTATATCTACACTTATTTAAGTGATGCTCTGTTTACCATTTTTAACAAGTATTTATACTATTGAATATTAGAAAAAAATATATAATTGGTTTCACAGTATTTCAGGTCTTAGTATGCCAAAACTAAAATTGTTCACCTAAAAAAAATTGTTTGTTAACTATGTAGCTTCCCTGTAAGTTACAGATGTCTTCTATTATCTAAGTCAGTATTTCCTAAAGTGTGATTTTTTGAATAGGACACTGCCATCATCCTCACCAACAACATAAATTTAAGAAACATTGTATATGATACTTCACTCTTGAAGATTTCTAATACACAGTTTACTACTAAAGGTTTTGTTAAGTCCTACAGTCAAGACATCTGTTTATAAGTGTTAAACTCAAGGCTGTCCAAACATATTTAATTAATAGAATTTTTTTTCAAGTAGCTGCACTAATCATGAGTGAGACTGAAAATCTAAGTTAATTTGTGTTTAAGTTCAGAAGATCCCCAGATATTTTATTTAAACAAAGAACCAGAATAAATAAAAATTCCAAAAAAATTATCCGGGAAGGGTGACAATGAACTTACCAATCCATGCTGAGAGATCCTAATCACAGAAACACCTCTGGAAAGCTGAATCACAGAACAACCGCAGACATAAGCCAACAAAAAGAGCGAACATAGCAAACAGTTCTCCTTCCCTATACATATCGTCATGGGTGTCCAGTCTCCTGTATCATCAGGACACTGATGCTCTGTGGGCCTCCATAGCCAGTGGGAAACTAAACAACCTTAGGTACAGCCAGCAGGAGATGCTTAAGACAACCTGAAGCCAAATCCTGCCCAATTAGACAGCTCTAGCTCTAGCTATTACCCTTAATGTAGCTCCTCTAATTACACATGATTCTGCAATATAGGTCACAATCAAGTCATAGCAAAAATTATCTCAGTGCATTTTCCTGTAACACAAATGAAGTTGAAAATTAACTTTATAGGGTGAGTCAAAGGCAGAAATAAAGACAGTCTATTTTAACTTTATCCAGAATACCTTATCTTTCCCATCATTTTCTAATTGTAGGACTTGGCCCAGGTACACAGAATTATTTCCAGTATATCAGCTATGCTAATGATAGGTGTCCTCACAGACAAATGGCATATGTAAATAGGTAGACAGTTTTATTTAATGCAAATGGATTTTCCTTATTCATGTTTAATCACAAATGAAGTTAGAAAATTATGTTGAAAGCATTGCATTTATTCACAATGTCGTCACCGTGCTTTCAATGTTGTCTTAGTAATTTTGTGCTAGACTAAATATTTTAAAAAATAAAAATAAAGCTTTCTGAATATTAAACTTTTAGTAAATTAAGAAATACTTATAGTCCTATAATGCTGTTGCTTAACCAGAGACAGGAGGAGGAAGACTCTCCTTAAAATTCTAATTACTTATTATTACTATTACAAACCCAGATAATTTCACTCAACAAATATTTATTGAACACTTATTCTGTGCCTGGTTCTGTGTAAGGTTTTGGAAATGGGAGATATGAGTAAGACACAGCTTCTAACCTCATGGAGCTCACAGAGGAAAAGCCACTTCCTTACCCCTACCCCACACTCACATAACACAATTAGTTTTAAGATAAGCCAGACTGTATTATGTCCTAAAAGGACAGGATTCAAATAGGGCAAGGTGATGGATCAAGACAGCAGAGGGAATAGAAAAGGGTGAAAAAAAGGCAAAGAACTGAGGCAGGCCAAGGCAGTATTCATTACCTTTTGCCAATAGTATAGTTCTAAGGAATGTACCAACTACGGGACCTTTACATCTGGTTGATCCATTAAGCATTGTCACTTTATCTGATGACAAAAACTTGTGTCTGAACAAGTCATCCCTTTGTAATTCACATTTTTTCAATGAAAATAGCTTTTTACTGATTATGTGTGTGTGCAAGTATGTGTATTTGATTTAGAATAAACAGATTGGCCGGGCACGGTGACTCACACCTGTAATCCCAGCACATTGGGAGGTCAAGATGGGTGGATCACCTGAAGTCAGGAGTTCGAGACCAGCCTGACCAACATGGTAAAACTCCGACTCTACTAAAAATACAAAAATTAGCCAGGAGTGGTGGCATGCACCTGTAATCCCAGCTACTCAGGAGGCTGAGACAGGAGAATTGCTTGAACCCGGAAGGTGGAGGTTGCTGTGAGCTGAGATCACACCACTGCACTCCAGGCTGGGTGACAGAGTGAGACTCCATCTCACAAACAACAGCGACAACAACAGCAACAAAAAAGATGAAATTATGTAAAGATCTTTACGTTTGCTTTTCCTCATTGAAATCATTCCATGTTGAGCAGTACTTCTCAAACTTTAATAGACATAGGAATCACTTGGGAATCTTGACAAAATGTAGATTTTGATTCAGTAGTTCTGGATGAGCGTTTCTGAGATTTTGCGTTTCTGACAAGCTCCTAGGTAATACCAAAGTAAGAGAGATCTATCTTATTCTTTATAATGGGTCATTCATATTCTATTTCTCTATTTAACAAATCCCCCATTATTAGACGCTTTCTCTTTGTTTTCAGACTTTTGTTGCTACAAAAATTAGACCAGTCATTTTTTCCTCTCATTTCTGCATGCTTTATAGGTTGCCTCTTCTTTTACTTCTAAATAGCCCAGGGTTCAGCGAACCTGGGATGGTGCCATTGGCTTAAAATGTGTTTAAGACCTGTCTACCAAGCACTTGATACAGTTACCATTTTCCAGGTTCCTCGAACACCATGCTGTCCAATTTAGGGAGTCTTCTAGTACTGCTACTTGTCTTGGTCAATTCAGTCTCACCTCTGGGAGTACTTCAGACCCATTAAGAACTTATTGAGCTAGAATGAATGCATTCTAGGCCTCTTCAACTCTTCACTACCATCCACAATTGCTAAACATTCTAGATATTTAAGAAATTAGAATTAGTATTTAGAGAAACAACTTATTTTGACATTTAACAGGTTGGGGTGTTATTAGCTTACAAAGCCTTAAAATGAAAATCCTATTTTTTAAGCTTATTTTTCTAATGTATTAAACTCATTTATATTCAGTCAGTTCTAATGATAGAATGCCCATTTTTAAATTTCCTGTCTAGGTATAATTTTCTCTTGCTGAATTGTTTAAATGTTTATCATGAAGAATTGTTCTTCTGAAAATGTGTCATATGGGAATGCAATTATGAATTTGGCACTTCTAGTTTTTATGTTAACGACATTTTTGCTATTTTTTTAGTGATTACACAAACCTGCAAACAGATAATAATGTACAGACAATATTCTTGTTTAACAGGTTCAGAACATGTCCCAGTCTATTGAAGTCTTAAACTTGAGAACTCAGAGAGATTTCCAGTATGTTTTAAAAATGGAAACCCAAATGAAAGGGTTGAAGGCAAAGTTTCGGCAGATTGAAGATGATCGAAAGACACTTATGACCAAGCATTTTCAGGTAGGTTTGACTTCTGCAGTCTTGTCAATCCAAATCAGACACGGAATGGGATGGACAGCAGTGGGGCACTCAGCTAGAAATGACTATGCATTGG
Source organism: Rhinopithecus bieti (assembly GCF_001698545.2). Taxonomy (NCBI): domain Eukaryota; kingdom Metazoa; phylum Chordata; class Mammalia; order Primates; family Cercopithecidae; genus Rhinopithecus; species Rhinopithecus bieti. Next base: position 453,644 of record NW_016814114.1, read on the forward strand.
CTTATATGTGCAAGGTAAAAGACTCATAGGGATTTCAGTCATCTCTCCACTGAAACTGACCATTAGCTGGTAGGAAGACATAGAAGCCTTGCTATAAAAAAAGCTTCATCATTATAGAGTTTGGTGGAGTTTCTGAAACAAGGAAAATTTCCCCAAGGAAAATTAATAATTAAATTATAAATGTTTCTCTAATGGTTTTATGCCCTGCTAATATGAAGAAAGATGTAGATGGTATAAATTATTTAAAGAGATAACTATGCCATTAATATGAGCATATGGAGAGAGTTGTTTCATAAATTTATACAAATATTTTTCTAGATTTTAAGTATTTTATTGGCAATTATTTACAAATACCGAAAATGGAGAAAGAAATCATGCTATGTGGACTTTTGTTAACTATATATGAAAGAGTTATGAATTTTAAGAAAAAACTCTTGGCCTGCTAATGCAATTTGAGCTCTCATTAAAAGTAAACCATTTGCCTTACCAAGGCACAGCCCATAGTTTATAAAACACTGTGGTTGCCCACTTAATAGCCTCTAGTTTTCTTGTGAATTAGGAAGTGAGATTCACGGCTGATGTTGAGGGAGTGGATCTGAATTCAAGTCCTTGGAAAGGAAAGGAGTGCTTCCTACACATAATGGTTTCTGGTGGGGAGCTAGTGAGGAACATGTAACTGAGTCTCTGCATAACATATTTGAATGTGGCAGAAAGTTTCATGATTTTGTAATTTTCTTCAGTGGTACTCAAGAGACTGAGTAAAGAGGTGTGGAAGAGGGTTACACCCTGAACTCGTTTTAAACTTTTACCCAGAAGGTCGCAACAGAAGAAAAAAAGGGCAAGAAAGTTGAGGGTATTGAAAAGAGAGGGGACTGAAGTGATTAATCATGAGGTCTAAATAGAAGCGAGAAGTAAGCAAAGCCAGCAGGTTAAGAAATTAGGACAAATTAGAGCAAGATTGAGAATATACTTAAATTTAAAGATTATTGAAAATGAGAGTATGTTTGAACCGGATAAATAGGAAACTTATGGATAAATGGTAAACAGAGAAGAATATGAAGTTGAAGGGCAAAATAATTAATTTTAGCCAATATCTATTGAGCGCATACCACACACAAGGTGCGACTGGCCCCTCTGCTGGATGTATAATACATAATCTCTCTTCTATGAAAGACAACTAACAGGCAGGTGAACTGATGGTGAATGGAGGTATAAACATTACTTATGAGTGCAAAGGGAGAAGCAATTAATTTTGTTTTAAAAAGACCAGGAGAAGAGTTATGAGAAAGCAGTTTCGTACTAGTGACCCTATCCCTCCACTACTAAATTATAGGGAGAGTCGAGAAAACCAAAAGATTTATTATGTCAATTTTCAGTGCTCAGGGTTAGAGTGTAGATGGTAAAATAACAATGTGAACCCAATGCTGAGGTCATCGGCAAAGTAGAAAATAGTAAGCTGGCACCTTAGGTGTGGGAAGAGCGTTCCCAGAAGGAACTAGTCAGGAGGAGAGGAGCTCAGATTGTTTGGCACAGATGGACAATGCAGTGAGAATTCTGCAAAGCCAAAGGACAGCTTGAGAGTGTAAGGGTTGACAGGGCTGGGAAATGCATGATGAAGCATGTGCATATTTGGGAACTTTTGACAGAAGACAGGAAACTAAGAAACAAAAAAGATACAAAACTGAGATAAACCCCAAGGAAATAATGTGCCTAGTCCTATAAATTGCCTAGCAGCAAATCAGCAGGCTACTGATAAGAAAACAATTTTCAGGCAGCAGCACCTTGTGACAATGACTTGGATTTTCCTAGTTCATGTATTCCAAGTATATGCTGAAGTTATATGTCAAAATCCAAATAACAGTGATGATAATAATAATGATTTTTCAGAATACTATACATATTCAAAGTACAGTTCTAAGCACTTTCAGTATATTAACTGTATAATCCTTACAACAATCTTGTAACTCAGGCACTATTTTCATTTCCATTTTAAAAATAAGGAAACTGATGCACAAAGAGTGTATTGGTGTATTCTTAACACTGCTATAAAGATCTGCACTGAGACCGGGTAATGTGTGAAAGAAAGAGGATAATTGACTTACAGTTCTGCACGGCTGGGGAGGCTTCAGGAAACTTATAATCATGGTGGAAGGGGAAGCAGGCACCTTCTTCACAAGGCAGCAGGAGAGAGAGAGAGAGAGAGAGAGAGAGCATGAATGCAGAAGTACCACACTTTAAAACCATCAGCTCTCATGAGAACTCACTCAGCATCAGAACAGCATGGGAGAAATCGCCCCCATGATACATTCACCTTTCACCTGGTCCCTCCCGACATGTGGGCATTACAACTTGGGATAAGGTTTAGGTGGGGACACAGAGCCAAACCATATCAAAGAGGTTGAGTAATTTGTCCAGAGACATATATCTAATATGCATGAGAACCAAGATTCAACATACAAAATCCATCTCCAGACTTATACCTCCTAATACTAATGCTGCATTGCTTCTCCAAGTAGACTTTAGGTCTCTGAATTACAAATAATAATAATTAGGTGCTCAACATATATTTGTGGAGTTTATTTATTTGTTGAGACCTACCATGAGTTAGATTTTGTTCTAGATGCTAGTACTATACTTGAAAAGAGGAAATGGAACATTCCAAAGTAAATTCAATATTGAATACTTTTTAAAAAATCTTCCTACCCTGTCTCTACTAAAAATACAAAAAAATTATCCAGGTGTAGTGGCAGGTGCCTGTAGTCCCAGCTACTCAAGAGGCTGAGGCAGGAGAATGGCGTGAACCCTGGAGGTGGAGCTTGCAGTGAACCGAGATCGCACCACTGCACTCCAGCCTGGGCGACAGAGTGAGACTCCATCTCAAAAGAAAAAAAAAAATTCCCTCTGATACACAATTTCCATCTTATCAAGAATGTTAAGTAGGTTTTGTCTTCTACACTCTTTCAGATAGAAAGCTTATGGCAACTACTATACTTGAGATTGTCATTCTTATATGAAGAGATTGATGTTGGCTTACTCTAGCTAAGAACTTGGATAAAAAAGCAACATAGTAGAAAGTGAAATTTTAGAAGAGATTAGCAAACATAGGTCTATGCTATTCTACTGTAATTTTTTAAGTATTTGATATGAGCATTGGGTGGACTTTCCAATGCTCTCATATACGTTTCCAGAGTTTCACTATTGATTGCCAATCATCAACTTAGGAATTGTTGAAAAGATTAACAAATCTAAATACCTAGTTTTGAATTGAAGGAGAAGAAAACTACTAGCATTTTCACATTGAATTGCTCTCTTTTAAATATGCCCATAGTACAATGTAAAACCTTTGATTGTAACAGTTGTTATAATGTACAGAAAATGATACTAACAGAAATATTCTCATTAAAATCCTAATGAAACAATTGTGTCTTCCTTTAGGGATGCTGCAAGAGACTCTAATAAGTCTGTTTCCAAATGAGCTGACAAAATGAGCAAAGCTCTGCAATTCTGCCTTTGACTGTGATATTTATGAATCTTTCTCATTATTAAGTCTCTCCATAGCCTCCCACTCAATATGTACATGTGAACAAATTCAAAGATTCTGAACTTACAGAGCAAGTGGAAATTTCCCCACAAGAAACTCAAGCCCATAAATCAGGGCAGCAATGGGAGCTCCTGCTGTTTTAATGCATTTATAGTAATAACATCTCCTGAATGTAATCTAAAAATGCAATTTTCAGCTCCTTACATTAGTGTACAGTATGATTTCTGACAGCACCTATGTATTATTCTCAAATAATCATAAGAGGGGCAACTTTTTCCACAAATGATATTATTTCCAATAAATTAATAATTGAATCAAACTCCTGAAATACATATATACACCTATCCACTACTATGAAGTTAAAGAGAAAAAAGTAAAGGTCACATGTCTAGAAACTCAAGGTGAAATTGTAGGCATACTTCAGTCCTGTTATGGCTAGGGGTGAGGGATACTGCTTGACAACAAACACTTCGTGTGTGTGTGTGTGTGTGTGTGTGTGTATTTGTGTGTGTCTGTGTGTTGGATGAAAGTCAATGCTTCAGCTTCAAACAACTGTGTGTAACTGGCTCATCTGTTACATAAATTACACACTTTGGTTTCTTAAAGAGTTAACTCACTACATGGGCAAGCAATTCTGCCATACATGACGGCCTCTAAATTATCTATGGTAAAATAAATGGAGTTGAAGTATAGGTAATAATTCAAAATAGTAAACAGTAACATACATTTCTTTGAGCATTGGGAAGCTTCACGTGATTTATTATACTTTCTAAACTTACGTCATAATGAAGTTGTGCTAAAATTGGTATTTAAAAGATCAAGGAATACCTGAGCACAAAGGAAAAACAAAGTTGGTAGATGGCCATGATGGAAAAATTCTAAGTGTCAGAGAAAAGCTGATCCAGAGTCCAAAATTTTCTGTATGTGCCCCGTAACATGGATATTTAGTAGGTGGATGATTAGACTCAACTGGACAATCATAGGGTATTTGATCTATTTTCACTTTATCCAAACTTAATTCATAATTAGAAGATGGATTCTGCTTATATTTCTTAACTAGATAATACATCGTTCACTATGTAAAATGTTACCAGAAAACGAGATAGTATATAACCCATAGTTTCTACTATTGCAAGTTTTTCTAATTATAATAAGGAGACATTTGCTGTAGAAAAGTAAGCATTAAAGAAAGATTCTTGTATGGAAAAGCTGAAATAGATGGACTTACTACTAATCATCACATGACCACTTAAATTTTCACAAAATACCTAATTTCAACCAAAAATCAATAAGAAATGTTGAAGCTATTTTAATAGTTTCCTTTAAGTATCATAATAAAAGGAACAGAGCAGCATGATCTGTTTTAAATGACTCTCAGGAACAATAGACTGCTTTTCACAGGAGTTGAAAGAGAAAATGGATGAGCTCCTGCCTTTGATCCCTGTGCTGGAACAGTACAAAACAGATGCTAAGTTAATCACCCAGTTCAAGGAGGAAATACGGAATCTGTCTGCCGTCCTCACTGGAATTCAGGAGGAAATTGGTGCCTATGACTATGAGGAACTACATCAAAGAGTACTGAGCTTGGAAACCAGACTTCGTGACTGCATGAAAAAGCTAAGTGAGTATGGCAATTTCATTTGTCTAAGGTACATTTTTATATAATTTCAAAGAAAATTGTGTTCTTACGTTTTATAAAGAGTCATAAAATATCTAATTATAAAGAAACCAGAGCCCATTTTCTAAGTGTGAATTGTCCCCTAATAACTTAAGCATGTCTGGGTACTCTGTGCTAGACTAATGATTTCTTGATTTTTAGAGCACTGTATTACCATTTGGTGGCTTCAAATAAGTAGTCTGGCAAATACAGTCAATTCTATGGACTACACTAGTGGATATACATTTTATTTTCCAATATGTGATATTAGTCATTGCTTGGCTAGAGGAAAAGTTTTTTTTTTTTTTTTTTTTTTTGGTTAGTGGAGAAATTTAGAGACTAGGGAAAGGTAAGTTGCCCTGGGACCAAATGTCAAACAGCAATTATTAAAGAAAATGGAAATAATTCCTCCAATTTACAGAATTGCCATCAACTGCTCTGATCTACTCAAGAAATGATAAGGTGGCAACTACTTCAATGGGAACTCACCACTACGTAAAGAATCAAGCATGTGACATGCCTGGGTCATGGACTCTAGTTCTTGCCTCCTAAAATGTGTGGTCCAAGCTGGTCTGAGTTACAAATTCTTTCATGATATCCATGAGCTAATTATTCAGTTGAAGTCAACATGGGACTAGTCTGCAACTTGAATGTAAAATAAACAAGTGGCCATGAATTGAATAAGGAAGAGTTATAAGTTTATTTAGGATCAGTATTTTAGTTGTTGACATGATGTGACATGACAGGGAGGGCAAGTCAATACCCATAGAAAGTGTTCTCTCAAGATAAATACATCCTTTTGTGGATCAGGAAAATTGGGAAGAGAAGTAAAGAACACACAAAAAAATGATTGATTTTTAGTAAAGAAAACTTCAGTGAATAAATGTAAACATTTAAAATAAAATCTGAGTGGCTTACAAGAACATTGTAAAGACTATTTTACAAATATGCTTCAAGTGATAAAAAGAGATCCAAAATGCAAAATATTGTATTTGGTTATCACAGTCTCAAAATAGTATGGGAAACTGCTACATCGGAGGCTCCTCTGTCATCATAACAGGATTTCTAAAAGAATCCAACAAAATGAATCAGGAGGAAATAAGGTAAACCTGAAGGCCTAAACACATGTTCAAGAATCCTCAGCTCTTTATTCCTCGTCAAACACAGTCTACATTTTTTCATTTACAGTTGTTCTCCTAACAATCAACTTTGTATAATAGATTCTGTGAATTCAGTTTTCATTCCTCTCTAACTCATTGTACACATTGTTGCCCAAGGGATTTTCTGAAGTATAAATCTGAAATTATTTTGCTCTGCTTGAAATCTCCTATGGATTCCTTATGTCATAGGATACAGTCCATGGCTTATGTGACCCTTCACGTGTGGCCCCTTCTGCTTCTCCAGGCTTAGTTTTGGCCACTTCTCTGGTCACACACTAAGTCCCAATCATGTGTGCCTTACACTGTCTTACCATGGAGCTGTTATAAGATGGTGTTTGTTCCTGCTCCTGAAACACTCCTTCCCCTGTGTACCCAGCCTCCATCAACACACTTTCACCTGCCACATGTGATAAACTATTCATTCGTCAGGTCTCAGTTTAAATGTTGTGTCTTGCTAGAATCATTCATTGCCCTCCCAGACTAGGCTGGTGTCCTTGCCAGGCACTTCCAAAACCTGATATTTCACTGATGATTGAATTTCTCTTGTTTCATTATCATTGCATGTGTAGTACAATGTGTCTTGCTAGACTTTTTTTCTGAGGACAAGAACAATGTCTATCATGTTCACTCTACATGTTGTATCTTCCAATGCCTAGAAAACTACCTGGTGAAGAAAAGTCACCCAATAAATATGTGGTGAATGAATTTACTCTATAAGGAGTCATAGGAATAATTTATACACTTTTCAACAGAGTATTACCTATTTCAAGTAACAGAGAATTATCTGTTTTACTCATAACAAGAAACGCATCTTTTTAGCCACATCCTATTTGAGCCAAAATGGCAGGGCATTATAAGACTAAGCAAGGGAAAAGTTATTTATTTAACATAACATTTAAATAATTATTTTACATGCTCTGCTTTTATAATTCAAGTTGTGGAGTTTATGTTTAATATACAATAGGTAAACATTACTTACATAAGGAAATTCTGCTGTTATATTTGATTCTTTTTATATTAAGAAATATCTTTAGTTTAATGTCCATATTAGTGACAGGGCTTGCCAGATGGTGTCTCCACAAAATAAGATAAGAAGTAAATCTCAAATGAAGAATTACACAGTGTCCTCAATAATATGAGGTTTACAAAGAAATATCCAGATGCATTTTGTATTAGCTCATAAAATATCTGGTTAAAGATTTTCTGCAAGTGACAATCTATAGGATTTGTCTTTGTGGGGTTTTGACTTTCTTTTGAGGAGGAGGTCCATTTGTTATAGCGAAACCATTCCAGACCCTGAGAATCAATTCACTCTTTTATTCCTAGCATGTCACAATAAACCCAGGCACATAGGCATTGCATGTAGTGACCCAGCATCTGCTAAGTACAAATGCACTCTACTGAAGTAAGGATAGGCAATAGAGTGATTCTAGTTAGTAAACCTCCTGAAACTTAAAGGTATGTCAGTTATATTTTTGAATGAACAACACAGAAAACAACTTCTGGGATTTGCTCAATTTTAGAAATGAGCTTTCCTTCTACAGGTATTCTGTCTGGTTTACCTAGATGGAAATAATCTGTACTGCAGTTGAGTAGTTCTATATTCTCCTCAGCTCTTTTTTAACCCCATTTGTTTGTTTTTTCTAACCCACATATAACCCCCCACATATAGCCCCTTCCAATACTGAAAAAGATATTTTGGACAAAGAGGGTTAATCTAAATAGGCACATATTCGTCTTTTTTATTCTTCCTGTCGAACTTTGCATAATATTTCTATAGCATCCTTATGCTTAGGACTTGATCCTTAATATCTGTAACATCACGGATCTTTTAATTCATTTTCTCCAGAGGATCACAATGTTAGAAATAATTTGATTGTCAAATAAATTGCATTAATTAATCAATATTTATTTTGTTTTAGCTAATCTAAAACAAAACTTGGCAACTAATATAATACAAATATCAAATAGCAATAAAATCGGTATTCAACTTTCTTATTTAATGAGATGGTTGCTACATAAATTAGTGGAGATGATTCTATAAAATACTGAAAATAGTTCCCACACTTCATAAATGCTTTGTAGATTATTAGCCATCCTCAGCTTTTTATTCACTTAGTAGAGAGGCCATTGCCACAAACAATGAATGTAACTTTTTTCATACTTTTTATCTCAAGAACTGGATAGTTTTTACTATCCCACCATGTTTAGGTCAATTAACCACTTATTGAGCATCTCCTGAGCAAAGAGGATATTTTATCGACTGGACCACAACCCTTAATTACAATGTAGAAAACGTCCAGGCAGAGCCATACAGTCATTTATACAGTGAAATATAAAGCCACATGGTTGCTGAAAAAATAAATAATTGAAACTTCATATTTTTTATTTTTAAAAGAGCCACTCTATTTGAAAGAAGATGTGTGGTAGTATATATTATATATATTATTATATATGGTGCATAAATATATGTATGTATATACACAATTGCAGAAGAAATGAAACATATAACTTTAAGTATAGCAGTAGGTTATAGTTTGATTAACACTCAATTTAGTGTTTACATTTCCTGGCAATTGGTACAGTTTGGATCAGTTCATCTCTGAGAACCCTTGAACTCCAAGGCTAATATTATGTCATAAATAAACGCCCAGTTATCCATATATCAGAATGCATACACTTGGGGAAGAAACCTGATGTTAACATAAGGACCATTAACAGAAAGGGTAGAGGAAAAAAAGCATATCAGGGGTTCAGTTGTTCCAAAAGGGCCTATAATTCAGTTGCTATGCTGCTCAGATCTAGAGTGGGACATTGGATAATTATGGAATCAGCAATATAGTAACAAGAGCAAGAAGGCTTATTCATCAATAGCATCGTCTCTCTACACAAATGCTTCTTAACCCACATGGCCAATTAGTACAGGGTAGAAATGGATTAGAGAGAAACAATAAAATTGCAACAATGATGAATGTGTTTTCCCTCACTTTTTCAGTGGATTTGCTTTTAAATAAATGTCACAGCGTACATCACATGAATTTTAAGATGCTAAAAACAAGCTAGTCTCATTGCCTACAAAATCTAAGTTACCCCCAAATGGTAAATAAGGCCCCAAAGGAATCACAACTCATCAAGACCACTGGGGCACCATGGGCACCATTTTGCTTATTTCTACTACAGAATTAAAGATTTGGAGAAATTAGGAAAATCTGTCAACAGCAATGGACCCTCTGGCCTGAATGAGGTACAGTAATGTCCTTTTCTAAGTCCTTAATGTACTCCAATGAAAGACGGAATAGAATAAAGTCCCCTGTTCTTAACTGAATCATGTCACATTCCTAGATATGCAGAATGTAATTGTATGTATGTGAGAATTCTACTGAAAAAACATGGTTAAAGTTTGTACACACCCCTAAGAACACCAAATAGATATTTAATGTAGATTATAATAAGACTTTCCAGCTTTCCAGTCCTCTGCCCCTGACGCGGTCGTGTTAGTGCTGTTTTAGGGCAGTAGTTTGGTGCCATCTAGGGAAGCACTATATTCTATTACACAACTTTGAGACTTCATGTTTAACAGAAGGAGCATTAGAAACTTAAGGTCACAAGTAGAGACTTGAGTTACTGTCTTTACTGTTTCTGCCAAATTAATTTTTAAATGAGAACCAAATTATCTATAGGCTAATACTTTAATTTAACAATTATTTATTGACTCTCTAACGTGTGCTGGCACTTTGCTAGGTATTTGTGAATACAAAGATGGGAAAGAGACCATCTTCTTCTTGTCAAGGTTACATTTTAGTGGGGACATCTGACACATAAGTCAATAACTACAGCAATATTGAGTGCCTACTGCTTGACAAGCACTAGACCAGCTGCTTCACATGTGCTATTGCCAATCTATGCAAGACCTCTGGTTTAGGCATTAGTATCAACAACTTCACTAAAACAGATACGCAGAAAGTTTAAATTAACTTGTCAAAGATTCATGTTAGAGGCAATCACTTCACATGGAAGTCCTTCTGAGTTCAAAGACTGAAATTTCTTTCCTCACACATAATGTCTTTTGTGGGGTACAAAATAATAAAGAACCCCCCTAGATACATCTATAACTTTCACTTAATGAATAGAACCACCATCCACCCAATTGTTATGGAAAAAAAGAAGTTAGATTCATTTTTGATTCTTCCCTAAGCTTCACACCACCATTCAATCACCGCATCTTTTATCTCCCCTCTCACCAATTTCTCAAAACCACCTCTTCTACATCCTCACTTCCACCAACCTAATTCAGAGTGTCATTTGTGATTTTTCAGCTGAATTACTCAAATGACCTCCTAATCAATTTTTTAGCTCTCCCTCACTAAAAAATATTTAGTGTGATCTTTCCCCAATACAAATCTTGTTATATTATACCTGTATTCAAGTAGTTTACGTTTAAAATGGAATCCAAACACCTTTGCATGCTTTGTCTTCATGAAATGAACTCTGCCCAATTCTCCAGGCCTTGAGTTCCCAGGTTCTCGTCATGCACTCACTCTAAGTTTTAACCATTCTCATCTTTTGGTTTCTCAATTGTGCATGCTTTCTTTACCTTCTTGACATTGAACTTGCTCTCCCTTGTCATGGGACACTCTTCCTTCCCACTTTAACTATTCCATGATTTTTCCTTAATGTGGTTGGATTCCCCTGGCATAGTCTTCCACAACCACCTCCCCTACTCTCCCATGACGCTTAGTACATTAACACATTTTACAGAAAATGCCCATTTGTTTTTCTGTTTTAAATCTTCATACCCTTATAGATAAATTCTCCCTGCACTGAGAGATCAGAATCAACTTATTGTTCTAGTTGAATTTTGGGAGACCATCACAGTATACCTGAAACATAGTGGACAAAAATTAGTGTCTGCAGAATGTTCAAGAGCAAATTTAATTTGTAAAATCAAAAGCTTCAAGTTGTTTTCAAGAAATAAATCAATGTGTGTCAAATATAAAACACATCAATATCTTTTACAAAGCCAAAAAGCTTCTGGGGTGAAAGGAAAATAAAAGCACAGCCTTTTTTTCATGTTTGTTGTCATTGCCAACTGTCCTCTCTTCAATGGCAATGCAGTATCTCATTCCAAAACATCTGATACTTTGCTTTATTAGCACTTAAAGCAAGAGACACTGAAGATCTCAGTGAAAGCAGGAATTAACAAAAAAGTCAAGCTGTGTGCCTCAGGTAGAGAGGAGTGAGGTTTGACTCAGAAATGCAATAGAGGAAATTTATAAGAATATTCCTTTAAATTAAATTGAACCTTTAAATAAGTCATTTATCAAAAGGAGTCTTGCTCTTCCCAAAATTCTAGGTTGTAAAATAGAATGGCAATGTCTCCATTGTCTATGCATTTTATTCATTCTTCTGGAACTCTGGAACCTTAGTTATATTTTAGCCACATTTTTGGTAATTGGTAAATTTTATCGTATATTTATTTATCATTAATTCTCCTCTTTTACCTCCTACATTTTCTAGATTACACCTAAATTATGAGCCTCTTAATGATATAAAACCTGTATTTCCAAAGGCAAATAGGAATTGTAAAATTAGTTGGGATTTCATAACACAAGTCATCGTTCAGTTTGAATGCTGAACAGGCTTCTCCTTAAAGAAATGTTCATAATCTAGGCTTAATCCCAGAAAAGGTAAAAGGAAGAGTCAAAGAAGTTTCAAAAATAATAAAAAAGGTGAAACTGTGTTAACATTGCAAAATGTGTGTTATTTGGACATGTTCATATTATTCTTGATCCCATTAGCCAGATAGTCATTAGAAACTCATTCAGGTGCTCTATCCAATAAAATATTTTAAATATCCATTCTTGTCCCTACCTTTCCCTCACTAGTATAACTCGTAAGGCTAGACAAATAAAAGTTTAAATAATATAAATTTATTTTACTACCAAATGTATGGTACAGACAAACTTATTTTAAGTACCTAAATAGGTAGACTTTAAAGAACAAATCAGCAGTATTTCTTAATGCATGAGTTCTCTAATGGCCTTAAGTAAAAAGAAATACCATTCTGTCCATAAACATATTCAGTAATCCATTTGATTTGTTTATAAGGGCATGGCCTTAGGATTCGAATCCAGAAGGTATTAGTGCAGGGTATTACAGAGTAAGAAATATATATACATAAAAGAGAGGACAGATGGTTTTTACGCTTCGTTAGTGCAAATAACTGATCTTCTGCTGAATCCCAAATGATATCTTTTCCTGAGCTACTAATTGATAAATATACATTGTAACTGATTATAAGAAATTTAATGTCCAAAAGTCATGATAGAAATAAAATGATCACTTTCTTCAATTATTACATTTGGTAAGATACATATTTCAGTACATTTTCTGAATATACACAATGTGCACATGCAATATTTGATAAATGCTAATGTTTTCATATCTTACTGCAGACAGAAGAGCAGAGCAGGAGAAAATCAATGAAGTAAGACTCCTAACTTCTTTCTTTGCCATCCACCTTTGCAGGAACATTTGTCTTCCAGGCATTTGGGAAAATTACCCTTTCTGTCTGGCTCCCTTTGTCCTCATAAAAAGTGAGAGTAAAGTGAGAAAGATAATGATTTCTTCGAACAAAAGCTAGTTTGAGGAAGCTGAGAAATAAAAAATGACTCTTATTGTTTATTTTATGTTACCACGTTTTACAATATCTGTGCTCCATTAGAATCTGGGGATACCTATGTTTACTTAACACTAAGGTACACAAAATTATAAACAAAAACGCTGCCAGTTTTATACATTCCTGTAACTTTAATTTTACTAATTTCATTTGGCAAGATGAATTCTAGCTTAGGAAATCAATAACCATTTGTAAGGGAAGCATCTACTGAGAAGAAATCAACATTGAGAGCTCTGTCAGTTTTTTGCTTCCTGAGAATAACGGTAGATGATGGTGATGATAAACATAATGCTGATAGTGTTTATTTTACCACAACCACAAATACCACCTTCTCTCCATCAGCATATACATGCTGTTGATCCACTATCTAATCAGTGTTCCCTTAGTTAAAATGAAAAAATGTCAAGCTCAGAATTTTCATGTTATAGATGAGGAAATTCCACTCCAGAGAATAAGTGCATTGTCCAACATCATACGATGACTGAAAGCTGTGGCCTAGATTTGAAACCAGGCTTGCTAACTCATGCCTCAGTGTTCAAACCTGGATGGAATATAGCACTCTAAGAATGTTTCCTGGGAAATTAATGGGAGTAAAAACAGACAGACACTCACATGCAAAAATTATAAAAAAAGGAAAGATAGAAGCATGATTACTCATGGTTACTAAACAGATTAAACTACCATCTGCTCATGGGCTTCATTTATTTAATTACTGTCTTTCACAACATCAGCATATTGCTCCCTACTAGATTATTTGTATAAACAAACCTTTCTTAACCAACATCAGCACAACAATAAAAATATCCTGTAATCTCATATTTTCCTACCCCTATCTTCCTGCTTCCTTTCCCTTGAAAGAATATTTTATAGCTGCTGCTTTGGTTTACGTTCTTTTCAAACCAACTTCAATTCATTTTCGGGGATCACCACTCTTTATCTGAGTTTTGTAATCAGCAGTGACTCTTGCTGCCACATTTTATGGTTATTTCTTTGATGTTCTGTTGCTAGACATCTTAGTGGTATTTGTCACAGGTCAGTACTACATCCTTCTTAAAACACTTTCTTCTTTTGGATTTCTTAATACCACATTTTTTTTTTTTTTTATCCCACTTATAGCTTATTCATGGGCTTCTTTGCTGAGTCCTATAAAAATTGTGAGTTACAGAGTTCTGTGCTAGATACCTTTCTCTTTTCTGTGTATGCCTTCCCTCTGAGGTAATATGTACTCCTAGCATTCACTGTCATTATTATGCTAAAAATCGTCAAAGCTGTGTCGTCAAAACTCAAAGGAGTATCTGTTCCCTAGATTCATATTACTGTGCAACAGTCATGAACAACTTAGAATTGTCCTTGTTGGATTCTTGATTTTTGCTCCCAAACCCATTCCTCCCTCAATCATTTCATCTGAGTAAATGACACTAAAATCTGCCTAGGTGGAGAAGTCAACAATCTAGATGTTATCCTTGATTTTTTTTTTTTTTGAGTTTTTAAATTCCCTTTCTTCACATCTAATCCAAAGCCTAGTCCTATCCACTGTATTCTAAAAACATACCCCAAGTCCATCTACTTTTCTCCATCTCCACAACTGCTTCCATCATCACCTTTCACCTAAATCCGCCTGATAACCCTTTTTTATTATTTGTTTGTTTATTTATTTATTTATTTTGAGACGGCGTCTTGCTCTGTCGCCCGGGCTGGAGTGCAGTGGCATGCTGCAAGTTCCACCTCCCGGATTCACGCCATTGTCCTGCCTCAGCCTCTCGAGTAGCTGTGACTATAGGCACCCGCCATTACGCCCGGCTAATTTTTTTTTTGTATTTTTAATAGAGACAGGGTTTCACCGTGTTAGCCAGGATGGTCTTGATCTCCTGACCTCGTGATCCACCCAACTCGGCCTCCCAACAGATAACCTTTTAATGCGCTATCTGTTTATACTCTATCTACTCTGCAATTAATATTCTATACAGTAGCTAGAGAGATCTTTCTAAGGTGCAGCTTACATTCTGTCACTCCCCTCTCCCTTTAAAATAATCCAATGACTTTCCATCATTCCTAGAGTAAAATCCAAATCTTTCCTTCACAAATTTTACAAACTTAATGTGGACTACTGGACTACTCATCTCTCCAACCTCGTCGTCTTCTGTTCCAAGTGTATTCTAAACACACTGATCTCCTTTCTGTTTATTTGTTCCTCTTAACTCATCAAGCATATTAAGGCCCTTGCAATAACAATAATAATAGCTAATATTTATTAAGTACTTAACTATGTACCAAACACTATTTTAAACATGTAGCCTGTATTTTTTATTTAATCTTCTCAATAACACTTTGATATAGATATTATATATATTGTTACACGTGAGACACTGAGAGGTTATAAAATTGTTCAAGGTCTCCAGCGAAAAAGGGATAAAATCAGGATTCAAATCCAGGCAGACTCTTTCGCCCATGTCCCCCACCACTTTAAGATGCTGCCTTCCCTCTAAATGGCTAAATCCACTAAACAGCTGCTCCAGTAAATAAACTAAAGGCCTAAATGTCCTTCTCTTGTCAATAAGATCTCAAATTAAATATCACACACTGAGAGGTCTTCCTTACCCTCCCAATGTCAAGTGACCCTCCCAGTCACTCTTATAAAATTGCCCCACTTAAATCTTGGCCTTACATTTATTTCTTTTTTTTTTTTTTTTTTTTTTTTTTTTTTTTTTGAGGCGGAGTCTCGCTCTTCGCCCGGTCTGGAGTGCAGTGGCCGGATCTCAGCTCACTGCAAGCTCCGCCTCCCGGGTTTGCGCCATTCTCCCGCCTCAGCCTCCCGAGTAGCTGGGACTACAGGCGCCCGCCACCTCGCCCGGCTAGTTTTGTATTTTAGTAGAGACGGGGTTTCACTGTGTTAGCCAGGATGGTCTCGATCTCCTGACCTCGTGATCTGCCCGTCTCGGCCTCCCAAAGTGCTGGGATTACAGGCTTGAGCCACCGCGCCCGGCCCATTTATTTCTGTATGATGTGTTTAGTTTGTTTTTTTATATATTTTTTAATTTATTCTTTCTCTCTTCTCACCAAAATGTAAGCTTCACCAGAACAAAGGTGTCATGCTTTCTCATTATTGTTAACTCTAGTATCTGGAACAGCGCTTTCTGCCAAACAAAAAACCTTAGCTGGATGAATGAATGAATAAATGAATGAAGCACTCCGGTTTATAGGTCACATACAAAAGCTATTCTTTTAAGCACCTAAAAATTTGCTTTCTAAGGTAAGATTGACTGGAGTAAGAATCAGTTTTCCCCACAAAACCAGGTAAAAATAAAAGAGTCAACTAGTCAAAAGACCACTTTACATGGTCACCAAATGTAGAGAAACTTTATGCAAAGCACTTTGTCCCCTACTCAGTGAAAAGTAAAGGACATTTTCATACATAATTATCATATACCTATTTTGGCTTTTAAGCAAGTATATTGCTTTTGAGTATAACATTTTTAATGTACTCACTATTTCAGAATAAGAAACTGAAGATGCAGTTATCATTTTTACATTGTTAATGCTTTGGGACATTAACTTCATTTATAGTATGTTTCTTAGATTAATACAACAAAAATTAGTTTACCCAAAGGATTTGACTCCAGGAGTAAAAGTTGTGATGGACTGAGGTCAAATAAAGATTAATACCACGAAGACAAAGCCTGGAATTGGACATTTTGAGTCACTGGGCAGAGACAAGACAGCTAATGGATGGTAGACATGAAGGAACATAACCAAAAGATTACACAGAGAAGAATCAAATAATGCAAAACACTAAGTACATAAGCGTTCATAAGACCTTCCTTGGCCAACACTATATATAGATTGATTTCCTGATTATAGGGATAAGCTTCTATCATACAGACAGAACAATTACCTTTAAGATACATGTGCAGGAACAAATCAGTGAGATTTGGTGAAATATAACTTTATTTGATTTTTTTTATGTATTCACTTTTTATAAACACTAAACATGGAGCAGTAGTTTAATTTGCTTGTTTCTATGTTGACAACTTATGAGTATGTTTTGTGGAAGTAAAGTAGAGGCAAATATTGCTAAACATAAGCTATATTTCAGGTTATCTAAGAAGACTGTCTTAAGGAATGCTGTTATGGTACAGTACTCATGACTGAATTTCAATAATTTTTATTTAATATTGACAAATATTTAGTGCACTCATTGCTATGTCCTTTTCTTCTCAATACACATTTGGTCTGATATAGCATCTTTCTTTAAATTTCTTTGCCAGTTGATTTAAAAAAAGAGAAAAAAAGAAGAAAAAAGGCAACAGTAGAACCATAAGCAATAGTATTTTGAGAAGCTGTAACACACAACTTGCCTCCCTGTTCACCTTTGTATTCCCAGCACCTAGAATAGTTCTGGTACAAAATAAGTTCACAGTAAATGGTTGTCAAATTAATAAATTAATTATTAAATCTTTAAATAGTAACCATTGTTTTTACCCTCTAACATATTTCAGAGAAATGCTTAGTGCTACAAGAAAGTAAAGTTTGCTTTCTAAGATTGACTGGAGTAAGAATCAGTTTTCCTCACAAAACGCTCAGCAAAACCAGGGTGCAAAATGACAGAGTCAGACTAGGGCCAAAAGACCACTTTACTCATAGTCACCCAATGTTTAGTTTAAGGAGCGCCCAGAAGCGCTTTTTTTTTTTTTTTTTTTTTTTTTTTTGAGCGGCGGAGTCTCGCTCTGTTCGACCCCGCAGGTGCGTAGGACTGCAGCTGGGCGGATCTCAGCTCACTGCAAGCCCCTCCTCCGGGTTTAGCGTCATTCTCCCTGGGCTCAGCCCCTCGCGGCCAAGTAGCTGGGACTACAGCGCGCCCGCCACCGGTCGGCACCGGTGCTAGTTTTTTTTGTATCTTTTTAGTAGACACCGCGGAGTTTCACGCGTTAGCCGCCAGGATGGTCTCGTGCTGCCTGACCTTGCTGATCCGCGCTGTCTCGGCCTCCCAAAGTGCTGGGATTACAGGCTTGAGCCACCGCGCCCGGCCCAAGCCAGAAGCTTTTAACCTCCGGTACAAATTCTGTCCTAAGTTTTGGCCAAAATCACCTAAGGCTCAGCAGTGTCCCTTTGCCATAGAGATGCAAGGCTGGATTAGATTCAAGCACCATCGAAGCCAAAGACACTCCAAGCCAGTGATATGCTGTGGATTGTTCGGAAATGTTGATTAGATAAGGCTCATGGTATGATTACAGCCCCACGGACAGTTCTTGTTCAGGTTTCAACTAATGTACACCTCAACGTCTGAAATATGCAGATATTTGAGACAAATACCGGGATCGTGTCTTCTTGCTTTGTACAAATCATGCTTCAGTCTGGCTAATAAGGTACCTATACCATAGGAGGCAGTTTTTCTGGTAAAGCGAACTTCACTTTGAAGTTTAATTTTATAGTTTGGCCATCTAAAATGTTTAGTCAAACTCCATAACTACAAAATCTATACTCATTTGGACAACAGAAAGAACTTGAAGTCACCATAAATTTTTACCTATTGTGTTTCCACTTGGTAATTTCCTCTGAGTATAAAGTTTTGTGGGAATGCACGTTACATTATGTTTATGTTTCATATTTGAGACATTATATTAATCTGTATTCAGAACAAAATTGGACTCAACTGACTTCTGAGATCCTGTGTATGTATATTTTTTCAAATAATCATAAAAACCATTCACATTTTAAAAATATTTTTAAGTTTTAGACTAACATTTTCTCCTTTAACTAGTGGATCTTCAACAGGAGTATATTTTTCCAAGATTGTAATCATTTAACTACTTTGAAAATGCACATCATTCCTACTTGAATCGTATGTACAGCATCTTTTATTACAGCTCCTGCACATTTAGTAACCACTGTAAATTTTATTAGCTTTGATGTATTAAGTGATAAATATTATCACAATTCATAATATAAGTTCTATTTTTTTAAGGTTGAAAGAATTAAAGAGCAAGAGATTGCCATGTCAATTGTAAGAGCTAAAAGTTTAAAGAACAGAGTTTCAATCTATTCCTTGCAGGATGAAGACCAAATTAAAATGCAGAACATTCACAGTTTAAATTTCTGCAAACTATTTACATCTTCCATTTTCATCTACTTCCTGGCCCCAAGGAAGCATGGCATGTTAAACCTGGAAATGATTTTCAAAAGCAATATATAAATGTGATTTTGCTTTATAAAATTAAAGGCTACTAAATGTTGTAGCTATTTTAACTTTTTACATTATAACCTAAATATTATATGCATATAGCTGGGAAATTGTATGCTTAGAATAAAAAGCAACAGTCTCCTTCTTTAGCTCTGCTCCCCAGTTTCAACCACATTTTACAGTTTAATTTTAGGGCTATTAGTGATTATGTCTATATTTTTAATAACATGCTTTTTTTCTTCAATTATTTTGGTTTACAGTTTTAGACATTGTTTATTGACTTCCTGCTCTGCAAGATGACGATTTAGATAACTTTGCCAACTTCACTTTCTTTCGTGTTTCTTCCTAATATGATTTCATGGCTATTCACACTTCGACCCTACCAATTTTGTAGTTTCAAGTCTTAGATTTAAATCTTCATTATTTTTCAACAATCGGAAAAATCTCTTACCACCATATTTTTTAAATATGAAGACAGTTACACCCCCATCTTTCATTCCATTTCCTCTCCCAATGTTTAATTCCCTAACAATGTGGACTTTACTTATTCTTCCATGTTGTCATGGTTGGAAACATTTTGGCTTTCCTGTAATCACAGAGCAGATGAGATGTCTAACAAGTTTTATGTAATTAGTTTATGGACTGATTCTACAAGTTAGACATGAGTGTTTAGATTATTATAGCAATGTTTATATTGTTCCTTGGGAGCTAAGTGGTGGACTTAGACACCTTTCCTTCCTCTTTACCCCCAAGGTCATATTTGTTCCATTCAATGGAGACTATTACTAGAGTTAAATTCAAGTGAATTATTTTATATACATCAATAATTGCCTTTGCATTACCCAGTTTTTCTAGAAGATCTCATATAGTCTATCTATGTATCCATTCCACTTATTTCTGAGACCTCCCTCTTGGAACTGTGTTTCCATTCTGGGCTGGTTGTTCTCAAGGTCCACTGCATAGTTGTCATTCTGGGACAGAAAATCACTATTTTCCTGTCTGGTGCCTACCCCTGTCTTGGTGTACTCACTGCAATATATATCCAAGTAATTTCTGAAGTATATTCTGAATTCGTTGTAGGTAAATTTTTGGAAAGTGCACATGTCAAAAAATATCTTTATTCTGTTTTCTTCTGATTTTCTTCCTCAATATAAAGGCCCTCATCATTGTCTTCTAGCATCCAGTATTGGTGATGAGAAGCCCAATTCTGGTCTAATTCTACCTGTTTGCATGTGACAAGCTCATATTCTTTCTCTAAAAAGTTTCCATTTCAATTTACTCTTAATCTTGTAACATTTCACAGTAGTTTTTTAGAAGTAGATCTTTTTTTCATTCATTATCATGTGTTCTTTTAATCTGAATATTTAGGTTTAGTTACTGGGGAGATTTCCTGTATACTTTCTTTGATAATTTTCTCCCCTCTTTTTCTCTCTCCTCTCATTCTAGAAACCTTGCTTTCCAGATGTTGGAGCTTCTAGATTGATCCAAGACGTGTCCATATTTTTTCTCTTATTTTCATTTTTATCTTTTTTGCTTTATTTTAGGGATAACTCTTTTATCTTGCAACCTATTTTCAATATAATTATATTTTTGTTTTCTAATAGTTCTTTTGTGTTTTTCTCTTACAATACACAGTATATATTACACAAATCTCTTAGAAGGTACTAGGATCTTGTTTATTCTCTGAGTCATCTCTTCTGTGGGGAGCCCTGGTTTTCTGAACATTTACATCAGTCATTCTTACAAACTTTTTGAAAATATCTGGCCATCCTTGGATATGCGTACATTTTTAAAGCTTTGAACAATAAATCTGCTTGGAAACTCTTATTATTAAGATAGGGCTTGACAATTCTTTCTATGGTCAGTAGGAAGGGCAACCACCAATGTCATTGTGTAGAAGCCTTTGTTCTGGCCCTCCAATGTCTTTATTAATCACCCTAAGTACTCTCAGATCACCAACATAGTTTCATATTTTTTTTCCTTTGCCTTCTGAAGTCCTACTTCTACAGATGAAGATGGAATCAATTGTTTTTAATGCATGGTTTAAGTGGTGTACCTGTTTTCAGAGTCCCATCTCACTCCTAGCATTCTTTCTACTTATATTTCTGAGTCCTTTTTTTTTCTCTTCAAGGCAGATCATCTCCCTCCTTGGGTCTCACTTGCTCTGTGTAGACACAAATGCATCTTATTCCATCTTCATCTTTAATGACCACTCTTCATCAACCCTGCCTTCTGGAAATTGGTTAAAACTTCTTCACTAATGGCTCTTGTACCTCTCTTTTCTTTTTTCTTTTTTCTTTTTGTTTTCCGCTCATGGTTTACTCCTTTACCATCATTTTAATGAGATCATAGAAAATGAAAGCAGATAAAATCATGTATCACTCCATCATCTTAAGTCAGAATTACTTTTCTATGCTTAGAAAAAAAATCACATCTTTTATGATGTTTTTAGGGGAAAGAGAGGCCCTTCTATTTGTTACACTCTATTTACACTTGAAATTGTTATGCTCATATGATCTGTGGATTAAAAAATGTGTATGGGACATTATTAAAAATAATATTACTCCCACTTATTCTGCATTCAGAAAATATACTCAACTAGATCCGTTCAGAATATGATTAACATTTTCTAGTTCAAACTGATACTACTTTACTCATATATTGTTTATGTGTTTATAGCAGGTAGAGCTTATATATTCTAAATAGGCTTAATGCAAGGTCTTGCTATTCTATAGATAATGTCATAAAGTCTTCTGAACTATTGGTCTAGTTTTACTGATTTGAGGAAATCATAAAGTAACCCACTCTATGGATATAATGATACTATCACATTTGATTTCTTTTACATAAAGGGAAAAATATATTCAATTCAGGTTTTATGAAATGCTAGAGATTACTAAATTTGTAGTTATCACTGAACTAATAATGCAAAATATGTTACCATTCATCATCTTCCTAACTGCAAAGCTTAGTATTCTGCCAATTATAAATTATTCTTATAAGAAGTACATATAGAGAAAACTGAGCCAAAATAAGTTTCAAGTTATAATTAGTTTGTCTTTGATTTGCTTTGGGTATGTGTTCTTGTCTTTCCAAACAAACAAGGACCAACAGGAGCTAATAGAAATTGATCAATTCTAAATAGTCAGAGGAGGAAAGAAGATATGTAGAACAAATAGGACCCAAAAAGTTTTAAGAAAAGAAAGAAATAGCAGAAAATAACATGATATAAATGGATGAAAAAGAAGACTTTTTTTGTTTACACCAAAATCCAGCATTTATAGGCAGTCATATTGCCTTTCATAATGTGTATAATTAATAAATCACTTTTAAATTTTGCTGTTTAAAAATCTCATAAAACTATATATTGGGTGCTATACTTACTATGTGGGTACAAAATACCTGTGTAGCAAACCTGCACATGTACCCCTAAAATAAAAGTTGAATTTAAAATAAATAAAAAGAAAGATAAGCATAATAAGTGACCCAAACTAATATAATCCAGATAAAGGGGCAAAATATTATTTTATAATATGGTTAAAACTTTATAGTAATCTTTTTTTTTAATCTCACAAAAATGTGTAGCTTTCTGTTTGGTTTTGGCTTTGGCATTTATGAAGTCCAAGCTGTTTCTAAGATCTTATTCACAGGCAGATTGGGCTGATAAAAATATTACAACTTTTTTCATGAAAGTCATTAATATTTTGTCATGTATTATGTCTCCTCATCTTTCATCTACATGTGACTTCAGAGTCTGAGGGTTTGAGTTTTGGGGGTTTTGTTCTTTGTGTGTTCATATCTGCCCTATCAGACCTGTTATCTGTATAAGGCATTTACCTTTAAAAGCTCTATATCTTTCTTATAGACTGTGGTTGAATTTTTTATTCTTATAGCCTGTAAAGTTATCTTTCTTGGGGACTGCTTCTTGGCCAATATAGAATGAAAATCAATTGGTAGTGTTTTTCTGGCTGGTATAAGTTATCCATAGTCACAAAGCATAGGGAAAGGGGAAGGGCAGGAGTTTCTAGCCATCAATTAAACAGATCCATGGGCAATTTGCTTCATTTGTCTAACTTTTACTTAAGAGAAGCTGCCACTGAATTGGTATAATGATAATGATGTCCCTCATTTATTTCTTTACAGATTGTACAAATCATTTCCTGCTTTAAAATTTTATGTTTAAAATTTGGAGCATTGAAAAAGCAACTCCTCATGGTTTAATGTTCGGTTAAAGGCCCAGCACTCACTGTGAATGATCATTTATTCAGAAATGTTATATTAATCCCATGGATTGGCTTCGTTCTATGATCCCCTTCTTTGCTCTTAGTGTGAGTATGCATACTGGAATCATTGGCTTTGTTCACCTAACATGTTTGTGTTTCTCTAATTTCAGCATGTGGCAAATTGATGAAAATCACAGGCCCAGTTACAGTCAAGACATCTGGAACCCGATTTGGTGCTTGGATGACAGATCCTTTAGCATCTGAAAAAAACAACAGAGTATGTTTCTCCCACAAACACCTTTGCTTAGAATTAAGTTCTGCTTACACTTTTTCTCTTCTAGACTATTCATTTTCTTCAGGGATGTTTGTTTGTACTTGAAAACTGTTACATAATTTGCAAATAATTTGTTTGATATTAACATATCTAAGAAAGAACGGCAAATCTATTTTAGTACAATGTTACATCTTCTAATTCATCAGTTTAGCAAATCTAATTTTATTGATTTTAGTCATGTTTTATGCTTGAGAAGGGCTAACTTCCTGTATACTCTTTCTAAAATATGTTCCTTAATTTGAAAACATAGCACTAAATAAGTGAAAAACTCAAGGGCAAACTTCCCTGCATACTCTTTCTAAAGTATGTTCTTTAGTGTGAAAAAAATAGCACTAAATAAATGAAAAACTCAAGGGCAAAACCAATTTACTAAATAAGCTTAAATATCCCTGAAGTCTAGAAGTAATTTTAAAAGCAATAGCACTGAAACTTTTGGGGGGTATTTTCATAAGTTGTCAATGTTTGTGTTATATAAATCAATATACTAGAAACTTACCATAGCTCTATTTATGTCATATTACAGAACTCAGTATAAATTAAGATTCTCTAGGGTTCCTTCCAAATAAGTTAGTTATTAAGTTAGTAAAATGGTTTCTTTAAAATGTAGTTGTACTTACAAGCTAGCCCAATAAACAAGTGTTTCTAGAAGATTCTATGGTACTTATTTCAGTTTAATATGCAAAACTAGACTATACATTTTTTTCAGAGCAAGAGATAGAATAAATGTAATTTGCTGAAGGTTATGTTTGTTGTAATTTTCACTGATTGCATTATTTATCAGGTGTTGTAATTTGCATTGACATATGTTTGGTTCACTCAGTGATATGCACCAAATGTTCAGGAATTTAAAAAACAAAGAAAGAAAAAGCAAAAAAGCAAATTGATGTCCAGGTAGCAAATTCAGTTATTTCTTTTCCACATAGACAGACCACAGCAATATTTTTACAAAAGCCTGAAATGCGTTGCAACAGGTCAGCAGTAAGATAGTGTGGCTTCCAGAGCCTGAGAATTATAATAATAAGTGCTGACTCTCACTGTCTTTCTTTTGGAATTATCAGAAAAGTACAGAATTTAGTCACTCCATTTTTTTTTTTTCCTTCTTCTCAGGTCTGGTACATGGACAGTTATACTAACAATAAAATTGTTCGTGAATACAAATCAATTGCAGACTTTGTCAGTGGGGCTGAATCAAGGACATACAACCTTCCTTTCAAGTGGGCAGGAACTAACCATGTTGTCTACAATGGCTCACTCTATTTTAACAAGTATCAGAGTAATATCATCATCAAATACAGCTTTGATATGGGGAGAGTGCTTGCCCAACGAAGCCTGGAGTATGCTGGTTTTCACAATGTTTACCCCTACACATGGGGTGGATTCTCTGACATCGACCTAATGGCTGATGAAATCGGGCTGTGGGCTGTGTATGCAACTAACCAGAATGCAGGCAATATTGTCATCAGCCAACTTAACCAAGATACCTTGGAGGTGATGAAGAGCTGGAGCACTGGCTACCCCAAGAGAAGTGCAGGGGAATCTTTCATGATCTGTGGGACACTGTATGTCACCAACTCCCACTTAACTGGAGCCAAGGTGTATTATTCCTATTCCACCAAAACCTCCACATATGAGTACACAGACATTCCCTTCCATAACCAATACTTTCACATATCCATGCTTGACTACAATGCAAGAGATCGAGCTCTTTATGCCTGGAACAATGGCCACCAGGTCCTGTTCAATGTCACCCTTTTCCATATCATCAAGACAGAGGATGACACATAGGCAAATGTGATATGTTTTCATTGATCTAAACAGTGTAATTTGTGATAAACTCTATAGGACCCCTTCCATTTTTTTTTTCTTCATTATTATTTTTCATCATTTCTCCAAAGCAAAGCATTTTTATTGTAAAGTTGGTGTTTCAAAAAAATAGCTGAGCTTGTCTAACTTACCATGTTGGAAACACATCTTAACTTCTAAATTTATAAGGCCTATCATGTCCTTGTCATGAAAAGCACTAAAACAAAAGAGTTTAAGTGGCTAAAGTCATAGTTTTGCAAGAGATAAATGATCTGCCTTATATTAGAGTCAGAGACTAATGGTGGCTTAAATGCATGAATGTCTTTTTTTTTTTTTAACTGTCATTTTTTTACTGTCTTTTGCTCCATACCAGGAAATATTTTGGTAGGAATTAGAAGAACAAAAGCACTTTTACCCCATCTATTTCTTTAAAAAAAAAAATGTAAGGATTTCATTTATATTGAAAAACAATATTAATCATTTTGTTGTTAACACAATTCTCTGATGCGGTGCTGTACAGTCATTTTTAAATCTCTTGCTAACATTTTATTGGCAGTATGTATTTCTACCATTGTAACCACCATTGTGCTATTGTATCTCTTCACTTCTGTGAAAGTAATATTTTTTTATAAAATACACTGAAATTTAATCTCAGTAATTGAGTCCATTTTCAAGTGTGGTCAAGAATAATCTTCTTGGCTTACCCCTTTACATAAGCATTATAAACTAAAATGAAAACTAAACCAGATACCTTACATAGAGTCTTTATTTTACCCCAAGTTTATTGGGCCACTGACATTGAATGCAACACCTCTTTTCGTACACCTGAGTTACTCTGCTCACTCCACTGAATGCAACCCATATAGTTTTTTGCACAAGATGCAGCTGGATTCCAAATATTGGATTTGAGTTGACTCTACTCATTTCTTATATACTAAAGAAATTTTGTTCTTCATAGTTAAATGTACTAGCATTTAATTTATAATTTACATACAACTTGCAGTAATGAAATTCCTTATGTCAGGACCCTGAAAAGTACATAAGCACATTTGAAAACTATTAGAAAAAAAATTTCTGTAATGTCCTCTAGATTTAGATTATGAGGCTTAAGGAGTTATTGGCAAGATTTGTGCAAAACAAAATGATGGGGAGACTTGGGAGTTGTCTTTGTGGTTTCAAAAGTGTAAATAACCAATTCAGAAAACAAAATGGAAAAACAACCCCTTGTTACCTTGATTCACTGTATGTGGAAAAATAATGTAATCGAAAGGGAAGAGCTTTAATAATACTTACATTAATAACTCTACAAAACATATAATCAAACTATATATCAAACGTTTCATTGAGTTTGACTGTATTTTCACATATTAAAAAAATAGTTCCCTAAGGCAGCTTTATGGAAACTAATATGAATTTTTTTTTCAATTTAAAAAGTATATTCTATAATAAATAATAAAACATTGTTTTAAATATTTAGTTTCACACATACATAGTACCACAATTTTCTTTGAAAGATAAGGATGTAACAATTTAGATAAAGCATCATGTAAAGAAATCCTAATATGTAAGTGTAATTCATTTCAAATGTCACAAGTAAAGCATCATCCTCAAATATTTCACTGTCAAAATTGTAGAATTAAATGACCCAATATTGAAACTGTCAAAGTTTAACAATGATTTCTTTTTTTTGCCTACAAAAAGTTAGCATGATTTAATGACTACTCTGGGTCTTTTTGCAATATTTTATTCTTTTTTTACAAGTTGATGTAAGCTCTGGTTTGCGACTGGGAGTTGGAAAATTTCGGAGATTCACTTGTCATTGCACACACACCACAAAATAATCAGTCTGTGTTCCATATATTGAGTTTGTACGAGGAAAGGAAGTCACTTTAATTTTAAAAAAGAATGAATTTTTAAGTAGAGAGCCTCTAATAGATATCTGTATCATCACTACTTGTTTGTTTAAAACAATGTTATATGGTACCACATACATTCAAAATTTGGCTGATTACAGCTTATTCATGAGGTATGAAGCTTGCAAACCACTTTATTGTTTTCTAAGTAAGATTTTATCACCATTTCCAATTTATAGTGTATGTGCTGCTAGAGTAAGCACAGATATTATTGTCACTGGAAGTGGGGAAACATGAATTTTAAAATGTGATAATTATTAAACATTTACAGTTTAAAAGCATTTTTCTTAATAAATTATTATCAGTTTTGTGCCTGAAATAAATAAGAACTACTCTATTCACTGTTTTTTAAATCTCCAACAAATAAAATAAATCTTATGAGGGAGATAATGAGTATTTTTAAATCATGCACATAATCAAAGCATTGGAGAAATCCAAGCTCAGAAAGTCTTAATCCTAACTGAACTATGTAACTGATATTTTCTGAATTAGCCAGATCATTAACAAGCTTTCATATCACTCATATAATAATATGTTCATGGTCTGATTGTGTCTGTGTGTTATTTGTGGCGCTTGAATCACATGCTTATTATTTGCACCTAAACTTACATCTACGAGTTCAGATAATGATAGTATTTCAGTATGTTTCCAATATGTAGAGATAAAAGAAAAAATGACAGCAGATGTGTTATATAAATAGAATTATGATTAGTTAAGGTTCATTACAAACTCAGTATCTCTGATTCGTGTCTCCATACTCATGAAGTCATTTCACCTTTGTAGTCAGTAGTATTCTCTCTGATGATGAAATGTTATCTTCAGAAAATGATGTTAATTTCTTATTGTTTCTTATTCTTAATAAGAAACACGTTTTATATCTTAAAATAATTACCAAATTTAGGTGTATGAATTTTCAACCAGCAAAATTATTTTAAAATGCAACTATATAAAATTATGCTTATGTTCATTTCAAAATAAAACCAATTTTTTCCCTATTAAGCTAAGTTTTACATGTAATAGTTCTTTAGTGTTATTCTCCTTAAAGAATAATTTACAAAATTTTAAAACTTATCTGATCACTTTAACCATTGCAGAGTATGTAAAAGCCAAGCTTTATAGAAATATAATATTTGGAAAACAGAATCAAAAAGTCATCTTGTTGAATTGATGGAACAGTTATGATTATATTCTTTATTGTACTCTATGTGACAAAGTTCCCATGACATGATCAAAGGATGGATGCTCATGTGAAGACACGGCAAGAAGGAATCACCTATGAAGCAGAAAAAGGCCCTCACCAGACACAGAATTTACTGGCACCTTGAGCTGGAACTTCCCAACCTCTAGAACTGGGCGAAATACATTTCTGTTGTTTATAAGCTTTAAACAAAAAATGGACATCTAGAAACGAAGTATACTTCACTTCCTCCATCATCAGATGATAAGTAGAACATGAGATGTGCTACTATGAAATAGTCTACCTAGTGTTCTAGGAAAGCAGCATGAATTATATGCGGACTCTGTAGGATGAAACAAAGCCTTCATTACTTAATGTTTATAGCTTTAAACAGTTATTTATAGACAGGCCCAGAGTCATAAATATTCAGTTCAGCAAGCAGTATCCTTACTGAAATCAAGATTATAGAATCATTTCTCATTCTAAAAGTTAACTAAACTCAACATAAAACTATTAGCTAACAATTTGTCATTACTCGTGGCTTCAGAGAAAGTCTGGGACTTAATAAAATCTGTTCTTTTGAATTGTTGGACTTCTACCAGGAAATAAAATAATGACAGCATTAACTTATGGAAGAAGAAACAACTTTGTGAAAATTTGTCATTATTTTCTAAGAAACCATGAATGCAAATCTTGAAAATCATTTGAATAAAGCATAGAAAACTATTGCTCTACTATTTAGCCAATCAGAAAAAAAAATGTTCCCTCCAACTGGATTTACAAAGCTGATTTATCTGACTTACATCTTCAAATTATGTTATGCAGTTTTTCTCTTTTGGTTGATCTATTCCATCAGGCTTAGTGGAATTTTAATCCTGTTTGGAGCCTACCTTGTCTCCAGAATGTCAAACTGATTGGCATAAAACTTACTCCCTTTGAAGCTCAGTTTATCAAGTGCCAAATAGGTTTTACAGATATAAATTATTATTAAATATGACTTACAAGTGACATAAAAGAAAAGAATAAAGTTGTACATTGCTAAGAGGATATAACTTTTATATTTTATATCTATGGCAATCTTAAAACATAGTATTAATATAATTATTCCTAGTTAAAGATATGAAGTGATATGGTGAACATGGAAAAGTTCTCGGGAATATTTTAGTCCCCTGAGAAGTCTGCGAGTAAACCATACACATCTATGCAGTTCAGCATCATGTTTCATCCCTATCAATGTTATATTATGCCTGGAAGAGCTTGCAGCTGATTTTTATAAATGACTAAAATAGTGCCATAATATATATTCCCTACCACAATTTAGACTTGAAAACATTGGGTACAAAGAGACATTTTAAGAAAATTAATATTGTGTGACAAAAAAAATGTTTAAATGGAGAAAGAAATGAGCTGGATAAAAGAAACACTGACCATATAAGTATGTTATGGAAGCGTATCATGCTGCAGTAATACATTTCCAGCCAGCTGTTTGTCTATATCATTCTTGACTTAACATGAATTCATATATATTACCAGTGGGTAGTCATCCAACTTTACAACCAGATACTACTGCATTATGTATTCCCAGATGACATTCTAGATGCTAGGGTTATAGCTGTTAACAGACAAATAAGGTGTTCGTGTGCTTACATTCTAATGGGAACAGGCTGCAACAAAAATAAGTTCTAATTGTATTAATTGCTGTGAAAAAATAAAAAAAATTATATGATAAAGAGTGACTGGTTGTTGCTAGGGGTAAGGTTAAGGGATAAGAGATAATGTTTAGAGGAGATAGTCAAGGGAGGTCTCCTGTAGAAGAAGCCTACCATGGTAAATTCGTACAAAGAATGAAACGTCATCACTTATTCCATGTAAAATAATATGTCCTCTTTATTTCTGTTCTTAGAAATCTATGGACCAAACATTCTTAACATTTCTCAGTTACAGAAGTTTTATTTTTTTTATTTTTTTAAACTGAAGTCCAAAATACCGTTCTGGGAATGGCTGAACCCCTGAAACTATATGCTAAATGTAATATATAGATGTGGTTGTGCACTATTTCTGGTAGAGGATTTCCAGTTTTCATCAGATTTCCAAAGAAATCCATATCCCAGAATACCACTACTCTGTCAATTTAATCTAATTTAATCCCAAATGTATTAAATATCCTTTAACAAACACTGAATGGCTGTCATCTTTCTTGAAATCTTCAAGAATTTCAGCTTGATTCAGAAAGAAAAGAAATCAACATCCCATTATCAGTAATTTTTTTGTGTTTTGTTTTCATAAGAATTCAAGACAAAGTAGTTCCCTGTAAAACCTCTAAGGAGATTATATATATATATATATGTGTGTATATATAATATATATTGTGTATGTATATGTGTGTATATATGTATACATATATGTGTGTATATATGTATACATGTGTGTGTATATATGTATACATATATACACACACACACACACACACACATATATATATATATATCTGAATCCAGTTATTTTTCTGTGATAGAGCCTTACAGGCACGTTCTTGTTAGATTCAGTGACCCAAAAGTCTCTATTATGAAGCCTATCCTACGTCTATTTGAGTCTGGAGAACATTGTCTTATAATGCTAATGCAGCCTTTTGGCAGCACCATTAGACTGTGACTGGAATTGAGCAAATGCAGTGTGCTCCATCAAATTTAACTGCAAATTCCTCTTCTGAAATTAGCTACTGCAGCAACATATACACAGAAAAGAGAAAGCTTTTAACACTTGCCATGGTTTAGAAACTATGGTGGTTGACGTGCACATACTCTACAGCTTCAGGATTTTAAAAAATGTTTTTATTTAAAAGACTACAGTCACACACAGATAAAGTAATGCTGAGTACAGAATTGAGGCTGTTTCCATCAGTGATGTTTACTTTGACTTTTTATCATGAAGGACTTGAGAAGACTTACCCATTAGCTTCCATTTCAATGTAAACCAAAATAATAAAACTAAGTATTTTCATTCTCTAGTAACTTTATTAAATTTCATTAGAAACTATTATTGGAATATGAAGTATGCATAGAAAAGAAGTTGAACAATTTCTTACATCAGATTTTATGAAAAGATAAAATCTAATCATGTAAATAAATGCCTGTTCCAAGTATTTATTCTCAGCAAGTATCTTCCAACTTTTTCTGTTCACTCAGTGATTTCAGCTCTCATTCAATCAATTTCCCGATCTCCATCTCTATGCCCAGAATTTGGTGCCCTGTTTGGAAATGATTCTTTTGTTTACTCACCTCTGTTACTTTTCCTGTATAACCAGTTTTACTTTTTCCTTTGGCCAAGGAGTACTACCATCAGCTACAGCTTTATGAAATGTTCCCTTACGAAGTAAGCCATTGTTTTCCAAATCAGATGAAAGAGTGAGTTATATAGCCTCCCTCATAATTCACTTCAAGGTTAACCTTGAACTCCCTTTCATTAAATTTTGATTAATCTTTTAGAATTTACTTAAGACATCATCTTATTTCATACAAAACCATCATTATTTTGTGTTCCCTTTGTATTTATTTTGTATTATCAAATTATCACACCACATTGCAATGATTTGCTTCCTTCATGTTAATGTGGACTCCTCAAGAATGGGGTCAATGGAATATTTGCCTTACATACCTGCCCCAGCAAAGTGTCTGACAGAGTAATACCAAAATTAGTGTTAATAACCAAAGAAGTATAAGACTAAGTAGTCAAGTAACTTCTTTACCATATATAAAAACACTAAAATATTTGTTTCATTCTGGGAACATCATGATAAATTAACTTTTCCAAATTTATTTTATTGGAAATAAATTTCTATATCTTATTAAGGTAAAATTCTAAAGATAAGAAGTGTCAAAAGGTAAAACTAGGCTTAATTTGCTCTCTTGGATTAGTGGGCCCCTCCTGATACAGTACATTTTATTCCAGGAAAAGAAGCTTAAAAGGGCTCCCATAGTTATTTTATTATTTTCTCATTAATACCTGTTTTAAAATTAAAAAAAAAATCATTTTAACTTTCACCCACTCAACGTTTGATTCCTGACTTTCCCCTTTTCTCCTGTAAGTAAAACTTTTCATAGAAATATGATTTGTCTTTGGCAGAACAGACAGGATTTTATCAAAGGGACATGTACTACCAAGGCCAGGGAAAGATGAAGGAGTTACCCCCTCCTTTCTTAGCCTGTGTTTTCATGGGGTACACCAACAAGAAGCCTGATGTTCATTAATCCGTCGGTTTCTAAGTAGGTGCACCTGGCAATGCCTTTTAAGTATCATCAGTGAAGAACGATTCTTTATATAACGTAAGCAATTCTTCCAGAAGGCAGACTATTTGCTCTAAAGTTAGATATAATGATACGTCTTTGAGCAAGTTTTTTTTTTTTTTTTTTTTCTGTAAATGAAAATATTGAGCATAGTTTTCAAAAGCTACTCTTTTGAGCTTGAGGTTTTCCTCAGAGTCTGACATAAAGGGATAGATGAACTTAATTGAGATGATATAATAAACCACAAACTCTTTCTTCAGTTCCAATAAAGACAACCTTACTTTTATCTACTTTTAAAAATGTTTCTATGTTGGCTTTTTTTGTTTTGTTTTGTTTTGTTTTGGTCAGAAAGCATTTTGTGGTTTAAAAAAATAGTATGAAAACCACTTAACCAGATGGTCTCCGAGCTTTCTTTCTGCTCTAACCTTCTACTATTCTGTGATTCTAAAAGATCAATAAAGACTGTGCGTGAACTGGGACTAATGGTTCTGTAGTTCAGATTGAAAGGGAAAATACCAAAGGGAAAGGAGAGATAAAATAAAAGTTTATTAATTCAGTTTCCAAAAGTTTTTAAGGAGTTTCCGGAGATTTACCTACTTTATGTTAAAACTAAGATAAACATTTCATATTGCTATTATTTGACTAAACTTGCTACCTAACTAGGAATATTCTCTCCCTCACCTCAGTTCAAAAGTCTATGGCTCTTTCATCGTTACACTACTTTTAAGAACTCCTCCTCTCACTTCCTTCAACTATTACTGAATGACTTCCAAATTCATCTCACATCTGCAATTTTAGCATTTCTAGCTATCTAAACATCTGTATGCAAATGTTCAATGAATTTAAAGGTAATATCTCCATAAATGAACTAATCTCTCCCACACCGTCTTCCTAGGGAATACAAAGTCTAATCTCCTTAAAACAGTATACACAACCCTTCATCATCTTCAATAAATAAGAATTTAGGTTTCACTCCTCATCATTTTTTCCCTTCTGTCACTTCTACCTATAACACTATCTGTCATATCTTTCTTAAATGGTTACTTCTTGCCCCTGTTTCAGAGATGAGCTTAACTTTTTGTTCTTTTATGAAGCTTTCCTAACTATTCCCTTAGGTGTGTGATTTGCTCTTTTGTGTGTGCTGTCATATTACCTTGTACTTACCTCTATCACAACAATTGTACTACAAATAAATATCTATTTACTTGTCCACTTCCCACCGTAGACTATGAATCTCCTGGAGTCAAGAACAATATTTATATTAACATAGTGATCTCTGCTAAGTAGGTTCTATATGTTGCTAGCTTGACCAGCTAAACCATTATATTTGATCAATAATATCACTATTCTTCTGGACACATTTAACTCTTCCATCACCTTCATTCCCTATGTCCAAATTCTTAATAACTTACACAAATCTGTTATTTCTTCTTCCAAAAGGCTTTCTCCTCAATCACACTGACTCACACCAGCATTACAAGTGACAGAAGGTCTCACCATCTTCTATCCGGAAAATGTACTACAACATGCTGCTGGCATATATCTCTTCTTCTACTCTCTCCACACAAAATGTAACCTGCATTATTCCATCACGTTCATATTCATAAAACATTTATAACACACCTTTGCTCATCAATGAACCACTTTCTGTTTCCCATTACATCAATTTCAAGCTGAATTGGCAGAATTCGCCGAACATTTAGAACTTAGTTTTCATTATTCTCCAAAATACTCATCCAGCCATTCAGTCCCCATCCTTGTCCACAAACGTATAATATAGACATCTTTCCTCTAAGCTTATCTAGTATCCACATTCTGAATGTCATCTTTCCTCTCTTGTCGAAATCTTCACTTATGCTTCTTGGACCAATGTAATGCCTACTCAGGCCAAATAATTCTGTATATAGCATCAACATTAGAAAGAAAGGTAAAACAAGAGTCACACAAATTTAAAAGAAAGTATGTGTTTTTGGTTTCTGCAGGAGGATACAGTGATATTGGTGAAATGATTTTCAGGAAAGAGCAAGTTCACATATCTATTATACAAACAAACATAAAACCTTGCCCTTGACATTATACCACAATTAATTACTTTCCCAAATATATGTGAGCTGTTTGTCAGACCAGTTTCTCTCAGAAACTGACTAATGATGCTATACAATCTGTTCAAATAAACCTTGTTTTTTAACCAGCATTTCACCACAGCAACTCATATTAGGTGCATTACTCTGGAGGAATGATTCAATTTCTAGTGGTTCTAAGAAACAGAAGCAAAGACTCCTCTAATGAATCTCCAAAGGGAATTGGAGTATTTATTATTATATAACTATGTTTGTACTGCAGGTTCAACTGTAGTACGAAGGCTTTATCCTCTCTGGGGCTTTCTTTAGGCTGATTTTGAGGCGTCTTAGGTCCAGTGAAAGCTTCTTGACACTTTAATAAACATTAGGTTTATTTCACCAAAACCAGGGAGATCCCCAAAAGCAGTTTAGATCCTAAATGAATAATAAATAAAAGATAAAGGAGCCGGGCGCGGTGGCTCACGCCTGTAATCCCAGCATTTTGGGAGGTCGAGGCGGGCGGATCACGAGGTCAGGAGATCGAGACCATCCTGGCTAATACAGTGAAACCCTGTCTCTACTAAAAAATAGAAAAAATTAACCGGGCGTGGTGGCGGGCGCCTGTAGTCCCAACTACTCGGGAGACTGAGGCAGGAGAATGGCTTGAACCCGGGAGGCGGAGCTTGCAGTGAGCCGAGATTACGCCACCACACTCCAGCCTAGGCGACAGAGTAAGACTCCGTCTCAAAAAGAAAAGAAAAGAAAAGAAAAGAAAAGAAAAGAAAAGAAAACATAAAGGCAATGTAGAAGATAAAGTCAAGCTTTTAGTAAGAATTAAAAAAAAAAAAAAGAAGTTTAAGCTATATCCAAGATGACTGAATTGAAACAATTCATTCCTTCATTCAGTAAATATCTATGGTGTGTTCAAAAAATACCAAGTGTATTTACTAAATAAACTAGATACTGGTTACTGTGGACACAGAAACTAATTAAAGGCAGACTTAAGGGCGTCTTTTATGAACTTTGCAGTCCACAGTGCCTGATGAAGTTCGTCCTGAATTTCATAAGTGCAGGAGGAATTTCATAAGAGCCACTGATGACCAACGAGAACATCTCTGTTTCTCACCGTGTGCTCTGTGGGCTTATTTTCTCTGTTGGTCACTTTGTTAAAAGCTGCAAGACTCAGTTTTGTATTTTTGAACCTGCTTATTTTCTCTAATTTTCATACACTGCCAAACAGCAAGTAAATACCATTATAACAGAGACTATCGCTGTGTTGCTGATGTTTTTAGTTGCAGTGCCTAGATTAGTGGCTGGGATATAGAGGTTTCCCAATGAATGTTGAAAAAATGAATGAACAAATGAAAGAATGAAGCAATCAATTGTTTAAAAAAAATTATCTCAAAGTCAGAATTCCAACGTGTGTATCTTAACATCTGATATTGCTTAGTTGTTTCTTTCTCTGTTCAGTTTTAATTGCTTTGAAATTTTGTGTTCATATACATAATAGGATTAAATACATGTTTGCCTAAACACAGTTATTAGGTAGCAGGTTAAAAGAAACCTCAAGTCTGGAGTCTACAATAACAGCAGTCAAATGCCTTGGTTATTTTTACCTGTAATGTGGTAACAGTGGAACAATATGCTTAAGACTTCATACAACGATTGTTAACTACTACTCCACCACTACTCATACCAATAATAATACTAAACTAACAGCAGGGAAGATTTGCACTTCTGTGGTCAGCTTAATTTTTTAAAAATCGGATTGAAACAGAGATGAGTATTTCAGAATGTAGGGTTAAATTTCTTTTACCTCTTCTCTTAATCGTATCTGTGGAACCATAACCAAAGAATGAACCATTGAGAGAGAAATTTTCTTCCTCTCTAATAATAACTGAGATAAGTCTTCTCTGTTATTTTTTTTTTCCTCATCAGAATTTTAGTGTTCCACTTTTATAGCTAGGCCGTTTAGCCCTTCTGTTCTTACAGTTTGCAGGCAATTGAAAACTCCTTATTTTTCCCTAAGAGAGGTAGAGATCCACAGTATAAAGTCAGCATTTTCTTAAAAATCATCGACATCTGTTGTAGTCATAAGTATCTTGCCTTTTGAGGCTCCCCAGAACATCCTGCAGACAGAACTTTGCCCACACCTACTGCTTCAGCCAGAAAAATAAAATAAATGCTTTGCAAGACAGATGTAATAGTCTAAGGAAACAGAATACAGTTGAGTAAAGAAAGCATAAAGTCTGCAGTGTTGCATATGATGTAGGAAAGGAATCTGATTAAATTAGATGTATTGGGCCATTTACCCATGTTCCCATTTCTATTTTCCCCAAAAGTCACAGAAGTGTCATAGGATAAAAAGATAATAAGAAAAGTTAAGTCCACCAGGTCATCTCCTACATCTAAAAACTGTGTTTTCACTTTATTGACTTCCAAAATTCTTAAATCAAACCATATAGTCTTCAGATCATGTTGATGTTGTACATTTTATCTTCTATATCTTAGAGCCTCAGAACCACAGGAGTTGTAAAATCTCATTTTACCAGAAACTTTCAGATAGTCAAGAGGCCAGACTGCAGACTTTAATCTTCAGAAGAATCATACTGAGTTTTAGTCCCCAGCAGAGAAAGCTGCTTCTACCTTTCTTGTTATTAACAGTCAGGTTGTGTTAAGATGATTTCATTTTTATTGAATGCCATCTATTAACTGGCTAGTACTAAATCTTTCATTTGTCAAAGCCTAAATTGTTTATCTGCATGAGATACAAGTTTTCTAAGCATGAGAAATGACCATGAAACAGTAATGCATAATTCGTTATAAGGTATGTTAATCAAAGCTATTTTTAAAAACAAAGACATACAATGAGGCTGATATTTTGGGTAACTATTGAAAAAGAAAAGTAAAGGTGAAAAAAGGTAATCTGGATTGTAGTTTATATTCATCACTACTCCTAATGGCAAGGATCAAAGGAAGACCTTACTTGCTAAGAATCGAATTTTCCTTCTCCTTTTCCCTGTGGCTCATGGTAAAGAGTAAAAGGGAAGCAAGAGAACTCTGAGAGTTCTTGACAAGAACTTCCTGTTTCCCCATCCTACTACCCAAGGTTCACAGCTTGAGATCACCCAGTCTAATACCCTTGGTTCAAGAAACCTAAAACTAGAGTTCAGTCTACTTTCCTATGACATGTACATTCACTTTCAGATTTTTGACTCCCAACCAGTTTGTCCTCTGGAACTCAAAATTCGTCATAAAAAATATCCCCCACCTTTCTAACCTCTGCTCCCAAAGCTCCGTTCATCTTGATCTAATGGAAGCCTGCCTACAGTAACAGTTCTTAAGCTCAGCTCGATTTTCTGGAGAGGTATCTGTTGGCTTTTTGCTTGCTTTTTAAAAACACTTTTCAGAGCAGTTTCAGGTTCAAAGCAAAACTGCACAGAAGGTGCAGAGATTTCCCACATGCTTCCTGTCCCTACACAGGCAAAATTTCCCTCATTGTCAACAGCCTGCATCAGAGTGCTTCATATGTTAGAGTTGAGGAACCTACACTGACACATCATTATCACCTAGAGTTCATAGTTTACATCAGGGTTCACTCTTGGTGTTGTACATTCTATGAGAATGGACAAATGTATAATGGCATGTATCCACTATTATAGTATCATACAGAGCAATTTTACTGCCTTATAAATCTCCAGTTCTCCACTTATTCATGCCTCCCTCCCTCCTAACTCCTAGCAACCACTGATCTTTTTACTATCTCCACAGTGTAGTCTTCTTCAGAATGTTGATGTAATTGGAATCATATCATCTGTGGCCTTTTCACATTGGCTTCTTTCACTTAGTAATATGCATTTAAGTTTTCTACATGTCTTTTCATAGCCTGATAATTCATTTCTTCTTAGCACTGACTACTAATCCATTTTCTGGATGCACCACAGTTTATTTATCCACTCGTCTACTGAATTGCATTGTGGTTGCTTCCAAGTTTTAACAATTACAAAATGAAGCTGATATAAACATCTATGTATAGGGTTTTGTGTGTACAAAAGTTTTCCATTTCTTTGGGTCAGTCCAAGGAGGAAAATTGCTAGATCCTATGGTAAGAGTGTGTTTAGTTTTATAAGGAACTGCCAAACAATATTCCAAAGTGACGACACCATTTTGTATTCCTATCAGCAATACACAAATGTATGTGCTGCTTCACATCTTCACCAGCATTTGATGTTATTAGTGGTCTGGATTTTATCCATTCTAATAGTGTAGTAGTGCTTCGCTGCTGCTTTAATTTACATTTATCTGATGACATATGATGTGGAGCATTGTTTCATATGATTGTTTGCCATCTGTATATCTTCTTTAGTGAGGTGTCTGTGAAGGTCTTTGGCACATTTTTAATTGGGTTGTTTGTGGTCTTATTGTTGAGTTTTAAGAATTATTTGTATATTTTGGATGATAGTCCTTTATCTGATATGTCTTTTCTCCCAGCCTGTGGATTTTTTCATTCTTTTGACTGTGTGTTTCACAAAGCAGTGATTTTAATTTTAATAAATTTTATCATTTTTTTCATAAATTGTGCCTTTGGTGTTGAAACTGAAAAATAATTGCCAAACCAAAGGTCACCTAGATTTTCTCCTATGTTTTCTTCTAGGAATTTTACAGTTTTATGTTTTACATTTAGATCTCTGATCCATTTTGAGTTAATTTTTGTGAAGGATGCCCAGCTATTCCAACATCATTCATTGAAAAGACTATATTTTCACTATTGCATTATCTTTGCTTCTTTGTCGAAGATCAGCTGACTCTCTTTGCATGTTTCACTAGCCTTTTTGTACTGTTCTCTGGAATCTACTCTCCATGGATTCTGATTGACTTGGTCTTGGATGGGGTCCAGCAGCAGTATTGCTTTTAGCGTTTCTGAGGAGATGTTAACGTTTCTAGTAAGCTATCAACGCTGAAAACCTCTACTGAGTCTAATGGAAAACTAGCTCTCCCCAAGGGACATAACTTTCTCTTTCAAAGAAGGCTATTTCCTGTCTCACTGGCCCTCATACACATGGGTCTAGAGGTGAGTTTGAGTTCCCTCTGCTCTTCATTGCCACTCACTGTCCACTCATTGAAACAGCACCATTGCTCAGTTTTGAGTCTCTTGTTGTCAGGCTTCAGCATCATTAAATTTCCTTGTAGAATCTTCTGCAGACCTTTAGATCTTACTCCTTTTTTCCCAATATTTTGCATCCTGGCTCATCATTGCTGTCTCCAACACTATGACTGTAGATGATCTTCCAACACTGGAACTTCTCAATTCCTTAGCCTACTGACTGGTGGCCTAATCCTAAACTACCTGATCATATGGTCAAACTCCCAGATAAGAGTGTATATACACAGATTGCTTTTCTTGTGGAAGCTTCTTCTTTTTAGAGAATTAACATCCTCCTTACTGAGATAACTTGCTTTTTTCTTTTTAACCAAAAAGCAAAAGTAACCAATTCATCACACAAAAAAAGTTGGGGAATTGCATCAACCCTATAGATGGTGGTATAGAAAAAAACACATTTCATGACAAGACTATAAGTCAAATTCCATCACTATTACCTTAAGGTATTAGAATTTTTATATATTACATGATTCTCAACATAAAATATTTTCCCACAGTTATACTTTTGTTGTTACTAAATAATTAGATTATGATATAATTAATTATAAAGAGATTTGACCTATTATATCATATGCCACAAGCAAGGTTTTCTATTAGGCAATTAGTCAGTTTTCTAATTAAAATAAATGTGTTTCAATCATCCTGTTCCATATAGGAAAGGAAAAAATGACTTTAATAATTGCGCTTTGCATTTCTATAGCCACTTTCATCTAAGAAGCTCAAAGAACTAATTTAATTAAACCTCCAAATACTCCCATGAAGTAAATGTTATTATTTCCATTTGACAAAGGCATAAATGAAGTCACAGAAAGATTAACTAACTTTCTTGTGGTTATACTGTGAATTATAGGGAGGTCAGAATAAATGCTCCAATCTCAGAAAGATTGTTCTCTATAGTATAGGTTGACAGTCTCTCAGTATCATTGGCTTAACTTCTGCTTGTGATTGGAGCAGTGGGGATTTTAATTCTTCATTAGTTGGGGGAAACTGAAGCATAGAATTTACAAAATGTTTTAGATTTTCATTTTTGTATCATACTTTCTGGAATGGTATTCATTTGCGGCAAATTCTGGTAATATTTTCTTCCCTTTTCAGTCAAACATTTTCTATCAACATATTTCCTCTTTTTTTTGTATAATTA
Source organism: Rhinopithecus bieti (assembly GCF_001698545.2). Lineage (NCBI taxonomy): Eukaryota > Metazoa > Chordata > Mammalia > Primates > Cercopithecidae > Rhinopithecus > Rhinopithecus bieti. Next base: position 494,954 of record NW_016814114.1, read on the forward strand.
GGTAGCTTAATCCCAAAAAGCAAAGCTGTTTGCTTTTAATTAAGGAGTGAATTGTGCTTCAAAGTTTCATGGGAAATTTTCAAAATCTCTACCTAATCTTTTCTTAATGAAATGGATCTCATGGCTGCTCTGTTTGTGTTAGTCACAGTAGTACATGCTGTACATGAATTTAAGGAATATATTGAACAAATAAAGTTAAAATATAGCAGGAATTATTCATTATCCATGGGATGAATATGCAGACATTTTCAAGGGCAAAAGTTTGTCATTATATTAAATTACTATATAGAATTATCCTATTTTTGTCATAAGTCAGATTTTTTACCATTGATTTCTTACCTTTCAACCAAGGAGACTAGCATCCCTTTCAAAGCTTAATATTTTTAGAAAAGTCCATCTAGTTAGTCTCAGCTAATCACATAATATTCTAGAGATGTTGAGACCAGTGGGATCAAATGAATAAAATAAAGATATACTACTTCTTAACGTTAAGTAATGTATTAGTCAGCTTGGGCTGCAACAGAATACCACAGACTTTGGGGCTTAAAGAATGGAAATTCATTTTCTCACAGTTCGGGAGGCTAGAAGTCCAAGGTCAAGGCGCCAGCAGGGTTGCTTTCTGGAGAGGCCTCTCTTCCTATTATGCAAATGGCTGCGGTCTTGCTGCAATTGCACAGGACCTTCCCTCTACATTTGTGGAGAGAAAGGGATGTTTGTTGTCTCTTCCTTATCTTAAGAGGACACCAATCCCATTGGGTTAGAATCTCACTTTATTTAACCTTAATTACCTCCCTAAAATCCCTATCTTCAAATACAGTCACAATAGGGAGTAAGACTTCAACATTTACATTTTGGGAAGTCACAATTTGGTCTGTAATAACTAATTTCTGTCTTAGTCGATAAAGCAGAAGAAAACGGCCCATTGCTATGTTTAGGAACTCTCACACGCCAGGATGACCCTGATCAGGAAAGACATAATTTAACACTCTAAAAGCAGCATGTATTCAAATTTTTAAAAAAGGTCTTTATTATTTAAAAGAAGGCAAATTCCATGGTTCTCTGCTAATTGCTAATTCGAGTTCCACTTTTCAATCTGCTCTGCCACTCACCCCCATTCATCAACAGGACTGCCACTCCAGGCCTGGGACACTCTTCATTTGAAGCCTACTCCTCTTTGAGTATGTTCAAAACATAGCTCCATTTCAACTTTCAAAAGCAAGTAATGTCATGTGGCAAAAATGTTAATCCTATCATAAATCATATTATAAATCAAAATATCTGAAATTTAGTCCTAGCTCTGACACTTAATGACACTATATAATCTCAAGAACACCATTTAAAATTATTTTCCTTCCAGCTTCAACTTTTATTATTACTTCCAAAAGAATATCTAGGATTAAAAGATGATAAGCACTTAAATATATGTATTGGAGAAATACTGACAAATTAAACTGGTAACTCAGCAAATGCTTATGGCCTTCAAATAAAGTGAACCAAGAAGAACCATTTAGAAGCATAAATGGACAGATGAAAAGGGACATGGTTATCAATTTTTGAGAACCCTGATTTAGGCCTGAATAACATGCAAAACAAGCCTTTAAAAGTTACTGGCAATTTTTTTTTCTGTATTTCAAAATAAAGGGATACAAGTGCAGAACGTGTAGGTTTTTTTCCATAAAAAACCTACACGTGCCGTAGTCATTTGCTGCAACTATTGACCCACCCTCTAAGTTCCATCACCTCACGCCCCACCTCCAATAGGCCCTGATGTGTGTTGTTCCCCTCCCTATGTCCATGTGTTCACAATGTTCAACTCCCACTTATGAGTGAGAACATGTGGTGCTTGGTTTCCTGTTCTGGTGTTAGTTTGCTGAGGATAATGGCATCCATGTCCCTGTGAAGGACATGATCTCATTCCTTTTTATGGCTGCATAGTATTCCATGGCATATATGTACCACATTTTCTTTATCCAGTCTATCATTAATGGACATTTGGGTTGGTTCCAAGTCTTTGCCATTGTAAATAGTGCTGCAATAAGCATACGTGTGCATGTATCTTTATAGTAGAATGATTCATAATCGTTTGGGTATATACCCAGTAATGGGATTGCTGGGTCAAATGGTATTTCTGCTTCTAGATCCTTGAGGAATCACCATACTGTCTTCCACAATGGTTTTAACTTCTGCTGCTTAATTCCACCAAAGCTAATCATATTTACTGTTTTGAATAGCCTAAATAATTTTAAAGAACTTGGGTCATTCATGAGATGTTTCTTTCTAAAAATAGTTTTCTATTTATACTGCATTTTCTACTCTCTTTTGTATGTTCTCATACTATTTTGTATATACCCCTATTGCATCAGATTTCAAATTGTATTATATTTTAGTTATTTGTAAGTTATCTTCCTCATATATTGTAGACTTCTTAAAAACTGAGATCAATTATTCATTTAAATGTTTCTCTGGCAGTTAGTATAATGCCTAGGACATGGTGTGACTCAAAGTGCTTAAACATGTAAAGATTCCTTCAAAATTACAAATAATAATTTTATTTCCCATAAGTGTCCCATCTTATTTACAGAACTACATACAGAAATACGGAGTGGGTAATGAAGTATTCAAATAACCACTACTTTTTAAATAATATTTTGTTCTTTAGAACTCCACATAATTCAGTTTAGCCCTTCTTTAAATTAGAGGTCATCATTAGACATTTGTAAAGGATTTGGATTTATAAACTAGAATATGAGTATAAAACATGACACTATATAGACAGATAGTACTTACTTGTTGATGGTCTGGAATTCGAAGAAGTTGGAAAATGGATTATCAATGATTGGTGGAAGGGTTAGTTCAAGAATGTATCTGCTATATCAACATTTTTCATTTTTCTAACTGTCAAAAGAATATCAGAAAGCAAGAGGAAAGAATAGCTAGAGATGGGACATCCTAAAAGTAATGAAAGCAAATATTCTGTCACTCCCCACCCCCCAAAAATCCCATAATTCCATTTATTTTCAATAATATAATATCCAGGGTGTCACTAGAATGTACCACTGACAGTCTTCATATGCTATAATAATCTGATTATGTTTCTCATAAAGTAGTCAGATCAGTGGAGTGGTCCTAGATTATAACTGAAAATAATTCTTTTAAAAATGTGTATGTATATATATATTTTTTAAAGAAAAGTATGTATATGCTTTTAAAAAGGACTTCTCACAGATAAATACTTTGGTGGTAAGTAGTGTTCAGTCACATTCTACACCTAAGACAATGGGCTTCAGGAGGGTTCCAGTGATATCTAAACCCATGGTTCACGAGCGTGGCTTCCAGTCTAACAGCATCAGCATCACATGAGAACTTGTTATAAAGGCCAGTTTTTGTGCCCTCACACCAGAGGTACTGAATAAGAAACTCTAGGGTAAGGCCTGATAGTCTGTGTTCTTCGAGATGGTTCAATTTTGTCTAAACACATAGAGTTAGCTAATGCCAAAGTCTTGATTTCGATGCTTTGAGTCCAATCTGCTTCACATCCATTTATTTTGGCCTGCATGGAACAAATGTTTTATTGATCACATTAATAATAGCTTTGGAAACAAATGATAAACCCTCAAACTCTTTTCTATCAACATCTACTTTTTTAACTGAAATCTGTCTTGGGTGCCCTTATGCTCACTGCAATGCATATAAAGAGATCTGATTTATGACGGAAAGTTCTCATCTCTCGTTTTTTCACTAAATTCTTCATATAAATCATTCTTATGTGTTAATTTTCATGTGGTCCTCTAAACTCTTTCCAGCTCCCTCATTCTGTTTTCTGTTGCTTCCATTTTATCTCTTTCTGGCCTCTTTATATTAATAGTGATCATTGCTTACACCTGTGCTAGCCCAGCTTATCTTATTGAATGAATTTTAATGCCAAGTTGTTTAGATAGAATTTGAAACTGCAAAGGAGATTTATAGTTCAGGGAGCATCATCTGGAAAAGGCCCTAATTTGTTTTCACAGTTAGGTAAAATTTAGATCTCTTGTGTCTGTAAAACTGCCTGAAAGCAACAGCAATTATATTTCACAGGCCAGTCTGCATGAATGATTTAAAACACACTCTAGACGTCAGGTGCTCTTTTCCTTACTTTTCCCCTCAAGAAAGATTTGAACATATTGTTCTCTAAAAGAAAGAAAAAGAAATTAAATTAGACCCTCACAGATATAAACAAAATCATTATGTCCTTCTATATCAATAAACTGTGTCCATGGTTAGGAAAATTTGACCAAGCTATTCTTTCCATTTCTTTAGATAAGATAGACACTTTGTTGCTCTATAATATAAAGTAAACAGCATGTTCCTTTTGGAAGTTTTACTCATCCGCAGAAATGACCACTGTGGCCATTTTTTGTTCTTTCCAAAGATGGGCCGGAGAACAGAACATAACTGAAGAGTTGCTGAGTGCTCACTTCTCTAACCAGCCCAACTGAACCAGCCAGCTGCCCTTGCATGCTATTGCACCCTGTAATTCTACCTGCTTCTTTCTTGGCTTTTATGCCATGTACAGTCATGTAAGTCAGAAGAAGGGCTTAGGATGCAAGAAAACTTGCCAAGTTCAAGTGCTGGCTCTGCCAGTCACTAGCGAGAGAACACTGCATAAGTCACTTAAATGCTCTGAAATTTTGTTTTCTCAGCTGTGTACTTGAAACCTGATACTATCATTCCCCACACAAAAAAGTTTGAGGATCAAGTGAGAATTCATGGATCTCAGGTAGAGGTAATTTTGACCCTCATAACGTTTAACAATGTCTGGAGACATTTTTGGTTACCATAACTGGGAGTGGAGGAAGTGAGGAATGCGGATCCAGTTAGAAGAGACAAGGGATACTGCTACACATTCTACATGCACAGAACAGTCCTCCAAAACAAAGAACCATCCAGCCCAAAATAGCCAATAGTGCTGAGCCTGAGAAACCCTGGATGAGAAGGTACATGTGAAATTGCTTCGTAAAGTGAGAGGACAGTTATTTGAAAAAACTATTCACTGTGTGTCAAGCACTGTCTTTGGAGCCAGGTGTTGTATTCATTTTAACTCTAAATACTAAGGGATGAGACACAAAATCTCTACAAGCTTCAAGTCCTTTTGTGGAAAAGAACTCCCAATCTATTTCTTTGACCCTCTAATGCTTTGCCCAGTATCTTCACTGTAGCACCAAGGGCTATAGATGATTTGCTTGCTTACTTAACTAATTCAATCAAAATAAATAGCAAAGTTCCCTTGAAAACTACCAGCTTTTATTCTCTGTTTTGTTTTTTGTTTTTTGTTTTTTGTTTTTTTTTTTTTTTTTTTTTGAGGCGGAGTCTCGCGCTGTCGCCCGGACTGGAGTGCAGTGGCCGGATCTCAGCTCACTGCAAGCTCCGCCTCTCGGGTTTACGCCATTCTCCTGCCTCAGCCTCCCGAGTAGCTGGGACTACAGGAGCCCGCCACCTCGCCCGGCTAGTTTTTTTGTATTTTAGTAGAGACGGGGTTTCACTGTGTTAGCCAGGATGGTCTCGATCTCCTGACCTTGTGATCCGCCCGTCTCGGCCTCCCAAAGTGCTGGGATTACAGGCTTGAGCCACCGCGCCCGGCCTTATTCTCTGTTATAATTATCCCTATGTCAGATATTGCCATAGTCATCTAAGAGCTAATAATCTGGTTTTCTTTCATCAACAGCACTTATGATAGTGATATGAACAAAGTACATATAGTCAATAAATATTCCAGACTCAATTGTGTGATGATATCATTAGTTTTTCTGGATCAGCAAAAATAAGAGGATTCAATAAAGCATCACAATGTAACCATGATAATAATAATGATAACTTATGCTGATGAAGTACTTAAATATGCTAGGCACTTTTACTTATGATAGTTTACTTAATCCTCACAAAAAACATTTGAGGTAGCTACCTCCACTTTACATAGAAGGAAACTGAGGCACCAAAAGTGTAGGCAAATTTCCCAAAATCATATAGCTAATTAGTGACAGAAGTGAGATTTGAACCTCAAGATAGTCGGGCTCCAGAGCCCATGTGCTTTATCTATCACACTATTTATCATTTAAGTCTGGAAGCAGCAAAACCCATTTTACCTAACAAAGCCACAGCTATGGAAGGCATACAGCACAGGTAAAATTAATAAATCTGGTCAGTTCAGGACAATATTGAAATGAAATAGTGCAAAGCTGACTAAGAGTTGCCAACCTGAAAAGGTGCTGACATATTCGGGCCAAGTCATAATGCCCCCAGTGAAACTGTAGCACTTCAAAACACTGGGGCCTTTTGGTTTTGGTCAAACTGTTTAAATAGCCAAGTACATGACCTTGTTGCCAAACATATGCTCACTGCAGGTGACATTTCAGTAGCTTTCTGAAGGAGAAATTGCTGCTTTCACTTTGCTCCTATAAATTGTGCAAAATGGCCTATTATCTCTGGTCCCTGCAACAGGAAACTTCAAAGTCAGACTGAAAGGAGAAGAACCACTCATCTGAATGTCAAGCTGCCAATGAACAGACCGTCTAAATCGACATACACCCGTGTAGGATTAGGGAAGGACAGGGTTTTGTAGCCTCAAGAGCAGTCAGCAATTGCTTTATCTGCGTTCTCGGTTTTCTTCTTCCTCCTGCCAAATGTGATTGGACGTGATGCAAATCCTTGACTATGAAGCAGATTCTTTTTATAGAAAAACAACCATACTTCTCTACTTTGACCGCTAATTCACAGAAGCTCAGCTTAATGTCCAGAACTTTAGAAGTAACAAAACCAAAGAGCACAGTCTCCTGGTAAAGAAATCCTGGACTTCACTAAATCAGACTTTTTGCCAGTTAAAATGGTTTAAAGTCAGTTGTTTCATTCTGGCCATAAAATTCATTTAAAAATCAAGTCTGTCTTTTAAAACAGAAAATCTGCTGAGAGTACAGAAAAGAATACAGATTTATTCATGCGCCAGAGTCCCATTTTAACAGTGTTTATGATATGGCTCATTGACCAATCCTTCAAAACAGAACTATGAACAAAAAGTGCTTGCTACACATCACGTAATTAGCCCATAAAACAGATGTTCATTTCTTCACATAATATGAGCATTTTTGAAAAATATCACTTTATTTAACTCTAACATATTCAATGAGTGTGCATTTTATAATATTTGAGTTAAATTGTACCCAAAATGTTAGCAAAAAATTGAAACCATATATTGTAATGACTGTCACAAATATTTTAAGCTTTGAAAGATTCCTCATACATGTAGAGATACAGCTTAATTTACCAAAGTCATTCAGAGATTAAACTAAAATTTCTCCAGCCCTCAAGTCATAACCACGGGTAAGAAATTAATACATTGTGCACTATATTGACATTAAATTTTGAATTTTATATAAACTAGCTTGTACATTTCTTCTCATAACTAGCATATGGGATAGCTATGCAAGAATCATTCATTTCAGTTAAAAACTGAAGGGTTACCCATTCAAGTAATCCAAGTAACTGTCCAATAACCTGTAATACTGACTGGTACAAGTTAAACTCAAATGTTGTCTTTTGAGCCTCAGTTTAGTTACTGTCCTATTGGACCAGTCATTCCTTGATGTCTTTTGATAAGGTTTTCGCTTGTCTGTTAAGAAATAAGAATATTAAATGCAATGACTTTATAAAATTAAATTATTTCTTTTTCAAAGGATTGCCTTTTATTCTTTTTCATGAAGATGTTCTTTTTTTAAATTAAATGATGATGTCAGACAAGAGAAAGTTGCGAAGAACATCCAAATTGGAAACAAAAAAAGTCAAATTATCCTTATTTGCAGATGATATGATCTTATATTTGGTAAAACCTAAAGACTCCACAGGAAAGCTATTAGAACTGATAAAGACATTTAGTAAATTTACAGGATACAAAATCAACATACAAAAATCAGTAGCATTTCTATATACTAACAGTGAACAATGTGAAAAGAAATGAAAACTAATCCCATTTATAGTAGCCACACATAAAATTAAATAATACCTAGAAATTAACCAAAGAAATGAAAGATTTATATAATGAAAACTATAAAACTCTGATGAAAGATATCGAAGAGAACATCAAAAAATGGGAAAGTATTTCATGTTCCTGGATTAGAAGAATCAATATTGTTAAAATGTCCATATTATCCAAAGCAATCTACAGATTCAATGTATTACCTACCAAAATACCAATGACATTCTTCACAGAAATAAAAAAAAATCCTAAAATTTATATGTAATCACAAAAGACCCAGAATATCCAAAGCTATCCTAAGCAAAAAGAACAAAACTGGAGGTATCACATTCCCTGACTTCAAATTATGCTACAGAGCTATAAAAACCAAAACAGCATTGTACTGGCATAAAAACAGACAGATGGACCAATAAAATAGAATAGAGGTCCCATAAACAAATCCACAAAACTACAGTGAACTCATTTTTGAGAAAGTTTCCAAGAACATACATTGAAGAAATGACAGTATATTTAATAAATCGTGTTGGGAAAACTGGACATCCATATGCAGAAGAATAATAGAGCCCTATCTCTCACCATATACAAAAATCAAATCAAAATGGTTTAAAGACTTAAATCTAAGAACTCAAGATATAAAACAACTCCAAGAAAACATGGAGGAAAATCTCCAGGACATCAGTCTGGGCAAAGATTTCTTGAGTAATACTTCACAAGCACAGGTGATCAAACCAAAAATGGACAAATGAGATTATACCAACTTAAAAGGTTCTGTGAAGCAAAAAATGCAATCAACAAAATGAAGAGACAATCCACAGAATAGGAGAAAATATTTGCAAACTACCCATCTGACAAGGGATTGATAACCAGAATATATAAGGATTACAAACAAGTTTATAGGAAAAATCTTACTAGAATCTGATCAAAAAATAGGCAAATGATTTAAATAGACATTTCTCAAAAGAAGACATAAAAATTGCAAACAGGCATATCAAAAGGTGCTCAATATCATTAATAATCAGACAAATGCAAATCAAAACTGCAATGAGATATCATCTCACCCCAGTTAAAATGGCTTATATCCGAAAGACAGCAATAACAAATGCTGGGGAGAATGTGGAGAAAAGGGAATACTTGTGTGCTGTTGGTGGGAACATAAATTAGTACAACCACTATAGGGAAATATTTGGAGGTTCCTCAAAAAACTGAAAATAGAGCTACCATATGATTCAGTAATCCCACTGCTGGGTATATACCCTAAAGAAAGGAAATCAGTAAATCAAGAAATATCTGCACTCCTATATTTTTTGTACACTATGTACAAGAGCTAAGATTTGGAAACAAGCTAAGGGTGCATCAACAGACGAATGGATAAAGAAAATGTACATATACACAATGGAATACCATTCATCCATAAAAAAAGAATGAGATCCAGTTATTTGTAACAACATGGAACTGGAGGTCATTATGTTGAGTGAAATAAGCCAGGAACAGAAAAACAAACATCACATGTTCTCACTTATTTGTGGTATCTAAAAATCAAAACAATTGAACTCATGGACACAGAGAGTAGAAAGATCATAACCAGAGACCAGGAGGAGTAGTAGGGGCCTGGGAGGGAGCTGGAGATGGTTAATGGGTACAAACAAAAATAGTTAGAAATAATGGATAAGACCTACTATTTGATAGCACAACAGGGTGACTATAGTCAACAGTAACTTGACTGTACATTTAAAAATAACTTAAAGTGTGTAATTGGATTGTTTGTAACTCAAAGGATAAATGCTTGAGTGAAGGCATACCCCATTCCCAGAATGAATTTATTTCACATTGCACGTTTGTATTGACACATCTTACTACCCCATAAATATATACAGCTACTATGTACCCACAAAATTTTTAACAATTTTTAAAAATAAAATAAATAAATGCTTATGATAAAACGATGGTAGATATTTGCATTTCTAAATGGTCTTTCTTGGTATATTAGTCTGAATTCTCTCAGTTGCACATGTTTAAAACCTAACCCAAACTGGCTTAAACTAAAAGAGAATGTATTGACTCATGTAATGAAAAAAATTCATTGTCATAGTTGCAAATGTGTCTACATCTACGTTTCAAGTGATGTTTTCAGGACTTGATCTCTCTCCATTTCTTATCTCTATTTTACTTTTAAAAGGGGTTTATCCTCAGATTTGATAGTGATCTCATAGGAGTCAGGCTTACATCATCCTTACTTCTAATCCTAGTAGTGGAAAGAAAATTTTTCCTAATAGTTCAACAAAAGTCTTACTGTATATGGGTAGATCGTAAGACTAACCCTGAACCAATCATTGTAGCCAGAGGGTTTCATGGTCTAAATGTCCATACCTAAGCCCAGAGATAGAGTCAGACCCTTATGAACAACGTGGAGTAAAAAGGAGGAAGAGCTGGATCTTCTAAGAAAATCAGGGTGCTGTTACCAGAGAAAAAGTGAATAATTTTGAGTTAAGCAAAAACATCAGCTGTCCACAAGTCTTGCTAAAATAATATATTAGCCATGCAATATAATTGTGCCGACTTTTTAAAAAAAGTTATACATTCTCCGAATCCGAAAGGCTAGAAACCACTGTGGTAGACTACATGGTCTAACAATGAGTAAACTTTCAGGATACCTATTAATTAGTCACACAAGAATCTCTGGACATCTAAGCAACTAATAAGACAATACACCAAATAGCTGCTTTTGTTCTCAACTATTCAGACATTTGAAGGCCAACTTTTTTTCACTATTAGTCAAACATGTCAAGTAAAGCCCCCTCTCAATGTTTTGAAATACAAAGCTAGCCCTGCTACCAAATAGATTGCTGCTTGTGAGCTATATTTTAATTTACTTCTACCAAAATTGGGAGAATAGAGGAGAAAGAAATATTCAGCCATCATTCCAGCACTGCTTTCTAAGTCACACTATGCTTATATAGGACAAAAGGCTCTAATTCAAGAGTTGGTACTGTTTGAAACTTGCTATTCTCTGTGTTTTGTCAATAAAATGTGTTAGGGTTATGACACTCTAAAATAGAGCAAGA